>NC_136325.1:0-581586 GCF_964198595.1 Lampetra fluviatilis | reverse complement strand
CGTTGCTGTCAAACCCAACGCTGCTCTGTTGGGGTCACAAACGGCTCTGCTGCATCGCGGCTCTCCAACTATTTTGGTCGAAGACAAAAACCCAAAATAAACGTCTCTCGATTCTTCTACGTCTTCATCTTCTTCTTCCTCCTTGAACAGTTTGCCGACCGCTGCTCTAGCCCATGCCGTGCCCAATTAGCCGCCTCGATCCAGACAAACCGAAACTGCTTTTGGGCATGCGGTGGCAGGGCTTGGGGGCTGCATGAGCCAGCCGCCAGTGGGGTGGATGCCAAAACCACGCCCGGCATACTTTTGTCTCCGCAACACTGATGTCCTACACAACCACACCGGGGTACTCGTTTGAGGCCCAGTTGATCTAGGGGAGGATGCCCAAGACCAATTCAGATAATCGTCAAAGGTGGTGGCCATGAGTAACGTTGACCGGTTCAGTGATTTGTCACCGATGTTGGTCGTAAGTGGCTTTATAGCTGAGTGCGCTGACCACAACACTGTCATTCCTCAAGGTACATTAAACTAAAAACGAAACTATCTTTGATTTTACCAGATAAGGCCCCACTGAGCTATGTAGCTGTTTTTCAGAGGCGACCTGGCTATCACAAACTACAGCTCAACTTAGACGCTTGTCATCATCATCATCTGGAAATGTATAGCATCCAAATACTCTGAACACGTGACGTCAACTCTAAATGTGGAGGGAAAAATCCATTTGACCACGGGGAGAGACACTGAAACTCCAAATATGCAGCAGGCGTCAGGGTCGGGATCGAACCCACAAACTCCTGTATAGCAGGCGAGGTAGTTAACATCTCGCCACCGTGGCGCCCTACACAATCGCATCCCCTAAAACTCGCACATACACGCATGCAGACCAGTGCAAAAACCACACATGCGCACACGCTCACACGCTCCTCACACAGTCCCAGGCGCGTAATTCACGCTCGCCCCACACACAGGGAGAGACCAGCCTCAATGACAGACTCTCCATGACCTCATGCCTTGGCTCGGAGCAAATGCGAGCCATGGAGATCATGCGTCTCTCTCTCTCTGAGCAATGGAGAGCACGTGTCTCTCTCTCTCTCTCTCTGAGCCATGGAGACCCCGTGTCTCTCTCTCTCTCTGAGCCATGGAGACCCCGTGTGTGTCTCTCTCTCTCTGAGCCATGGAGACCCCGTGTGTCTCTCTCTCTCTCTCTGAGCCATAGAGACCCCGTGTCTCTCTCTCTCTCTGAGCCATGGAGAGCACGTGTCTCTCTCTCTCTCTGAGCCATGGAGACCACGTGTCTCTCTCTCTCTCTCTGAGCCATGGAGACCCCGTGTGTCTCTCTTTCTGAGCCATGGAGACCACGCGTCTCTCTCTCTCTCTGAGCGATGAAGAGTTGGAGACCCTGTGTGTCTCTCTCTGAGCCATGGAGACCCCGTGTCTCTCTCTCTCTGAGCTATGGAGACCCCGTGTCTCTCTCTCTCTCTCTGAGCCATGGAGACCCCGTGTCTTTCTCTCTCTCTGAGCCATGGAGACCCCGTCTCTCTCTCTCGGAGCCATGGAGACCCCGTGTCTCTCTCTCTCTCTCTGAGCCATGGAGACCCCGTGTCCCTCTCTCTCTCTCTGAGCCATGGAGACCCCGTGTCTCTCTCTCTCTGAGCCATGGAGAGTTGGAGACCCTGTCTCTCTCTCTCTCTCTCTGAGCCATGGAGACCCCGTGTCTCTCTCTCTCTCTCAGCCATGGACCCCACGTGTCTCTCTCTCTCTCTCTGAGCCATGGAGAGTTGGAGACCCTGTGTCTCTCTCTCTCTGAGCCATGGAGACCACGTGTCTCTCTCCCTCTCTGAGCCATGGAGAGCACGTGTCTCTCTCTCTGAGCCATGGAAACCACGTGTCCCTCTCTCTCTGAGCCATGGAGACCACGTGTCTTTCTCTCTCTCTCTGAGCAATGGAGACCCTGTGTCTCTCTCTCTCTCTGAGCCATGGAGACCACGTGTCCCTCTCTCTCTCTGAGCCATCGAGAGCACGTGTCTCTCTCTCTCTCTCTGAGCCATGGAGACCACGTGTCTCTCTCTCTCTCTGAGCCATGGAGACCACGTGTCTCTATCTCTCTCTGAGCCATGGAGACCACGTGTCTCTCTCTCTCTGAGCCATGGAGACCACGTGTCTCTCTCTCTCTCTGAGCCATGGAGACCACGTCTCTCTCTCTCTCTCTCTTAGCCATGGAGACCACGTGTCTCTCTCTCTCTCTCTGAGCCATGGAGACCACGTGTCTCTCTCGCTCACTTGGAGACTCCCTCAGGTTTAACAGAACAGTGTCTCCTTTGCACAATTCATGTAAAAATTATCCCTCTCCTCTCTTCTACCTCTCCCCTCTCATCTCACTCCACTCCTCCCCATGCACTCGCCTGCCGCTCCTGTTCACACGCACACACACGCGTATACACACACACACGTATACACACGCACACACACGCAGACACACGTATACACACGTATACACACAAAGACAAAGATCCCCCAGTATAGCCTTAACAGTCTGTTGGGGCAAGTGCTGTTAACCAACACCCATGAAGGCCGGCACGGCACACGAGGGGGTGGGTGGCCAGTACCATGCCCGGCCGCCTTTGTCTCCCCAGTGGCGATGTTTACACACCGCACCAGGTACTCATTTGAGGTTGAGTCGACCTAGGGGAGGCACAGGACCGGTTCAGATAATCGTCACCGGTGTTGGCCATAAGTGGGAATCGGACTCGGGTATCGGGATTTGTAGTGCAGTGCGCTAAACGCTACACACACACGCATACAGACACACACACACACGCATACAGACACACACACACACGCATACATACACACACATACACACAAGTATTCACACACACACGTATTCACACACGTGTATGTGTATGTATTTAATCAATGTGAGCGGCCCCTCCCCCGTCCCCTCAGTCTGATACGCTCCGCTACCTGCATTGCCATGGAAACCAGCATGTCGTTGCTAAGCAACCGTGATGGATCCCTGTGCTCACTGTACACCCCCTCACCTCTGCTCACCTTCCCTCATCTTGCACCTGACCTTCTCAACACCTCTCCCTCACATTGTATTCAACTTCTGCTCCCCTCACCATCTCTCCCCTCACCATCTCTCCCCTCACCATCTCTCCCCTCACCATCACTCCCCTCACCATCACTCCCCTCACCATCTCTCCCCTCACCATCTCTCCCCTCACCATCTCTCCCCTCACAATCTCTCCCCTCACAATCTCTCCCGTCACCATCTCTCCCCTCACCATCTCTCCCATCACCATCTCTCCCCTCACCATCTCTCTCCTCACCATCTCTCCCCTCACCATCACTCCCTTCACCATCTCTCCCCTCACCATCACTCCCCTCACCATCTCTCCCCTCACCATCACTCCCCTCACCATCTCTCCCCTCACCATCTCTCACCTCACCATCTCTCCCCTCACCATCACTCCCCTCACCATCTCTCCCCTCACCATCACTCCCCTCACCATCTCTCCCCTCACCATCACTCCCCTCACCATCTCTCCCCTCACCATCTCTCACCTCACCATCTCTCCCCTCACCATCACTCCCCTCACCATCTCTCCCCTCACCATCACTCCCCTCACCATCTCTCACCTCACCACCTCTCACCTCACCACCATCTCTCCCCTCACCATCTCTCCCCTCACCATCTCTCCCCTCACCATCTCTACCCTCACCATCTCTCCCATCACCATCTCTCCCCTCACCATCTCTCCCCTCACCATCTCTCCCCTCACCATCTCTCCCCTCACCATCTCTCCCCTCACCATCTCTGCCCTCACCATCTCTCCCCTCACCATCTCTCCCCTCGCCATCTCTCCCCTCACCATCTCTCCCCTCACCATCTCTCTCCTCACCATCTCTCACCTCACCATCTCTCCCCTCACCATCACTCCCCTCACCATCTCTCCCCTCACCATCTCTCCCCTCACCATCACTCCCCTCACCATCTCTCACCTCACCATCATCTTTCCCCTCACCATCTCTCCCCTCACCATCTCTCCCCTCACCATCTCTCCCCTCACCATCACTCCCCTCACCATCTCTCCCCTCACCATCTCTCCCCTCACCATCTCTCCCCTCACAATCTCTCCCCTCACAATCTCTCCCGTCACCATCTCTCCCCTCACCATCTCTCCCATCACCATCTCTCCCCTCACCATCTCTCTCCTCACCATCTCTCCCCTCACCATCACTCCCTTCACCATCTCTCCCCTCACCATCACTCCCCTCACCATCTCTCCCCTCACCATCACTCCCCTCACCATCTCTCCCCTCACCATCTCTCACCTCACCATCTCTCCCCTCACCATCACTCCCCTCACCATCTCTCCCCTCACCATCACTCCCCTCACCATCTCTCCCCTCACCATCACTCCCCTCACCATCTCTCCCCTCACCATCTCTCACCTCACCATCTCTCCCCTCACCATCACTCCCCTCACCATCTCTCCCCTCACCATCACTCCCCTCACCATCTCTCACCTCACCACCTCTCACCTCACCACCATCTCTCCCCTCACCATCTCTCCCCTCACCATCTCTCCCCTCACCATCTCTCCCCTCACCATCTCTCCCATCACCATCTCTCCCCTCACCATCTCTCCCCTCACCATCTCTCCCCTCACCATCTCTCCCCTCACCATCTCTCCCCTCACCATCTCTGCCCTCACCATCTCTCCCCTCACCATCTCTCCCCTCGCCATCTCTCCCCTCACCATCTCTCCCCTCACCATCTCTCTCCTCACCATCTCTCACCTCACCATCTCTCCCCTCACCATCACTCCCCTCACCATCTCTCCCCTCACCATCTCTCCCCTCACCATCACTCCCCTCACCATCTCTCACCTCACCATCATCTTTCCCCTCACCATCTCTCCCCTCACCATCTCTCACCTCACCATTTCTCCCCTCACCATCTCTCCGCTCCCCGTGGCGATGCTGAGGGGCCAGACGCTGGCTCACAGCAACCACTCCACGCCCGCTCCTCACCCACTCACTCGGGCAGCCACCCCGGGCCCTCAACCTGCTACCTCCTCCTCTACCCCCCCCTCTCCAACCTCATCGGCTTCCTACTCCCCCTCTCCCTCACCACCCTCTCCACTCACTTCTCTCTCCATCACCACCAGCCCCCTCTCTCTCCCCCCTCTCTCTTTGTCTCTCCCTCAATCACTCCCTCTCCTCCCTCTCCCGCCTCTCGGTTCCCAGATGTCATTCCCCGACGACGACGGCGATGGCGATGGCCGTGTCCCAGTGATTGAACCCCCGGCTCGCCTCATCCATCGCGCAATCCGCTCACCACGGTGCCACCGTTCCCCACTCACTCACATACACAAAGACAAAGAACCCCCGTGTAGTCCGCACACAGACTGTTTGGGGCAAGTGCTGTCAGCGTGTACACACTGACACAAAGACAAAGATCCTCCCGTGTAGTTTGAACAGACTGTTGGGGCAAGTGCTGGTACCCATCTCAGCCCGGGTCTCATGAGCCGAGTGAGGCGTTGGTTAAACACAAGAAGATGATGATGATGCTGCTGGCCGATGTCTCGAAGAGAGCACGGCGTGGGGTGGCGAGGGGGTGCAGACGGGATACAAAGGGGGCAAGGGTGGAGGGGTCCCTAATTATGGGGTCTCCACGCTTTCCGCTCGCTGCATCAGGGAGATGTGGGTTCATTGTGCGTATGTACGTGTATGTGTACGTGTGTGTGTGTACGTGTGTGCACGTGTATATGTGCACGCGTGTGTGTGCACGCGTGTGTGTGTACATGTGTATAGTAGGGGTGAGCGCGCTCGAGTTCGATTTCCGCTCAAGGCCAACATCGGTGACGAATATCTGGAACAGTCCTGGGCCTCCCCTAGGTCGTCTCAGCCTCAAATGAGTACCTGGTGCGGTGTGTAAACATCGCCACTGGGGAGACAAAGGCAGCCGGGCATAGTGCTGGCCACCCACTACCACGTGTGCGATGCTGGCCTTCATGGGTGCTCGCTAACAGCACTTTCCCCGACAATTTTGTGTGCTGCTGCGTCTTTGTCTTTTGTGTATGTCCATTTGGGTGTCTATCTGTCCGTCTCTGTCTGTGCGTCTGTCTGTGTGTGCGGTAAGTATATCGGTGTGCCGCTACATCTGTCAATGTGTCAATGCACACGTCCTTGTGTTTGACCACTCATTCGTCTGCGCTTCGATCTGTCCGCATGTCCATCAGTGCGATCCGTCCATGTGCATCACTGTGCGCCCGTCCATCAATGTGTCCATCGATTTGCGCGTGAGTTTGTCCGTCCACCCATAACGTGTCCCTGTGTCTCTCCATCAACCCATCCATTGGTCCTTCCGTTTATGTATCCGTCTGGCTGTCTGTGTGCGTGTACGTAGTTCACTTGCCTGTCCTGTCCATTCGTCAAATGGTCGACCTGCGTGTCCGTATGGGTCTGCGTGTCCGTGAGTCTGTGAGTCCGCGTGTATGTGAGTCCGCGTGTCTGTGAGTCCTACCCGCGGTGCTGGGGCAGAGTCCGCAGAGCGAGGCGGCTCGCTCCAACCACCGTGCGTCCATTGCGACGGCAGAGACAGCGAGGCGGAGACAACGGAGCAGAGACAACGGAGCGGAGGAAACCTCCAGCACCGTACGCAGAACAGGCGAGCTCCACGGAGCTCCCTCGCACTCCCCCGCCCTCTCTCTTGATCTCTCTCCCTCGATTATTTTCTCTCTTCCACCTCTCTCTGACTCTCTCTCCCTACACCTCTTTCTTTCTCACTCTTCCCTCTCTCCTACTGCATGTGTCCTCCCTCCCACCCCACGCTCTCACTCTCCCCACGGGGAGGGAGCGGAAGGGAGGGGGAGAGTGAGCGCATTCTCCCCTCCCTCTCTCTCCCCCTCTCTCTCTCTCAATTGCGACAAGGACTGGAGGAGAGGAGTGGGAGGAGCAGTGGTGACGGTGGAGTCACCTGGGCTAGGGGGATGAGGGGAGGGGGAGGAGGGGGTGGTGGGAGAGAGACACTCAGACACTCAGGTAGAGAGTGAGACAGAGGAAGTGAGTGAGAGTGAGACAGGGGAGTGAGTGAGAGAGAGACTCAGGTAGAGAGTGAGAAAGGGGAGTGAGTGAGAGAGAGACACTCAGGTAGAGAGTGAGACAGGGGAGTGAGAGAGAGAGACTCAGGTAGAGAGTGAGACGGGGGGGTGAAAGTGGTGATGTCACCAGGTAACTATGCCGGCTCTGGGCTGAGCTTGGAATCCCTGCCCACCCACGCTCTCTCCCCAACGCCACGGCAATGCGGAGTGCGGGCAAGCCCTCGGTCGAGCCATCGAGTCGTCCTCGGGGTGCCCTCGGGGAGCCCCGAGGCAGCTCTCGGGGAGACCTCGGAGAGCTCTCGGGGAGCCCCAGCGGAGTCAGTCGATGCCCTCTGGCGCTCCGGCCGGGAGGGGGGGCCCAACCGCAGAGACGATATTGGGGGGTCGCCGTCTCAGCCCTGGCAGCAGTGGCTCACAGCAGGAATGGACACACTCTCGCTCACGCACGCTAACGCTCGTTCACTCGCACACGCTCACTCGCACACGCTCACTCGCACACGCTCACTCGCACACTCGCACACGCTCACTCGCACACGCTCACTCGCACACGCTCACTCGCACACGCTCACTCGCACACTCGCACACGCTCACTCGCACACTCGCACACGCACACTCGCACACGCTCACTCGCACACTCGCACACGCTCACTCGCACACTCGCACACTCGCACACTCGCACACGCTCACTCGCACACTCGCACACTCGCACACTCGCACACGCTCACTCGCACACTCGCACACTCGCACACGCTCACTCGCACACTCGCACACGCTCACTCGCACACTCGCACACGCACACTCGCACACGCTCACTCGCACACTCGCACACTCGCACACTCGCACACTCGCACACGCTCACTCGCACACTCGCACACTCGCACACGCTCACTCGCACACTCGCACACGCACACTCGCACACGCACACTCGCACACGCACACTCGCACACTCGCACACGCACACTCGCACACTCGCGCACGCTCACTCGCGCACGCTCACTCGCGCACACGCTCACTCGCGCACTCGCACACGCTCACTCGCGCGCACGCGCACTCGCGCGCACGCGCACTCGCGCGCTCGCGCACGCTCACTCGCGCACGCGCACTCGCGCACTCGCACACTCGCACACGCTCACTCGCACACTCGCACACGCTCACTCGCACACTCGCACACTCGCACACGCTCACTCGCACACGCTCACTCGCACACGCTCACTCGCACACGCTCACTCACTCGCACACGCTCACCTCGCAAACACACGCTCACTTGCACACTCACACACCGACAGCTTCCAGAGCCTGGGACTCGCACGGAGACCCGCAGACTCGTTGGGACACTCGCAGCCCCGTAGACTCACCGACTCGCATCATACAGACCCACAAGAGATTCACAGACTCACAGCCCCGTAGACTCACAGACTCACATCATAGAGACCCACACACAGACTCACAAACTCACAGCGCCGCAGACTCTCAGACTGATTGGTGGTCGCGGGTTGCTCAGGAGATGGAGTCTGCCTCAATGGCCCGCGATCACAAATCGCTCTTTAATTCCATCAAAATGTAACCTGCAGCGCCACACCTATTACCATTATTAGGTGAAAGAACGGTGATACAATCTCCGACCCTCAGGAACAGGTTAGCAGATTTGCTGAGCATTTCTGTCTTGGGGGAGGGGAAATCCCTCAGCCTGGAAAACATCATGGGACAAAGTGGGGATGACCCTGCTGAGGCGGCGGTGCCTCAAATATGGGAAGAAGAAGTCACCCCCTGTGCGTGGCTGGCTGAGGTACCATCTGTTGAGGAAGTACTGAAGGCGATTCAGAGCCTGCGACCAGGAAAGGCACCGGGCAGAGATGATCTCCCAAGCAAAATGCTGAGGGAGGGTGCCCTACATGAAATCATAACAACAGTCTGAAGCACTGGATGGGTTCCGCAGGATTGGAAGGATGCCCTGGTGGTCCCTCTCTTTAAAAAGGGGGATCGCACAGACTGTAACAACTACATGGGCATCTCACTCCTTAGTGTGCCGGGAAAGGTCCCGGCAAGGATGATTCAACATCGCCTTGCCAGGCATGCTGAAGAAAAGGGCGGTCCTGCACAGATGCCATATTTTCTGTCCGTCTGCTACAGCAGAGGTGTAGGGAATTCCAAAAAGACCTCTGCTTTATTGACCTGGTCAAGGCCTATGATGCCATCAGTAGACCTGGGCTCTGGGTTGTTCTTCATGCTTTTGGAATCCCTGACCCGCTGCTCACGATCATTAAGTACCTTTATGATGGTGAGCGGGCCCGGGTAAAACTACGTGGCCGGGAATCAGAGCCATTCCCTGTACACTTGGGGTGCGACAGGGATGTTTGTGAAGTCTTTGATGGCTGTACCAGAGGCATTTCCATCTGGTACAGATACAATGGGAGGCTGATCGATGCCCGGGTGTGGTCAAAGGATGGCTCCCTATTGCTCAACCATGTTATGTATGCCGATGATCTGGTAATTGCAGTCGACTCCTGTCCCCTGCTGAACATCGCTATCGCATCACGCCCAGGGAGTTACTGGCCATGGTCCATTTCATCCAGCTCTATCGTCGGGACTTTGTTTTCCACACAAACCATGTGGCCCTCCAGTACTCCCTGAGCATCGACCAGCCGTCTGGGTAGTTGTCCCAATGGCTCGAAATCTTCCAGGGTTTCTCATTCAAAGTGATGCACAGGAAAGGCACTTGACACGTCAACGCTGACGCCTTCTCCCACTTGCTGCCCCATGTCACGTGCACGTATGCCTCGGGGGCGTCACGTTGTAAGCCATCGCATGAGGATGCGCCCGCCGTGCTGGTGGCAGCCGGGACAACGTGGGATGAAGGCGCTCAGTCGCCACGCGATTCTGTTTTGAATCTTAATAATAATAATGCAATTTATAACGTGCACAAATTTGCGGACCTAACAGCCGCAACTCAGAGGCGCGCAGCCAGCTCAGAGTCACTCGAAAGCGTGGGTGTAGAGGTGAGTTTTTAAGTGTCTCTTGAAGGAGACGATTGAGGTGATGCTGCGAATGTGCAGAGGGATTGCATTCCAGACTGTTGGGGCAGCCACCGAGAAGCGGCGCATAGACGTGACCGTCCTGGATCTAGGTATCAAGAGGAGGTCGTAAGTCACACTGTGAAGGGATCTGCCATGTGCTGTGCTGCAAGTCATTAATAATGAAGACAAGTACGGAGGGCAGAGAGCTGTGAAGGCATGGTGGAAGAGGCAGGCGATCTTGTATGTGACCCTGCTGGCAATGGGCTACCAGTGGAGGGCACGGAGACAGGCAAGCGAGTCGAAACGGGGATAAGTGTGGCCAATGACGACGCGTCCCAGGTTGTTTTCTAGTCTTTGAAGTTTTTTTAGGTTGCCAGAGGATGACCGGACTAGGACAGAGTTGCAATAGTCGAGGTGAGAACCAACTATACAACATGCCAATGTGGTGGCAGTTTCAGTGCAGATGAGAGGATGTAGGTGTCCGAGAGCCTTCAGGTGAAAGTTACATGAACTGATTATACGATTGGTTTGACGGTCGAAGGATAAAGTTGAATCTAGAATGACACAGAGGTAGCTGAAGTGATCGGTGAACCTGATGCTGGGACCAAAGATGTGTATGTGTGTTGGGAGCACGGATGAGCTGAGACGTTGCCTGGTACCTAACATGATGGCCACTGACTTTGACGAATTAAGGGCAAGGTGGTCCATAGAGAACCACTGTTGCAGGGCAGTGGTGCATTCCGAGAGCCTCTCAAATCCAGACGCATTGGTAGAATTGATGGCGGAGAACAGAATAGTATTATATACATATGAGTGGTGCTTGACACCGAAGCTTGCGATGAGGCGGGCAATCAGGGAAGTGTAGGCTGTGAACAGAAGGGGATTGAGGACGGAGCTCTGCGGGACGCCACATAATGCTTTTGTTTCGGGAGATGCGGACAAGCCCACTCTGACTGAGGATTGCCGATCAGAAAGGTACGACAGTATCCACTTGAGTGCTGAACCACATATACCGAAGTCGGATTTCAGGAGGGAAGTAAGGAGCGAGTGGTTGATGGTGCCAAAGGCTGATGAAATGTCCAAACTTACAAGAGCAACGATGGAGCCGGAGTCAATAATCATTAAAATGTCATCAAGTACTCTGGTGAAAACTGTTTCTGTGGAGTAGTTTTGACGGTAAGCTGACTGGAAGGAGCAGTGTTTGGGGAGGAGGTGATGTGGGGTTTTAGCTGGGCAAGTGCGAGTCTTTCTAGAAGTTTAGAGAGGTTCGAGAGATTAGTGATGGGATGATAGCTAGACGGGTCATCAGGGTCGAGACTTCGTTTCTTTAACAGGGGGGAAACCAGGCCAGATTTGAGGTAGGACGAAAAATACCTCAGAGAATGAGGCATTTGCGATGTTCCTGATCATGATGGCGAGTTCCGGAGCACATTGCTTGAACAAGGAACCTGGGACGACGTCGAGTGGAGACGATTTCATATGAAGTGATTGAATCACAGAGGAAACGTCTTTTGAAGACACCGGCTTGAACGTGGTTAGAAAGGTATCTGGTTGAGTAGGGTATGATAGTGCGATGTGAGGGAAGACGTGCAGGAGTTTGCGATGGTCATCAGCTTGTTGGTGAAGTAAGCTTTGAAAGAGGTGGCAAGTTTCAATGAGACCAGGGGATCACTAAGGTGAGGGACCATGTTGCTACCAGGATGTAGAAGATCCTGGAGGGTTTTCCAAAGGATGCGTGGTTTTCCGGTAGCTGTTTTGATGCGTTCTTCAATGTAGGAGGAACGTGAGGCAAGAATAATGTCGTTAGTTTTCCTGCAGGCAGCTCTGTAGGCAACTCGATCAGCCAGAAGACCACTGCTGGATGTGATCCTTTCAAGGCGCCTCCTGATTCGCTTAGCAAGGATGGCGTCTCTTGAGAGCCAGCGAGCGTCGTGGGAAGGCTGCCTAGTGGTTCGTGGTTTTAATGGTGCCAGCTTGTCCAGCACCACCCTCAGGTCAGCTTCTAGCTGAAGAGCGCAGACAGTTGGATCAGATGATGGGGATAACATTGAAGGCGAATTTACAAGGAGGTGCTGTAAAGTGGAACACTTGATAACCTTGAAATTACGGGAGTGGCGGGTGATTTTAATGGTGATTGGCTTGGGAATTTTAAGGAAAAATAGGATGAGGTGGTGGTCGGAGTAACCAGTTTGGAAAACTCTCAGAGCAGTGATGCGTCGATCCTGGTCAGGTTCCAGAACCAGGTCGAGCATACTCTCAACATTGTTGAGGAAGCTCTGGTGAGGCCTGAGTTGGTGATGACCAGGTTATGACAGGCCAAGGTTGACTCGAGGTGGCCATCAATGGAGGCTGGGGTATTGCCGGGGCAGTTAAAGTCTCCAGTAAGCACGAGCCTGTGAGATGGGTTAGGAATGAGGTAAAGAAATTCGGAAAGCTAGTTTAAGAAGGTAGTAATGCTGCCATCTGGAGGGCGATAGATGGAAATGAGGAAAAATCACTCGGTGTTAGTAGTGAGGGACACGGACTGGACCTCAAAGATGGCGGGAGACATCGGTAGAGAGAGCTCTTTAATTTTCAAGTGAGCATTGTTGACGACCGCTAAGTCACCACCCCCCTGGTTAGTTGCGCGAGGTTTGTGAAGAACTTGTATCCCAGGGGCATGATTTCCAAAGAGATGGCTAGCGGGGAGCCTGGTCTGCACAAGGTCTCGGTAATAAGCAAAAGGTCGATGTGGTGATCCGAGATGGTCTCGTGAATGAGGGCTGATTTGTTGGAAATGGAGCGTCAGTTGAGTAGGCCGAGGTCGATGGGTAAAGGTGGATGTAAAGATCCGAAGAGGCACGGCGTCGAGAGGTCAGAGGAAATAGCTGGTTGAAGGTTGACCTGTGAACAGCGGCCCCTACCGCCTCTGCAACCACGGTGCCGATACAGTCTCTGACGTTGATCGCGAAGAAGCCCGAGGCCAGAGAGCGTCCTCAGGAGCATGAATTCCAGGTGCAGGTGATGAAGAGATGGTGCGTGTTGAAGCCCTATTATATCAGCCCATGCTGTATGGGTGGTGGTGTTGGGGGCGCCAGGATATGGGTGTAATCCGATCAACGTATGTGCTGCCCAGAGCAGCAAGTCCAGGTAGCGGTGTCCAAGATACATGCCGTCAGCATGCGCTCCCACGCACATGGCGGGTGCGTACACGCCTACGTAAACACTTGAGCATGTACGAGGGCGGACACGACCACGCACGCGGCACGTACAATGGAGCGGCCAGAAGAACACGAGGTCCAGTGAAGTAGCTGACCACGCGCTATGCTCCCGTTCGCAGGTGATGCAGCAGGGTGGATGAACCCCGCCGAGCTCCCATTCGCAGGTGGTGCTGGGCAGCAGGCAAACCCACTCTCTCGTGTTGAACAGTGGACAGACGCGCCATGTTCACACTCACTGGTGGTGTTGAGCAGTGAATGGAACACGCCGAGCTCCCACTTGCTGGCGATGCTGAGGCATGCCAAGCTCCCACTCACTGATAGAGGCAGAAGAGGTGCCTTGTGAGGATGTCCCTGGCAGGAAACGGACCCAGGGCGACTGATAAGCCGCACTACATGAACAGTGCAGCCGGCATCCTCCAGCCTCGTGCGTGGGAGCAGCCAGCCTTGTTCACCGCCACAGCCCCTCAACTGTGTGAGGCGGTAGGTAAGCCTGGCTGTGTAACACTACAACCGGCATTTGACAGCTGTTGCAGCGCTGCGGAGCGTGTGCAGTATGCGCGGAAGCAGGCAGGGTTTGAGGCAGGGTTCTGCCACCGCCCAAACCTCGGGCACCTCCAAAGTAATAATGAAGAATAATAAAACAAAATAAATAATAATAAAGATATAGTAAGAAGAGCAGGAGATAGTGAAGAAGGACGTGGGTAAAGTACGAGGTATGGTAATAGATAAACAGTGGGAGCGACACGGGACTGCAGCCAGCTGCTGCGGCGCTGTCGCCATCTTGGAGTGGACACACCCAACCATGATGCATGGGTTAGGCTGCAGATTGATGATGCCTCACCTTTGATGCTGCGCCGTCGTGCTTCTCGGGGCCCGGGCCCCGCAGGTCGCCCATCCGTTGTGTTATGCGAGGGCCTCCTCATGCGGTGGGAAGAGGAGTCCCAGCGTTATTCCTTGGTCGTGCCTTCAGTTCTTAGGGGAAAACGTACTAAAGCCGTTCATGAGAAAGTTGATGCATCTGAGTGTTCATAAGACATTGGCAACACTGAAAAAGGACTTTTACTGGCCGGGCATGGAAAACGATGTACTCCTCCTGATTAAAGGGTGTGCCGATTGTGCGCGTCAGATATCTCGTGCCCTGCGACCGCAAATCCCATTACAGTCCATTGTTGTGTGACGGGTTAATTAATTGGTAGCCCTTGACATTTTGGGGCCCTTCCCAGTCTCCCAGAGAGGACACAAGTACCTCCTCGTTGGGGTTGAATATCTCACCTATTGGCCTATGGCCTGGCCTCTGGCCGACACCGTTTTGTACGGCTATGTCCTTGATAAGGGGGCCGCTGAGCAACTCCTAACGGATCAAGGCAGGAATTTCTCCTCCAAGTTGCTCCAGGAAGTATGCGATTCCCTGGGCATGCGGAAAATTTGCACCTTACCGTATCATCCACAAACGGATGGGATGGTTGAGCGGTTGCACAGAACCCTCACTGCAATGCTATGCCAGCAAGTGACCATGGGCCAGTTAGACTGGGATATTCACATTCTGGGGGTCCTCGCTGCATACAGACTAGCTCCTCATGCCTCGACAGGATTCTCGCCGTTTTATTTGATGTATGAGAGGGAGCCCGAACCCAGGTTCAGTTGGGATTGTGCCCTCCTCGGAAAGGATCGGTACTGCTGAACCCCATGTTGCAAATGCTTGAGTATCTGTGATCGGCCCGCGAGGCCGATAGGAGCAACTCGGCCCGCAAGCAGGCCGGGAATGAGCAGCTGCGCGGACAGGGAGGGCCGGGGATGCCTTGGAAAGAGGGGGACATGGCGTGGTTACATTGCGCCCAAGTGCCCGTAGGCATGTCCCCAAAACTGTACCATCCTTGGCAAGGACCAGTCGAGGTCATCGAGGTCCGGCGGCCGCAGTGCGTCCATATTCAGTTGGGCTAGCGGCGCTGGTTCGTACATCCATCGCGGTTAAAGACATGCATCTCGCCCGGTCCTGTCGATTCATCTCCACATCTTTCACGGCCAATTTCTGATGTGTGCGGCGCGTCGACCACCACATCTGAGGAAACGGGATGTGTGGAGGATTGTTCTGCACCGCCTACAGGATCGGAGAGCCAAATGGTCATGGACGGAGCGATGAGGACTCCTGCAGTGGACCATTCATCATGCCCAAGTGGAACCGTCTCTACCCGCGGGGATGGTCCCGCCACACAGATTGTTCTCGCCATCACTTGTCCCTTGTTATTGTTGTTCTTGTTCTTTCACGGTCACTGCTTACGGTTACGTTAGTCATGGGTCACGTTTGTATATATTGACAGCCGGGACGGCTGTGTTTTTATTCGTGGGGGGGGGGGATGTAGAGGAGTGAAATACGCGGTGCGCACAGTTAGCTAAGGGCAACTGAGGGTAAATGGGTGTGTGTGTGCAAACGTTAGGTTTGCACGGACAGGCTGCCAGTTGTAGGGGGACTGAATGGGTGCAAACGGGGTCGACTGGTTGTGCACGATGACACCTGAGGTGTTGTGAGGGAGACGGGAGATAAGGGTTGATTAATGGGCTGACAGGCGCCAGCCTGGCGGGCCTTAAAGAGACACACGACAGCTCTCAGAGAATTGGCAGGCAGGTGCGCATCCTACAGCGTGGGGTTTTGCGCGGACAGGCTGCTAGTATTTAAGGGGAGCAACAGGGTGCAACCGAGGCCGAGCAGGTGCATGGGCTGCGACCGGATGTTGCGGCCGGGAACCAAGAGTGTAGACATCTCGCCGCGGCCACTCCAGGGGCAGCGGTGCAGATGTAGAGACGCTGTGTGCAATCCTCTGTGTGGAGAAGAAGTTGTGTGCAGAGTCGCTGGGGAACAGAGCTTCCGAGGCAAGATAGTTGAGGTGAAACATAGAATCAAGTGGAAGAAGTTAGATCTAAGTGACCGTCTAGATAGTTCTAGGAGTGCCTACAACTGGTACAAGAATAGGTTCATAAAGTGTAAACAGATGACTTGTTACAACGTGTCCGTCTGAGTAATTTTACAAGGCACTACATTTGCCATACTTCACCACGCCAGTCAGCGTAGGGTTCGGTACGCACGTGTCGCCGGACCGCCTGGCGTGCATTGCCGTCTGCACGCATGAGCAGAGAGAGAATTAGGGTGGGAGCAGCGGTAGAGGAGGGAGCGGTCAGCGCCCTGCGCTCTGGATGGCGTCTAAGTTCAACTCCTCACCAGGGCTACGAGGCATCGTCACCGTTACTGATAGTCCTGGAGGAGAGGTGGAGGGGATATGGAGGAGGGAGGGGGGCGTAGGGAGAGAGAAGAGGGAGGGAGAGAGAGGAGGATGTAAAGGGAGATGGAGAGAGGAAGGGAAGGAGGGAGGAGAGACGCGCCCTGCCTTGCAACGATCCCACCCAGTTTCATAACGAGTACAACTACCAAACTTACTCTTACCCAGACTCGCCCTTACCCAGACTCGCCCTTAACCAGACTCGCCCTTACCCAGACTCGCCCTTACCCAGACTCGCCCATACCCAGACTCGCCCTTACCCAAACTCGCCCATACCCAGTCTCGCCCTTACCCAGACTCGCCCTTACCCAGACTCGCCCTTAACCAGACTCGCCCTTACCCAGACTCGCCCATACCTAGACTCGCCCTTACCCAGACTCGCTCCTACCCAGACTCGCTCCTACCCAGACTCGCTCCTACCCAGACTCCCTTATCTATCCCATACAGATAGAACCGGTGGGTGAGGTCCACGTATTTGCTGTTCCGACTTCTCTCAGTGCACCGGAGGTTGACTGGCTCCCCCTCGACGCCCACGGGTACATGTTGCGACAAAAGGGAGTTTGTCACAACATTGGTATCGGCGATTCACCAACCTCCGCTGCTGCTGCCTCCGTAGAGCTTAGAGGACGACAGGCAACCAACGACGAACCGTTCACGCCGCACGAACCGCCTCTACGCCACTACAGTGAGGGAAAAAAGTATTTGATCCCCTGCTGATTTTGTACGTTTACCCACTGACAAAGAAATTATCAGTCTATAATTTTAATGGTAGGTTTATTTGAACAGTGAGAGACAGAAAAACAACAACAAAAAATCCAGAAAAACGCATGTCAAATATTATAAATTGATTTGCATTTTAATGAGGGAATTAATTATTTGACCCTTCTGCAAAACATGACTAAGTACTTGGTGGCAAAACCCTTGTTGACAATCACAGAGGTCAGACGTTTCTTGTAGTTGGCCACCGGGTGTGCACATATCTCAGGAGGGATTTTGTCCCACTCCTCTTTGCAGATCTTCTCCAAGTCATTAAGGTTTCGAGGTTGACGTTTGGCAACTCGAACCTTCAGCTCCCTCCACAGATTTTCTATGGAATTAAGGTCTGGAGACTGGCTAGGCCACTCCAGGACCTTAATGTGCTTCTTCTTGAGCCACTTCTTTGTTGCCTTGGCCGTGTGTTTTGGGTCATTGTCATGCTGGTACATGGCCCCGTCCATCGTCCCTTTGATGCGGTTAAGTTGTCCTGTCCCCTTAGCAGAAAAACATCCCCAAAGCATAATGTTTCCACCTCCATGTTTGACGGTTGGGATGGTGTTCTTGGGGTCATAGGCAGCATTTCTCCTCCTCCAAACACGGCGAGTCGAGTTGATGCCAAAGAGCTCTATTTTGGTCTCATCTGACCACAACACTTTCACCCGGTTGTCCTCTGAATCATTCAGATGTTCATTGGCAAACTTCAGACGGGCATGTATATGTGCTTTCTTGAGCAGGGGGACCTTGCGGGCGCTGCAGGATTTCAGTCCTTCACGGCGTAGTGTGTTACCAACTATTTTCTTGGTGACTATGGTCCCAGCTGCCTTGATGTCATTAACAAGATCCTCCCGTGTAGTTCTGGGCTGATTCCTCACCGTTCTCATGATCATTGCAACTCCACGAGGTGAGATCTTGCATGGAACCCCAGGCCGAGGGAGATTGACAGTTATTTTTTGTTTCTTCCATTTGCGAATAATCGCACCAACTATTGTCACCTTCTCACCAAGCTGCTTGGCGATGGTCTTGTAGCCCATTCCAGCCTTTGTAGTTCTACAATCTTGTCCCTGACATCCTTGGAGAGCTCTTTGGTCTTGGCCATGGTGGAGAGTTTGGAATCTAATTGATTGATTGCTCCTGTGAACAGGTGTCTTTTATATAGGTAACGAACTGAGATTAGGAGCACACTCTTAAAGAGAGTGCTCCTAATCTCAGCTTGTTACCTGTATAAAAGACACATGGGAGCCAGAAATCTTTCGGATTGAGAAGGGGTCAAATACTTATTTCCCTCATTAAAATGCAAATCAATTTATACAAATTTTGACATGCGTTTTTCTGGATTTTTGTTGTTGTTATTCTGTCTTTCACTTTTCAAATAAACTTACCATTAAAATTATAGACTGATCATTTCTTTGTCAGTGGGCAAACGTACAAAATTAGCAGGGGATCAAATACTTTTTTCCCTCACTGTAGTCACCCTGACCCCCCCCCCCCCCCGCATTATAAGCGGACGGTCGGAACTCACACGTCACAGCCTTAAACCCCCTGTGTGTTTGTGTGTTTGTGTGTGTGTTTGTGTGTGTGTGATTGGAAGGCATGGGCCAGATCAGCTCAATAATAACGGTAGGAGGCTGCTAGATTTTTGTGCAGCCCATGGGCTTGTAATTACCAACACACTCTTCCGGCATCGGCGCATCCACACAATATCATGGATGCATGCCGGGTCCAAGCAAGAACATCTGCTGGACTACATAGTGACGGACCAGCGGATGCGAGCCCATGTCCTTGACACCCGGACCTACTGTGGAGCTGATCTGCCCTCTGACCATCGACTAGTCATCTGTAAGATGCACCTGCCATTCTTCCACTCCGGTGGTGGGTGTACACCCAGGACCCCATTCCTACCAAAAGTTGCCTGGTCTCAGTTAGCTGATGAAAGTTGCAAGCGAGAATTTCATCATCGCCTGCAGCTGGGGTTGGCATTGTCCCCCACTCCTCCTGATGTCGAGGGTAAATGGGCGAGGTTTAGGACTGTGACTCATGCAGCTGCAATGGCTGCTTTGGGTACGCGGTCCAGACCTCCCCAGAAACCCTGGCTGACAGAGGAGGTGTTCAGGTTAGTTGAGAAAAAGCGACAGGCCCACTCTCATCGGCTACAGCATCCCATGTCAGAGAATGAGGAGGTTTACCGCAGCCTTCGCTCGGAGGTTCGGAGAGCCGTAAGGCGCTGCAAGGATGGGTGGTGGTCGCGGGTTGCTGAGGAGATGGAGTCTGCCTCAGTGGCCCGCGATCACAACTCACTATTTAACTCCATCAAAAAAGTAACCTGCAGCGCCACACCTATTACCATCATTAGGGGAAAAAACGGTGACCCAATCTCTGACCCCCAGGAACAGGTTTGCAGATTTGCTGAGCATTTCTGTGAGGTCCTGGAAGAGGGGAAATCTCTCAGCCTAGAAAACATCATGGCACAAAGTGGGGATAACCCTGCTGAGGCTGCGGTGCCTCAAATATTGGAAGAGGTCACCCCCTGTGAGTGGCTGGCTGAGGTGCCATCTGTTGAGGAAGTACTGAAGGCGATCCAGAGTCTGAGACCAGAAAAGGCACCGGGCAGAGATGATCTCCCAAGCGAAATGCTGAGGGAGGGTGGCGTTTGTGCACAGACTGCCCTATATGACATCATAACAACAGTCTGGACCACTGGACGGGTTCCGCAGGATTGGAAGGATGCCCTGGTGGTCCCCCTCTTTAAGAAGGGGAACCGCACAGACTGTAACAACTACAGGGGCATCTCACTCCTCAGTGTGCCGGAAAAGGTCCTGGCAAGGATTATTAAACATGGCCTTGCTAGGCACGCTGAGGAGGAGCTTGCGGAGCCCCAGGAAAGGGCGGTCCTGCACAGATGCCATATTTTCTGTCCGTCTGCTACAGCAGAGGTGTAGGGAATTCCAACAAGACCTACATCTCCGCTTTATTGACCTTGTATAGGCCTATGATACCATCAGTAGACCTGGGCTCTGGGTTGTTCTTCGTGCTTTTGGAGTCCCTGACCCTCTGCTCGCGATCATTAAGGACCTTCATGATGGTGAGCGGGCCCGGGTAAAACTACGTGGCCGGGAGTCAGAGCATTTCCCTGTACACCTTGGGGTGCGGCAGGGATGTCCTCTGGCTCCCACATTATTTAACATCTATATTGACCGCGTAGTTCGTGAAGCCTTCAATAACTGTACCGGGGGAATTTCCGTTTGGTACAGATATAATGGGAGGCTGATCGATGCCCGGGTGCGATCAAGGGATGGCTCCCTATTGGTCAACCACGTTATGTATACCAATGATTTGGTAATAGCTGCTCATTCAGAGGAGGAGTTGGAGACGCTGCTGCTGAGACTGGAGCGTGCCACTAAGAGGTGGGGCCTTACCATGAGCCCCACCAAAACTAAGCACCTGCCTGGGTATTTTGTACCATCGGACACTCCACCCCCCCACCTCCCAATCGGTGATGGGGCAGTAGTGGAGAGAGTGGAGAGTTTCCCATACCTGGGCAGTGTGCTTATGACCGGCTCCAGTTTAACAGCAGAGGTCTCACTCCGAATCAGTCGAGCGGCAATATTTTTTCATCGGTTGCGTAACGCTGTGTGGAAGCTACGCTCCGCACGAAGCTTCAGGTCTTCTCAGCCACGGTCATTCCCTCCTTTCTCTACGCTTGCAAAACATGGACCCCCCTAATGGAGCATCTTCGCTGGTGGGAAACATTTAGGCTGGCCTGCCTACGATCCATCCTGGGTTTAACCAGGCTGGAATGTGTGAGGAGCTCACGAATCCTTGAAAGATCTGGGCAAAGTCGCATCGGTGAGCTCCTCCGGCAGGCAAGGCTGCGTTGGCTGGGTCATGTAGCCCGCATGCCCAGCCACCGCATGCCTAAACAGCTTTTGTTCGGCCGGATCGAAGGGGCTAAACGGGCGCGGCACGGGCTATAGAAGAGATGGAGTGATGTGGTATAGGAGGACGTGGAGCTGAGTGGACTTGCCGATGACTGGTATCAGCGGTGTCAAGATCGGCCTCTGTGGAGGAGGCTCGTGAAGGACGCTACTGGGCAGTTGGAGGCAGTCGCCCTCCAACAACAACGGAGGGCGGAGGAGCGACGCTCACAACAATGAGCGGAGCGCCGGGTGGCTAAAGCACAGCAAGTTGGTACAGTAGGGGGCACAGGTGGTGCATCAGCCAGTCATCTCGGTCATCTCGATCAGTCGACCCGTGGCACCTGGGTCTGCCCCGTGACCTCCTGCCAGCGGGCGTTCGACACTTCATGTGGCCTCAAGGTGCACTTGGCCTGGCACAAGCGTCGTGGTGACGTCACCGCCACTTAGTGGCGAATGGCGGTTGTTATTGTTGTGTTTGTTTGTGTGTTTGTTTGTGTGTTTGTGTGTGTGTGTTTGTTGTGAGAGGGAGAGAGGGACATGTAAAGACAAAGATTCCCCCACCCCACCCACCGTGTAGCCTTAACATTCTGTTGGGGTAAATGCTGTTAACGAGCACCCATGAAGGCCGGCATGGCACTCAAGGGGGTGGGTGGCCAGCAACAAGCCCGGGCGCCTTTGTCTTTCCAGTGGCGATGTTTTTACACACCGCACCAGGTGCTCATTTGAGGCTGAGTAGACCTATGGGAGGAGGCCCAGGAGAGGGTCAGATAATCGTCACCAGTGTTGGTCGCCTTGAACGGGAATCGAACTGGGGCTGCCGGGTACGGAGTTCAGCGTGCTAACCGCGATGCCATCGCTCCCCACACACGTACACACACACGTACACACACACGTACACACACACCGCAAATCTTCTTCAGCCAGCCCTCGTGATCCTGACCCCGCGTTACAAGCAGACGTTCAGCACTCACGCATCACGGCTTGCAACCCGTGCCAGTGTGTGTGTGTGACCCTCTGACACGCACACACACCGGCACGGGCACTCGGTGAAGCTCACGCAGCCCTCGCTCACCCTCCCCCCAGCTCGCTGAGGTCGCGTGTGGTTGAGTTGACACGGGTTGAGGCTTGCTGATGTCACCCAGGCAGGCGGAGACAGCACGCGGCGACTTGTCCCGTCTACAGCCAACCCCCCCGCCTCTCTCCCCCTCCCCCTCGATTTCTCACTGCTCACACCTCTCACTCTCACACACCTGCAATACCTGTCTCACTCACGTACACACCACACACACACACCTGTCACACATGCCTTTCACACACCTGTCACACACCTGTCACACACCTGTCACACACACACACACCTGCCACACACACACACCTGTCACACACCTGTCACATACACACACTCACACCTGTCACACACACACACACACACACCTGTCACACACCTGTCACACACACACACACCACACACACACCTGTAACACACCTGTCACACACCTGTCACACACGTACACACCTATCACACACACACACCTGTCATAAATCTGTCATACATCTGTCACACACGTTACACACTCCACTCACATACCTGCCACACACCTGTCACACACATACACACACATACCCACGATCACACACACACACAACACACCTGTCACACACATGCACACACATACCCCCTATCACACACACACACACAATACACCTGTCACACACATACACACACACCCCCTATCACACACACACACAACGCATCTGTCACACACATACACACACATACCCCCTATCACACACACACACACAACACACCTGTCACACACATACACACACATACCCCCTATCACACACACACACACACAACAAACTGTCACACACCTCACACACACATACCCCCTATAACACACACACACACAACACACCTGTCACATACATACATACACATACCCCCTATCACGCACACACAACACACCTGTCACACATACACACACATACCCCCTATTACACACACACACACAACACACCTGTCACACACATACACACACATACCCCCTATCACACACACACAACACACCTGTCACACACATACACACACATACCCCCCTATCACACACACACAACACACCTGTCACACACATACACACACATACCCCCTATCACACACCACACACAACACACCTATCATTGATGCCAATCAATGAAACCTGCCACATCTATATACAAAACAAAGATCCACCGTATAGGCATAACAGACAAGTGCTGTTAGCGAGCACCTATGACGGCCTATACGCCACACGAGAGGGTGGGTGGCCAGCACAACGCCGGGCTGCTTTTGTCTCCCCAGTGGCGATGTTTACACATCGCACCAGGTACACATTTGAGGCTGAGTCGACCTAGGGGAGGCCCAGGACCGGTTCAAATAATCGTCACTGGTGTTGGCCGTGAGCGGGAATCGAACTCGGGCCACTGGGTTCGCAGTGCAGCGCGCTAATCACTACACATACACAGCACTTCTACACACCTGCCACACACATCGTGTGTAAGTGGTGAGTGTGTGAGGGATGTGTGAGTGGGATGTGTGATATGTGTGAGAAGTGTGCGAGTGAGATATGAGTGGTGTGTATGAGTGGTGTGTGTGATTTGTGTGGGTGGTGTGTGTGGGTGGTGTATGAGTGGCGTGTGTGATTTGTGTGGGTGGTGTGTTAGTGGTGTGTGAGTGGTGTGTGAGTGGTGTATGAGTGGTGTGTGTGATGTGTGTGGGTGGTGTGTGTGAGTGGTGTGTGTGAGTGGTGTGTGATTGGTGTTGAGTGAGTCATTGTGTGAGTAATGTGTGTTAGTGGTGTATGAGTGATTGCGTGAGTGATGTGTTATAGTAGTGTGCGAGTGATTTTGTGTATGTGATGTGTGTATTAGTGGTGTGTGAGTGGTTGTGTGTGATGTGTGTTATAGTGGTGTGTGCCCCACGCTCACACACCCTCTCACTCACTCCCTCTCACACACACTCACGCACACCGGAAGCGGCAGCAGCATCAACAACATCACCACTACGTGGCCTGACCCAAACATATCTCCTGAATCCTGACAGCCTAGAAACCTCTAGGACGTCACATCGACATCACCACCGCGTTCACCATCGCCATCATCATGATGACGACGCGAGGGCAGACCGAGTAACTCGTCCCAGTCGTGTCCCGACTCACGCGACGCATCTTCGGCGAGCACAGCTGGCCGCGTAGGGTGCGAAAGAAGTTCCACAAGCAGTCCGATACCGTACAGGCGGGTGGCGAATCCGAGACTGACTCCTCCTCACTCGACTCTCGCAGCCTCACGCGGAGTCGTCATTCCGCCCACAGCACGGCGGAGTGCATGGAGAAGCGATCGGGAGAATCCAGGTGAGCTGTACAGGGAGGGTACATGCGAGCTGTACAGGTGTGTGTGTAGGGAAGAGTACAGGTGTGTGTGTAGGGAAGAGTACAGACACAAGGAAGCGTACAGGGAGAGTAGGAAAAGTACGGGAAGAGGAAGCGAGTGGGAGAGAAAGAGTGCGGGGAGAGTGTGGAGGTGTGAATGGCTGGCACAGGAAGAAGTGGGGAGAGTACAGCGACAGCGTCTCCCCTCCCTCTCTCCGGAAACACTTCGCGGTGGCGGGAGGAGGAGGGGGGAGGGGCAACAGAGGCAGGTGGAGGAGGAGGAGTCGGGGGGAGGTGGATCAGCAGGTGCAGTGGTGGCACTGTGCGTGTGGGGAGAGTGTGATGGGAGAGTGTGAGGGGTGAGTGGGGGTGAGTGTGGGGAGAGTGTGGGGGGTGAGTGTGGGGGTGAGTCTGGGGAGTAAGTGGGGAGGTGAGTGGGGAGTGAGTGTGGGGCGTCAGTGTGGGGAGTGAGGGTGAGGTGTGAGTGGGGAATGAATGGGGATTGAGTGTGGAGAGTGAGTGGGGGGTGAGTGGGGGGTGAGTGGGGAGTGAATAGGGAGTGAGTGTGGAGTTAGTGTGGAGTGAGTGGGGAGTGAGTGTCAGGGTGAGTGTGGGGGGTGAGTGGGGGGTGAGTGTGGGGCGTGTGTGTGGGGGGTGAGTGTGGGGCGTGTGTGTGGGGGGTGAGTGTGGGGCGTGTGTGTGGGGGGTGAGTGTGGGGGGTGAGTGGGGGGAGTGAGTGGGGGGTGAGTTGGGAGTGAGTGTGGGGAGTGAGTGGGGAGTGAGTGGGGAGTTAATGGGGATTGATTGTGGAGAGTGATTGGGGGATGAGTGGGGGGTGGTTGTGAGAAGTGAGTGGGGGGTGAGTGGCGAGTGAGTGGGGGAGTGAGTGTGGGAAGTGAGTGGGGGGTGAGTGTGGAGTGAGTGTGGAGTGAGTGTTGGGGGAGAGTGTGGAGTGAGTGTGGAGTGAGTGGGGAGTGAGTGTGGGGGGTGAGTGTTGGGTGTCAGTGGGGGGTAGTGTGGGGGGTGAGTGTGGGGGGTGAGTGTGGAGGGTGAGTGTGGGGGTTGAGTGTGGGGGATGAGTGTGGGGGGTGAGTGTGGGGGTGAGTGTGGGGGAGTGAGTGGGGGGTGAGTTGGGAGTGAGTGTGGGGAGTGAGTGGGGAGTGAGTGGGGAGTGAGTGGGGAGTTAATGGGGATTGATTGTGGAGAGTGATTGGGGGATGAGTGGGGGGTGGTTGTGAGAAGTGAGTGGGGGGTGAGTGGCGAGTGAGTGGGGGAGTGAGTGTGGGAAGTGAGTGGGGGGTGAGTGTGGAGTGAGTGTGGAGTGAGTGTTGGGGGAGAGTGTGGAGTGAGTGTGGAGTGAGTGGGGAGTGAGTGTGGGGGGTGAGTGTTGGGTGTCAGTGGGGGGTAGTGTGGGGGGTGAGTGTGGGGGGTGAGTGTGGAGGGTGAGTGTGGGGGTTGAGTGTGGGGGATGAGTGTGGGGGGTGAGTGTGGGGGTGAGTGTGGGGGGTGAGTGTGGGGGGTGAGAGTGGGGAGTGAGTGGATAGATGAGTGGGGGGAGTGTGTGAGGCGTGAGTGGGGAGTGAGTGTGGACGGAGTGGGGAGTGAGTGTGAGGAGTGAGTATGGAAGGTGAGTGTAGGGGGTGAGTATGGGGGGTGAGTGTAGAGGGTGAGTGGGTGGAGTGAGTGGGGAGTGAGTGTGGGGAGTGAGGGTGGGGTGAGTGTGGGGAGTGAGTGGAGAGTGAATGGGGATTAAGTTTTGGGGGGGGGGGGGTGTGGGGAGTAAGTGTGGAGAGTGAGTGGGGGTTGATTGTGGGGAGTGAGTGTGGAGACTGAGGGTGGGGTGAGTGTGGGGAGTGAGTGGGGGGTGAGTGTGGGGAGAGAGTGGGGAGTGTGTGTGGGGTGAGTATGGGGAGTGAGTGGGGGGTGAGTGTGAGGAGTGAGTGGGGGGTGAGTCTTGGGGAGTGAGTGGGGAGTGAGTGTGGGGGTGAGTGTGGAGAGTGAAGGTGGGGTGTGAGTGTGGGGAGTGAGTGGGGGGAGTGAGTGGGGGGTGAGTGTGGAGTGAATGTGGAGTGGGGAGTGAGTGTGGGGGGTGAGTTCGGGGGGTGAGTGTCGAGTGAGTGTGGAGTGAGTGGGGAGTGAGAGTGAGGGTGAGTGTAGGGAGTGAGTGGGGGGTGAGTGGGAGGAGTGAATGTGGGGAGTGAGTGGGGGGTGAGTGTGGAGTGAGACTGGAGTGAGAGTGGAGTGAGTGGGGGAGAGTGTGGAGTGAGTGTGGAGTGAGTGGAGAGTGAGTGTGGGGGGTGAGTGGGGGGTGAGTGTGGGGGGTGAGAGTGGGGGGTGAGTGTGGGGGGTGAGTGTGGGGGGTGAGTGTGGGGGGTGAGTGTGGGAGTGAGTGGGTAGATGAGTGGGGGGAGTGTGTGGGGCGTAAGTGGCGAGTGAGGGTGGACGCAGTGGGGAGTGAGTATGGGAATTGAGTATGGGGGGTAAGTGTAGGGGGTGAGTATGGGGGGTTAGTGTAGGGGGTGAGTGGGTGGAGTGAGTGGTGAGAGAGTCTGGGGAGTGAGGGTGGGGTGAGTGTGGGGAGTGAGTGGAGAGTGAATGGGGATTGAGTTTTGGGGGGGGGGGGGTGGGGGGTGAGTGGAGTGTAAGTGTGGGGAGTGAGTGTGGGGAGTGAGGGTGGGGAGTGAGGGTGGGGTGTGAGTGTGGGAAGTGAGTGGGGACTGAGTGTGGAGTGAGTGGGGAGTGAGGGTGGAGTGGGGGGTTGGGTGTGGGGAGTGAGTGTGTGGAGTGAGTGGGGGTTGAGTGTGGGGAGAGAGTGGGGGGTGAGTGTGGGGAGTGAGTGGGGTTTGAGTATAGGGAGTGAGTGGGGGGTGAGTGTGGGGAGTGAGTGGGGGGTGAGTCTGGGGAGTGAGTGGGGAGTGAGGGTGGGGGTTGAGTGTGGGGGTGAGTGTGGGGAGTGAGGGTGGGGTGTGAATGGGGGGAGTGAGTGGGGGGTGAGTGTGGAGTGAATGTGGAGTGGGGAGTGAGTGTGGGGGGTGAGTGTGGGGGGTGAGTGTTGAGTGAGTGTGGAGTGAGTGGGGAGTGAGTGTGAGGGTGAGTGTAGGGGGTGAGTGTGGGGTGAGTGTGGTGGGTGAGTGTGGGGGTGAGTGTGGGGAGTAAGTGGGGAGGTGAGTGGGGAGTGAGTGTGGGGAGTCAGTGTGGGGAGTGAGGGTGAGGTGTGAGTGGGGAATGAATGGGGATTGAGTGTGGAGAGTGAGTGGGGGGTGAGTGGGGGGTGAGTGGGGAGTGAATAGGGAGTGAGTGTGGAGTTAGTGTGGAGTGAGTGGGGAGTGAGTGTCAGGGTGAGTGTGGGGGGTGAGTGGGGGGTGAGTGTGGGGCGTGTGTGTGGGGGGTGAGTGTGGGGCGTGTGTGTGGGGGGTGAGTGTGGGGCGTGTGTGTGGGGGGTGAGTGTGGGGGGTGAGTGGGGGGAGTGAGTGGGGGGTGAGTGGGGATTGCGTGGGGAGTTAATGGGGATTGATTGTGGAGAGTGATTGGGGGATGAGTGGGGGGTGGTTGTGAGAAATGAGTGGGGGGTGAGTGGCGAGTGAGTGGGGGAGTGAGTGTGGGGAGTGAGTGGGGGGTGAGTGTGGAGTGAGTGTGGGGGGAGAGTGTGGAGTGAGTGTGGAGTGAGTGGGGAGTGAGTGTGGGGGGTGAGTGTTGGGTGTCAGTGGGGGGTAGTGTGGGGGGTGAGTGTGGGGGGTGAGTGTGGAGGGTGAGTGTGGGGGTTGAGTGTGGGGGATGAGTGTGGGGGGTGAGTGTGGGGTGTGAGTGTGGGCGGGGAGTGTGTGAGGCGTGAGTGGGGAGTGAGTGTGGACGGAGTGGGGAGTGAGTGTGGGAATTGAGTATGGGGGGTGAGTGTAGGGGGTGAGTATGGGGGGTGAGTGTAGGGGGTGAGTGGGTGGAGTGAGTGGGGAGTGAATGGGGATTACGTTTTGGGGGGGGGGTGTGGGGAGTAAGTGTGGAGAGTGAGTGGGGGTTGAGTGTGGGGAGTGAGTGTGGAGACTGAGGGTGGGGTGAGTGTGGGGAGTGAGTGGGGGGTGAGTGTGGGGAGAGAGTGGGGAGTGTGTGTGGGGTGAGTATGGGGAGTGAGTGGGGGGTGAGTGTGAGGAGTGAGTGGGGGGTGAGTCTTGGGGAGTGAGTGTGGGGGTGAGTGTGGAGAGTGAAGGTGGGGTGTGAGTGTGGGGAGTGAGTGGGGGGAGTGAGTGGGGGGTGATTGTGGAGTTAATGTGGAGTGGGGAGTGAGTGTGGGGGGTGAGTACGGGGGGTGAGTGTCGAGTGAGTGTGGAGTGAGTGGGGACTGAGTGTGAGGGTGAGTGTAGGGAGTGAGTGGGGGGTGAGTGTGGGGGGTTAGTGTGGGGGTGAGTGTGGGGGGTGAGTGGATAGATGAGTGGGGGGAGTGTGTGGAGCGTGAGTGGGGAGTGAGTGTGGACGGAGTGGGGAGTGAGTGTGGGGAGTGAGTATGGGGGGTGAGTGTAGGGGGTGAGTATGGGGGGTGAGTGTAGGGGGTGAGAGGGTGGAGTGAGTGAGGAGTGAGTGTGGGGAGTGAGGGTGGGGTGAGTGTGGGGAGTGAGTGGGGGGTGAGTGGGAGGAGTGAATGTGGGGAGTGAGTGTGGAGTGAGTGTGGAGTGAGTGGAGAGTGAGTGTGGGGGGTGAGTGGGGGGTGAGTGTGGGGGGTGAGTGTGGGGGGTGAGTGTGGGGGGTGAGTGTGGGGGGTGAGTGTGTGGGGTGAGTGTGGGGGGTGAGTGTGGGGAGTGAGTGGGTAGATGAGTGGGAGGAGTGTGTGGGGCGTAAGTGGCGAGTGAGTGTGGACGGAGTGGGAAGTGAGTGTGGGAATTGAGTATGAGGGGTGAGTGTAGGGGGTGAGTATGGGGGGTGAGTGTAGGGGGTGAGTGGTTGGAGTGAGTGGTGAGAGAGTGTGGGGAGTGAGGGTGGGGTGAGTGTGGGGAGTGAGTGGAGAGTGAATGGGGATTGAGTTTTGGGGGGGGGTGGGGGTGAGTGGGGGGTAAGTGTGGGGAGTGAGTGTGGGGAGTGAGGGTGGGGTGTGAGTGTGGGAAGTGAGTGGGGAGTGAGTGTGGAGTGAGTGGGGAGTGAGGGTGGAGTGGGGGTTGGGTGTGGGGAGTGAGTGTGGGGAGTGAGTGGGGGTTGAGCGTGGGGAGTGAGTGTGGAGAGTGAGGGTGGGGTGAGTGTGGGGAGTGAGGGTGGGGTGTGAGTGTGGGGAGTGAGTGGGGGGTGAGTGTGGGGAGTGAGTGGGGGGTGAGTGTGGGGAGTGAGTGGGGGTGAGTCTGGGGAGTGAGTGGGGAGTGAGGGTGGGGGTTGAGTGTGGGGGTGAGTGTGGGGAGTGAGGGTGGGGTGTGAGTGGGGGGGAGTGAGTGGGGGTGAGTGTGGAGTGAATGTGGAGTGGGGAGTGAGTGTGGGGGGTGAGTGTGGGGGGTGAGTGTGGAGTGAGTGTGGAGTGAGTGGGGAGTGAGTGTGAGGGTGAGTGTAGGGGGTGAGTGTGTGGTGAGTGTGTGGGTGAGTGTGGGGGTGAGTCTGGGGAGTAAGTGGGGAGGTGAGTGGGGAGTGAGTGTGGGGAGTCAGTGTGGGGAGTGAGGGTGAGGTGTGAGTGGGGAATGAATGGGGATTGAGTGTGGAGAGTGAGTGGGGGGTTAGTGGGGGGTGAGTGGGGAGTGAATAGGGAGTGAGTGTGGAGTTAGTGTGGAGTGAGTGGGGAGTGAGTGTCAGGGTGAGTGTGGGGGGTGAGTGGGGGGTAAGTGTGGGGCGTGTGTGTGGGGGGGTGAGTGTGGGGCGTGTGTGTGGGGGGTGAGTGTTGAGCTCGTGTGTGGGGGGTGAGTGTGGGGGGTGAGTGGGGGGAGTGAGTGGGGGGTGAGTTGGGAGTGAGTGTGGGGAGTGAGTGGGGAGTGAGTGAGGAGTGAGTGGGGAGTTAATGGGGATTGATTGTGGAGAGTGATTGGGGGATGAGTGGGGGGTGGTTGTGAGAAGTGAGTGGGGGGTGAGTGGCGAGTGAGTGGGGGAGTGAGTGTGGGGAGTGAGTGGGGGGTGAGTGTGGAGTGAGTGTGGAGTGAGTGTGGGGGGAGAGTGTGGAGTGAGTGTGGAGTGAGTGGGGAGTGAGTGTGGGGGGTGAGTGTTGGGTGTCAGTGGGGGGTAGTGTGGGGGGTGAGTGTGGGGGGTGAGTGTGGAGGGTGAGTGTAGGGGTTGAGTGTGGGGGATGAGTGTGGGGGGTGAGTGTGGGGGGTGAGTGTGGGGGGTGAGTGTGGGGGGTGAGAGTGGGGAGTGATTGGATAGATGAGTGGGGGGAGTGTGTGGAGCGTGAGTGGGAAGTGAGTGTGGACGGAGTGGGGAGTGAGTGTGGGGAGTGAGTATGGAAGGTGAGTGTAGGGGGTGAGTATGGGGGGTGAGTGTAGGGGGTGAGTGGGTGGAGTGAGTGGGGAGTGAATGGGGATTAAGGTTTGGGGGGGGGGGTGTGGGGAGTAAGTGTGGAGAGTGAGTGGAGGTTGAGTGTGGGGAGTGAGTGTGGAGACTGAGGGTGGGGTGAGTGTGGGGAGTGAGTGGGGGGTGAGTGTGGGGAGAGAGTGGGGAGTGTGTGTGGGGTGAGTATGGGGAGTGAGTGGGGGGTGAGTGTGAGGAGTGAGTGGGGGGTGAGTCTTGGGGAGTTAGTGGGGAGTGAGTGTGGGGGTGAGTGTGGAGAGTGAAGGTGGGGTGTGAGTGTGGGGAGTGAGTGGGGGGAGTGAGTGTGGGGTGAGTGTGGAGTGAATGTGGAGTGTGGAGTGAGTGTGGGGGGTGAGTACGGGGGGTGAGTGTCGAGTGAGTGTGGAGTTAGTGTCGAGTGAGTGTGAGGGTGAGTGTAGGGAGTGAGTTTGAGGGTGAGTGTAGGGGGTGAGTGTGGGGTGAGTGTTGTGGGTGAGTGTGGGGGTGAGTGTGGGGAGTAAGTGGGGAGGTGAGTGGGGAGTGAGTGTGGGGAGTCAGTGTGGGGAGTGAGGGTGAGGTGTGAGTGGGGAATGAATGGGGATTGAGTGTGGAGAGTGAGTGGGGGGTGAGTGGGGGGTGAGTGGGGAGTGAATAGGGAGTGAGTGTGGAGTTAGTGTGGAGTGAGTGGGAGTGAGTGTCAGGGTGAGTGTGGGGGGTGAGTGGGGGGTGAGTGTGGGGCGTGTGTGTGGGGGGTGAGTGTGGGGCGTGTGTGTGGGGGGTGAGTGTGGGGCGTGTGTGTGGGGGGGGTGAGTGGGGGGAGTGAGTGGGGGGTGAGTTGGGAGTGAGTGTGGGGAGTGAGTGGGGAGTGAGTGGGGAGTGAGTGGGGATTGAGTGGGGAGTTAATGGGGATTGATTGTGGAGAGTGATTGGGGGATGAGTGGGGGGTGGTTGTGAGAAATGAGTGGGGGGTGAGTGGCGAGTGTGTGGGGGAGTGAGTGTGGGGGGAGAGTGTGGAGTGAGTGTGGAGTGAGTGGGGAGTGAGTGTGGGGGGTGAGTGTTGGGTGTCAGTGGGGGGTAGTGTGGGGGGTGAGTGTGGGGGTTGAGTGTGGGGGATGAGTGTGGGGGGTGAGTGTGGGGGGTGAGTGTGGGGGCGGGGAGTGTGTGAGGCGTGAGTGGGGAGTGAGTGTGGACGGAGTGGGGAGTGAGTGTGGGGAGTGAGTATGGAAGGTGAGTGTAGGGGGCGAGTATGGGGGGGTGAGTGTAGGGGGTGAGTGGGTGGAGTTAGTGGGGAGTGAGTGTGGGGAGTGAGGGTGGGGTGAGTGTGGGGAGTGAATGGAAGGTGAATGGGGATTAAGTTTTGGGGGGGGGGGTGTGGGGAGTAAGTGTGGAGAGTGAGTGGGGGTTGAGTGTGGGGAGTGAGTGTCTAGACTGAGGGTGGGGTGAGTGTGGGGAGTGAGTGGGGGGTGAGTGTGGGGAGAGAGTGGGGAGTGTGTGTGGGGTGAGTATGAGGAGTGAGTGGGGGGTGAGTGTGAGGAGTGAGTGGGGGGTGAGTCTTGGGGAGTGAGTGTGGGGGTGAGTGTGGAGAGTGAAGGTGGGGTGTGAGTGTGGGGAGTGAGTGGGGGGAGTGAGTGGGGGCTGAGTGTGGAGTGAATGTGGAGTCGGGAGTGAGTGTGGGGGGTGAGTACGGGGGGTGAGTGTCGAGTGAGTGTGGAGTGAGTGGGGACTGAGTGTGAGGGTGAGTGTAGGGAGTGAGTGGGGGTTTAGTGTGGGGGTGAGTGTGGGGGGTGAGTGGATAGATGAGTGGGGGGAGTGTGTGGGGCGTGAGTGGGGAGTGAGTGTGGACGGAGTGGGGAGTGAGTGTGGGGAGTGAGTATGGGGGGTGAGTGTAGGGGGTGAGTATGGGGGGTGAGTGTAGGGGGTGAGTGGGTGGAGTGAGTGAGGAGTGAGTGTGGGTAGTGAGGGTGGGGTGAGTGTGGGAAGTGAGTGGGGGTGAGTGGGAGGAGTGAATGTGGGGAGTGAGTGTGGAGTGAATGTGGAGTGAGTGGAGAGTGAGTGTGGGGGGTGAGTGGGGGGTGAGTGTGGGGGGTGAGTGTGGGGGGTGAGTGTGGGGGGTGAGTGTGGGTGGTGAGTGTGTGGGGTGAGTGTGGGGGGTGAGTGTGGGGAGTGAGTGGGTAGATGAGTGGGGGGAGTGTGTGGGGCGTAAGTGGCGAGTGAGTGTGGACGGAGTGGGAAGTGAGTGTGGGAATTGAGTATGGGGGGTGAGTGTAGGGGGTGAGTATGGGGGGTGAGTGTAGGGGGTGAGTGGGTGGAGTGAGTGGTGAGAGAGTGTGGGGAGTGAGGGTGGGGTGAGTGTGGGGAGTGAGTGGAGAGTGAATGGGGATTGAGTTTTGGGGGGGGTGGGGGTGAGTGGGGGGTAAGTGTGGGGAGTGAGTGTGGGGAGTGAGGGTGGGGTGTGAGTGTGGGAAGTGAGTGGGGAGTGAGTGTGGAGTGAGTGGGTACTGAGGGTGGAGTGGGGGTTGGGTGTGTGGAGTGAGTGTGGGGAGTGAGTGGGGGTTGAGCGTGGGGAGTGAGTGTGGAGAGTGAGGGTGGGGTGAGTGTGGGGAGTGAGGGTGGGGTGTGAGTGTGGGGAGTGAGTGGGGGGTGAGTGTGGGGAGTGAGTGGGGGGTGAGTGTGGGGAGTGAGTGGGGGTGAGTCTGGGGAGTGAGTGGGGAGTGAGGGTGGGGGTTGAGTGTCGGGGTGAGGGTGGGGATTGAGGGTGGGGTGTGAGTGGGGGGAGTGAGTGGGGGGTGAGTGTGGAGTGAATGTGGAGTGGGGAGTGAGTGTGGGGGGTGAGTGTGGGGGGTGAGTGTGGAGTGAGTGTGCAGTGAGTGGGGAGTGAGTATGAGGGTGAGTGTAGGGGGTGAGTGTGGGGTGAGTGTGGGGGGTGAGTGTGGGGGTGAGTCTGGGGAGTAAGTGGGGAGGTGAGTGGGGAGTGAGTGTGGGGAGTCAGTGTGGGGAGTGAGGGTGAGGTGTGAGTGGGAAATGAATGGGGATTGAGTGTGGAGAGTGAGTGGGGGGTGAGTGGGGGGTGAGTGGGGGTGAGTCTGGGGAGTGAGTGGGGAGTGAGGGTGGGGGTTGAGTGTGGGGAGTGAGTGTGGGGAGTGAGGGTGGGGTGTGAGTGTGGGAAGTGAGTGGGGAGTGAGTGTGGAGTGAGTGGTGAGTGAGGGTGGAGTGGGGGTTGGGTGTGGGGAGTGAGTGTGGGGAGTGAGTGGGGGTTGAGCGTGGGGAGTGAGTGTGGAGAGTGAGGGTGGGGTGAGTGTGGGGAGTGAGTGGGGGGTGAGTGTGGGGAGAGAGTTGGGGGTGAGTGTGGGGAGTGAGTGGGGTTTGAGTATGGAGAGTGAGTGGGGGGTGAGTGTGGGGAGTGAGTGGGGGGTGAGTCTGTGGAGTGAGTGGGGAGTGAGGCTGGGGGTTGAGTGTGGGGGTGAGTGTGGGGAGTGAGGGTGGGGTGTGAGTGGGGGGAGTGAGTGGGGGGTGTGTGTGGAGTGAATGTGGAGTGGGGAGTGAGTGTGGGGGGTGAGTGTGGGGGGTGAGTGTGGAGTGAGTGTGGAGTGAGTGGGGAGTGAGTGTGAGGGTGAGTGTAGGGGGTGAGTGTGGGGTGAGTGTAGGGGGTGAGTGTGGGGGTGAGTGTGGGGAGTAAGTGGGGAGGTGAGTGGGGAGTGAGTGTTGGGAGTCAGTGTGGGGAGTGAGGGTGAGGTGTGAGTGTGGAATGAATGGGGATTGAGTGTGGAGAGTGAGTGTGGGGTGAGTGGGGAGTGAATAGGGAGTGAGTGTGGAGTTAGTGTGGAGTGAGTGGGGAGTGAGTGTCAGGGTGAGTGTGGGGGGTGAGTGTGGGGCGTGTGTGTGGGGGGTGAGTGTGGGGCGTGTGTGTGGGGGGTGAGTGTGGGGGGTGAGTGGGGGGAGTGAGTGGGGGGTGAGTTGGGAGTGAGTGTGGGGAGTGAGTGGGGAGTGAGTGGTGAGTGAGTGGGGAGTTAATGGGGATTGATTGTGGAGAGTGATTGGGGGATGAGTGGGGGGTGGTTGTGAGAAGTGAGTGGGGGGGTGAGTGGCGAGTGAGTGGGGGAGTGAGTGTGGGGAGTGAGTGGGGGGTGAGTGTGGAGTGAGTGTGGAGTGAGTGTGGAGTGAGTGGGGAGTGAGTGTGGGGGGTGAGTGTTGGGTGTCAGTGGGGGGTAGTGTGGGGGGTGAGTGTGGGGGGTGAGTGTGGAGGGTGAGTGTGGGGGTTGAGTGTGGGGGATGAGTGTGGGGGGTGAGTGTGGGGGGAGTGGGGAGTGAATAGGGAGTGAGTGTGGAGTTAGTGTGGAGTGAGTGGGGAGTGAGTGTCAGGGTGAGTGTGGGGGGTGAGTGTGGGGCGTGTGTGTGGGGGGTGAGTGTGGGGCGTGTGTGTGGGGGGTGAGTGTGGGGGGTGAGTGGGGGGAGTGAGTGGGGGGTGAGTTGGGAGTGAGTGTGGGGAGTGAGTGGGGAGTGAGTGGTGAGTGAGTGGGGAGTTAATGGGGATTGATTGTGGAGAGTGATTGGGGGATGAGTGGGGGGTGGTTGTGAGAAGTGAGTGGGGGGGTGAGTGGCGAGTGAGTGGGGGAGTGAGTGTGGGGAGTGAGTGGGGGGTGAGTGTGGAGTGAGTGTGGAGTGAGTGTGGAGTGAGTGGGGAGTGAGTGTGGGGGGTGAGTGTTGGGTGTCAGTGGGGGGTAGTGTGGGGGGTGAGTGTGGGGGGTGAGTGTGGAGGGTGAGTGTGGGGGTTGAGTGTGGGGGATGAGTGTGGGGGGTGAGTGTGGGGGGTGAGTGTGGGGGGTGAGTGTGGGGGGTGAGAGTGGGGAGTGAGTGGATAGATGAGTGGGGGGAGTGTGTGAGGCGTGTGTGTGGGGGGTGAGTGTGGGGGGTGAGTGGGGGGAGTGAGTGGGGGTGAGTTGGGAGTGAGTGTGGGGAGTGAGTGGGGAGTGAGTGGTGAGTGAGTGGGGAGTTAATGGGGATTGATTGTGGAGAGTGATTGGGGGATGAGTGGGGGGTGGTTGTGAGAAGTGAGTGGGGGGTGAGTGGCGAGTGAGTGGGGGAGTTAGTGTGGGGAGTGAGTGGGGGGTGAGTGTGGAGTGAGTGTGGAGTGAGTGTGGGGGGAGAGTGTGGAGTGAGTGTGGAGTGAGAGGGGAGTGAGTGTGGGGGGTGAGTGTTGGGTGTCAGTGGGGCGTAGTGTGGGGGGTGAGTGTGGGGGGTGAGTGTGGAGGGTGAGTGTGGGGGTTGAGTGTGGGGGATGAGTGTGGGGGGTGAGTGTGGGGGGTGAGTGTGGGGGGTGAGTGTGGGGGGTGAGAGTGGGGAGTGAGTGGATAGATGAGTGGGGGGAGTGTGTGAGGCGTGAGTGGGGAGTGAGTGTGGACGGAGTGGGGAGTGAGTGTGGGGAGTGAGTATGGAAGGTGAGTGTAGGGGGTGAGTTTGGGGGGTGAGTGTAGGGGGTGAGTGGGTGGAGTGAGTGGGGAGTGAATGGGGATTAAGTTTTGGGGGGGGGGTGTGGGGAGTAAGTGTGGAGAGTGAGTGGGGGTTGAGTGTGGGGAGTGAGTGTGGAGACTGAGGGTGGGGTGAGTGCGGGGAGTGAGTGGGGGGTGAGTTTGGGGAGAGAGTGGGGAGTGTGTGTGGGGTGAGTATGGGGAGTGAGTGGGAGGTGAGTGTGAGGAGTGAGTGGGGGGTGAGTCTTGGGGAGTGAGTGGGGAGTGAGTGTGGGGGTGAGTTTGGAGAGTGAAGGTGGGGTGTGAGTGTGGGGAGTGAGTGGGGGAGTGAGTTGGGGGTGAGTGTGGAGTTAATGTGGAGTGGGGAGTGAGTGTGGGGGGTGAGTACGGGGGGTGAGTGTCGAGTGAGTGTGGAGTTAGTGGGGAGTGAGTGTGAGGGTGAGTGTAGGGAGTGAGTGGGGGGTGAGTGTGGGGGGTTAGTGTGGGGGTGAGTGTGGGGGGTGAGTGGATAGATGAGTGGGGGGAGTGTGTGGGGCGTGAGTGGGGAGTGAGTGTGGACGGAGTGGGGAGTGAGTGTGGGGAGTGAGTATGGGGGGTGAGTGTAGGGGGTGAGTATGGGGGGTGAGTGTAGGGGGTGAGTGGGTGGAGTGAGTGAGGAGTGAGTGTGGGGAGTGAGGGTGGGGTGAGTGTGGGGAGTGAGTGGGGAGTGAGTGTGGAGTGAGACTGGAATGAGAGTGGAGTGAGTGGGGGAGAGTGTGGAGTGAGTGTGGGGGGTGAGTGGGGGGTGAGTGTGGGGGGTGAGTGTGGGGGGTGAGTGTGGGGGGTGAGTGTGGGGAGTGAGTGGGTAGATGAGTGGGGGGAGTGTGTGAGGCGTAAGTGGCGAGTGAGTGTGGACGGAGTGGGGAGTGAGTGTGGGAATTGAGTATGGGGGGTGAGTGTAGGGGGTAAGTATGGGGGGTGAGTGTAGGGGGTGAGTGGGTGGAGTGAGTGGTGAGTGAGTGTGGGGAGTGAGGGTGGGGTGAGTGTGGGGAGTGAGTGGAGAGTGAATGGGGATTGAGTTTTGGGGGGGGGTGGGGGTGAGTGGGGGGTAAGTGTGGGGAGTGAGTGTGGGGAGTGAGGGTGGGGTGTGAGTGTGGGAAGTGAGTGGGGAGTGAGTGTGGAGTGAGTGGAGAGTGAGGGTGGAGTGGGGGTTGGGTGTGGGGAATGAGTGTGGGGAGTGAGTGGGGGTTGAGCGTGGGGAGTGAGTGTGGAGAGTGAGGGTGGGGTGAGTGTGGGGAGTGAGTGGAGGGTGAGTGTGGGGAGAGAGTTGGGGGTGAGTGTGGGGAGTGAGTGGGGTTTGAGTATGGAGAGTGAGTGGGGGGTGAGTGTGGGGAGTGAGTGTGGGGTGAGTCTGGGGAGTGAGTGGGGAGTGAGGCTGGGGGTTGAGTGTGGGGGTGAGTGTGGGGAGTGAGGGTGGGGTGTGAGTGGGGGGAGTGAGTGGGGGGTGTGTGTGGAGTGAATGTGGAGTGGGGAGTGAGTGTGGGGGGTGAGTGTGGGGGGTGAGTGTGGAGTGAGTGTGGAGTGAGTGGGGAGTGAGTGTGAGGGTGAGTGTAGGGGGTGAGTGTGGGGTGAGTGTGGGGGGTGAGTGTGGGGGTGAGTGTGGGGAGTAAGTGGGGAGGTGAGTGGGCAGTGAGTGTTGGGAGTCAGTGTGGGGAGTGAGGGTGAGGTGTGAGTGGGGAATGAATGGGGATTGAGTGTGGAGAGTGAGTGTGGGGTGAGTGGGGGGTGAGTGGGGAGTGAATAGGGAGTGAGTGTGGAGTTAGTGTGGAGTGAGTGGGGAGTGAGTGTCAGGGTGAGTGTGGGGGGTGAGTGTGGGGCGTGTGTGTGGGGGGTGAGTGTGGGGCGTGTGTGTGGGGGGTGAGTGTGGGGGGTGAGTGGGGGGAGTGAGTGGGGGGTGAGTTGGGAGTGAGTGTGGGGAGTGAGTGGGGAGTGAGTGGTGAGTGAGTGGGGATTTAATGGGGATTGATTGTGGAGAGTGATTGGGGGATGAGTCGGGGGTGGTTGTGAGAAGTGAGTGGGGGGTGAGTGGCGAGTGAGTGGGGGAGTGAGTGTGGGGAGTGAGTGGGGGGTGAGTGTGGAGTGAGTGTGGAGTGAGTGTGGGGGGAGAGTGTGGAGTGAGTGTGGAGTGAGTGGGGAGTGAGTGTGGGGGGTGAGTGTTGGGTGTCAGTGGGGGGTAGTGTGGGGGGTGAGTGTGGGGGGTGAGTGTGGGGGTTGAGTGTGGGGGATGAGTGTGGGGGGTGAGTGTGGGGGGTGAGTGTGGGGGGTGAGTGTGGGGGGTGAGAGTGGGGAGTGAGTGGATAGATGAGTGGGGGGAGTGTGTGAGGCGTGTGTGTGGGGTGTGAGTGTGGGGCGTGTGTGTGGGGGGTGAGTGTGGGGCGTGTGTGTGGGGGGTGAGTGTGGGGGGTGAGTGGGGGGAGTGAGTGGGGGGTGAGTTGGGAGTGAGTGTGGGGAGTGAGTGGGGAGTGAGTGGTGAGTGAGTGGGGAGTTAATGGGGATTGATTGTGGAGAGTGATTGGGGGATGAGTGGGGGGTGGTTGTGAGAAGTGAGTGGGGGTTGAGTGGCGAGTGAGTGGGGGAGTGAGTGTGGGGAGTGAGTGGGGGGTGAGTTTGGAGTGAGTGTGGAGTGAGTGTGGGGGGAGAGTGTGGAGTGAGTGTGGAGTGAGTGGGGAGTGAGTGTGGGGGGTGAGTGTTGGGTGTCAGTGGGGGGTAGTGTGGGGGGTGAGTGTGGGGGGTGAGTGTGGAGGGTGAGTGTGGGGGTTGAGTGTGGGGGATGAGTGTGGGGGGTGAGTGTGGAGGGTGAGTGTGGGGGTTGAGTGTGGGGGATGAGTGTGGGGGGTGAGTGTGGGGGGTGAGTGTGGGGGGTGAGTGTGGGGGGTGAGAGTGGGGAGTGAGTGGATAGATGAGTGGGGGGAGTGTGTGAGGCGTGAGTGGGGAGTGAGTGTGGACGGAGTGGGGAGTAAGTGTGGGGAGTGAGTATGGAAGGTGAGTGTAGGGGGTGAGTTTGGGGGGTGAGTGTAGGGGGTGAGTGGGTGGAGTGAGTGGGGAGTGAATGGGGATTAAGTTTTGGGGGGGGGGGTGTGGGGAGTAAGTGTGGAGAGTGAGTGGGGGTTGAGTGTGGGGAGTGAGTGTGGAGACTGAGGGTGGGGTGAGTGTGGGGAGTGAGTGGGGGGTGAGTTTGGGGAGAGAGTGGGGAGTGTGTGTGGGGTGAGTATGGGGAGTGAGTGGGAGGTGAGTGTGAGGAGTGAGTGGGGGGTGAGTCTTGGGGAGTGAGTGGGGAGTGAGTGTGGGGGTGAGTGTGGAGAGTGAAGGTTTGGGTGTGAGTGTGGGGAGTGAGTGGGGGGAGTGAGTTGGGGGTGAGTGTGGAGTGAATGTGGAGTGGGGAGTGAGTGTTGGGAGTGAGTACGGGGGGTGAGTGTCGAGTGAGTGTGGAGTTAGTGGGGAGTGAGTGTGAGGGTGAGTGTAGGGAGTGAGTGGGGGGTGAGTGTGGGGGGTTAGTGTGGGGGTGAGTGTGGGGGGTGAGTGGATAGATGAGTGGGGGGAGTGTGTGGGGCGTGAGTGGGGAGTGAGTGTGGGGAGTGAGTATGGGGGGTGAGTGTAGGGGGTGAGTATGGGGGGTGAGTGTAGGGGGTGAGTTGGTGGAGTGAGTGAGGAGTGAGTGTGGGGAGTGAGGGTGGGGGTGAGTGTGGGGAGTGAGTGGGGAGTGAGTGTGGAGTGAGACTGGAGTGAGAGTGGAGTGAGTGGGGGAGAGTGTGGAGTGAGTGTGGGGGGTGAGTGGGGGGTGAGTGTGGGGGGTGAGTGTGAGGGGTGAGTGTGGGGGGTGAGTGTGGGGGGTGAGTGTGGGGGGTGAGTGTGGGGGGTGAGTGTGGGGAGTGAGTGGGTAGATGAGTGGGGGGAGTGTGTGAGGCGTAAGTGGCGAGTGAGTGTGGACGGAGTGGGGAGTGAGTGTGGGAATTGAGTATGGGGGGTGAGTGTAGGGGGTGAGTATGGGGGGTGAGTGTAGGGGGTGAGTGGGTGGAGTGAGTGGTGAGTGAGTGTGGGGAGTGAGGGTGGGGTGAGTGTGGGGAGTGAGTGGAGAGTGAATGGGGATTGAGTTTTGGGGGGGGGTGGGGGTGAGTGGGGGGTAAGTGTGGGGAGTGAGTGTGGGAAGTGAGGGTGGGGTGTGAGTGTGGGAAGTGAGTGGGGAGTGAGTGTGGAGTGAGTGGGGAGTGAGGGTGGAGTGGGGGTTGGGTGTGGGGAGTGAGTGTGGGGAGTGAGTGGGGGTTGAGCGTGGGGAGTGAGTGTGGAGAGTGAGGGTGGGGTGAGTGTGGGGAGTGAGTGGGGGGTGAGTGTGGGGAGAGAGTTGGGGGTGAGTGTGGGGAGTGAGTGGGGTTTGAGTATGGAGAGTGAGTGGGGGGTGAGTGTGGGGAGTGAGTGGGGGGTGAGTCTGGGGAGTGAGTGAGGAGTGAGGCTGGGGGTTGAGTGTGGGGGTGAGTGTGGGGAGTGAGGGTGGGGTGTGAGTGGGGGGAGTGAGTGGGGGGTGTGTGTGGAGTGAATGTGGAGTGGGGAGTGAGTGTGGGGGGGTGAGTGTGGGGGGTGAGTGTGGAGTGAGTGTGGAGTGAGTGGGGAGTGAGTGTGAGGGTGAGTGTAGGGGGTGAGTGTAGGGGGTGAGTGTGCTGTGAGTGTGGGGGGTGAGTGTGGGGGTGAATCTGGGGAGTAAGTGGGGAGGTGAGTGGGGAGTGAGTGTGGGGAGTCAGTGTGGGGAGTGAGTGGGGAATGAATGGGAATTGAGTGTGGAGAGTGAGTGTGGGGTGAGTGGGGGGTGAGTGGGGAGTGAATAGGGAGTGAGTGTGGAGTTAGTGTGGAGTGAGTGGGGAGTGAGTGTCAGGGTGAGTGTGGGGGGTGAGTGTGGGGCGTGTGTGTGGGGGGTGAGTGTGGGGCGTGTGTGTGGGGGGTGAGTGTGGGGGGTGAGTGGGGGGAGTGAGTGGGGGGTGAGTAGGGAGTGAGTGTGGGGAGTGAGTGGGGAGTGAGTGGTGAGTGAGTGAGTGGGGAGTTAATGGGGATTGATTGTGGAGAGTGATTGGGTGATGAGTGGGGGGTGGTTGTGAGAAGTGAGTGGGGGGGTGAGTGGCGAGTGAGTGGGGGAGTGAGTGTGGGGAGTGAGTGGGGGGTGAGTGTGGAGTGAGTGTGGAGTGAGTGTGGGGGGAGAGTGTGGAGTGAGTGTGGAGTGAGTGGGGAGTGAGTGTGGGGGGTGAGTGTTGGGTGTCAGTGGGGCGTAGTGTGGGAGGTGAGTGTGGGGGGTGAGTGTGGAGGGTGAGTGTGGGGGTTGAGTGTGGGGGATGAGTGTGGGGGGTGAGTGTGGGGGGTGAGTGTGGGGGGTGAGTGTGGGGGGTGAGAGTGGGGAGTGAGTGGATAGATGAGTGGGGGGAGTGTGTGAGGCGTGAGTGGGGAGTGAGTGTGGACGGAGTGGGGAGTGAGTGTGGGGAGTGAGTATGGAAGGTGAGTGTAGGGGGTGAGTATGGGGGGTGAGTGTAGGGGGTGAGTGGGTGGAGTGAGTGGGGAGTGAATGGGGATTACGTTTTGGGGGGGGGGGGGTGTGGGGAGTAAGTGTGGAGAGTGAGTGGGGGTTGAGTGTGGGGAGTGAGTGTGGAGACTGAGGGTGGGGTGAGTGTGGGGAGTGAGTGGGGGGTGAGTGTGGGGAGAGAGTGGGGAGTGTGTGTGGGGCGTGTGTGTGGGGGGTGAGTGTGGGGGGTGAGTGGGGGGAGTGAGTGGGGGGTGAGTTGGGAGTGAGTGTGGGGAGTGAGTGGGGAGTGAGTGGTGAGTGAGTGGGGAGTTAATGGGGATTGATTGTGGAGAGTGATTGGGGGATGAGTGGGGGGTGGTTGTGAGAAGTGAGTGGGGGGTGAGTGGCGAGTGAGTGGGGGAGTGAGTGTGGGGAGTGAGTGGGGGGTGAGTGTGGAGTGAGTGTGGAGTGAGTGTGGGGGAGAGTGTGGAGTGAGTGTCGAGTGAGTGGGGAGTGAGTGTGGGGGGTGAGTGTTGGGTGTCAGTGGGGGGTAGTGTGGGGTGTGAGTGTGGGGGGTGAGTGTGGAGGGTGAGTGTGGGGGTTGAGTGTGGGGGATGAGTGTGGGGGGGTGAGTGTGTGGGGTGAGTGTGGGGGGTGAGTGTGGGGAGTGAGTGGGTAGATGAGTGGGGGGAGTGTGTGGGGCGTAAGTGGCGAGTGAGTGTGGACGGAGTGGGAAGTGAGTGTGGGAATTGAGTATGGGGGGTGAGTGTAGGGGGTGAGTATGGGGGGTGAGTGTAGGGGGTGAGTGGGTGGAGTGAGTGGTGAGAGAGTGTGGGGAGTGAGGGTGGGGTGAGTGGGGGGTGAGTGGGGAGTGAATAGGGAGTGAGTGTGGAGTTAGTGTGGAGTGAGTGGGGAGTGAGTGTCAGGGTGAGTGTGGGGGGTGAGTGTGGGGCGTGTGTGTGGGGGTGAGTGTGGGGCGTGTGTGTGGGGGGTGAGTGTGGGGGGTGAGTGGGGGGAGTGAATGGGGGGTTTGTTGGGAGTGAGTGTGGGGAGTGAGTGGGGAGTGATTGGTGAGTGAGTGGGGAGTTAATGGGGATTGATTGTGGAGAGTGATTGGGGGATGAGTGGGGGGTGGTTGTGAGAAGTGAGTGGGGGGGTGAGTGGCGAGTGAGTGGGGGAGTGAGTGTGGGGAGTGAGTGGGGGGTGAGTGTGGAGTGAGTGTGGAGTGAGTGTGGGGGGAGAGTGTGGAGTGAGTGTGGAGTGAGTGGGGAGTGAGTGTGGGGGGTGAGTGTTTTGTGTCATTGGGGGGTAGTGTGGGGGGTGAGTGTGGGAATTGAGTATGGGGGGTGAGTGTAGGGGGTGAGTATGGGGGGTGAGTGTAGGGGGGAGTGGGTGGAGTGAGTAGTGAGAGAGTGTGGGGAGTGAGGGTGGGGTGAGTGTGGGGAGTGAGTGGAGAGTGAATGGGGATGGAGTTTTGGGGGGGGTGGGGGTGAGTGGGGGGTAAGTGTGGGGAGTGAGTGTGGGGAGTGATGGTGGGGTGTGAGTGTGGGAAGTGAGTGGGGAGTGAGTGTGGAGTGAGTGGGGAGTGAGGGTGGAGTGGGGGTTGGGTGTGAGGAGTGAGTGTGGGGAGTGAGTGGGGGTTGAGCGTGGGGAGTGAGTGTGGAGAGTGAGGGTGGGGTGAGTGTGGGGAGTGAGGGTGCGGTGTGAGTGTGGGGAGTGAGTGGGGGGTGAGTGTGGGGAGTGAGTGGGGGGTGAGTGTGGGGAGTGAGTGGGGGTGAGTCTGGGGAGTGAGTGGGGAGTGAGGGTGGGGGTTGAGTGTGGGGGTGAGTGTGGGGAGTGAGGGTGGGGTGTGAGTGGGGGGAGTGAGTGGGGGGTGAGTGTGGAGTGAATGTGGAGTGGGGAGTGAGTGTGGGGGGTGAGTGTGGGGGGTGAGTGTGGAGTGAGTGTGGAGTGAGTGGGGAGTGAGTGTGAGGGTGAGTGTAGGGGGTGAGTGTAGGGGGTGAGTGTGCTGTGAGTGTGGGGGGTGAGTGTGGGGGTGAGTCTGGGGAGTAAGTGGGGAGGTGAGTGGGGAGTGAGTGTGGGGAGTCAGTGTGGGGAGTGAGTGGGGAATGAAGGGGGATTGAGTGTGGAGAGTGAGTGGGGGGTGAGTGGGGGGTGAGTGGGGAGTGAATAGGGAGTGAGTTTGGAGTTAGTGTGGAGTGAGTGGGGAGTGAGTGTCAGGGTGAGTGAGGGGGGTGAGTGGGGGGTGAGTGTGGGGCGTGTGTGTGGGGGGTGAGTGTGGGGCGTGTGTGTGGGGGGTGAGTGTGGGGCGTGTGTGTGGGGGGTGAGTGTGGGGGGTGAGTGGGGGGAGTGAGTGGGGGGTGAGTTGGGAGTGAGTGTGGGGAGTGAGTGGGGAGTGAGTGGTGAGTGAGTGGGGAGTTAATGGGGATTGATTGTGGAGAGTGATGGGGGGATGAGTGGGGGGTGGTTGTGAGAAGTGAGTGGGGGGGTGAGTGGCGAGTGAGTGGGGGAGTGAGTGTGGGGAGTGAGTGGGGGGTGAGTGTGGAGTGAGTGTGGAGTGAGTGTGGGGGGAGAGTGTGGAGTGAGTGTGGAGTGAGTGGGGAGTGAGTGTGGGGGGTGAGTGTTGGGTGTCAGTGGGGGGTAGTGTGGGGGGTGAGTGTGGGGGGTGAGTGTGGAGGGTGAGTGTGGGGGTTGAGTGTGGGGGATGAGTGTGGGGGGTGAGTGTGGGGGGTGAGTGTGGGGGGTGAGTGTGGGGGGTGAGAGTGGGGAGTGAGTGGATAGATGAGTGGGGGGAGTGTGTGAGGCGTGTGTGTGGGGGGTGAGTGTGGGGGGTGAGTGGGGGGAGTGAGTGGGGGGTGAGTTGGGAGTGAGTGTGGGGAGTGAGTGGGGAGTGAGTGGTGAGTGAGTGGGGAGTTAATGGGGATTGATTGTGGAGAGTGATTGGGGGATGAGTGGGGGGTGGTTGTGAGAAGTGATTGGGGGGTGAGTGGCGAGTGAGTGGGGGAGTGAGTGTGGGGAGTGAGTGGGGGGTGAGTGTGGAGTGAGTGTGGAGTGAGTGGGGGGTGAGTGTGGAGTGAGTGGGGAGTGAGTGTGGGGGGTGAGTGTTGGGTGTCAGTGGGGGGTAGTGTGGGGGGTGAGTGTGGGGGGTGAGTGTGGAGGGTGAGTGTGGGGGTTGAGTGTGGGGGATGAGTGTGGGGGGTGAGTGTGGGGGGTGAGTGTGGGGGGTGAGTGTGGGGGGTGAGAGTGGGGAGTGAGTGAATAGATGAGTGGGGGGAGTGTGTGAGGCGTGAGTGGGGAGTGAGTGTGGACGGAGTGGGGAGTGAGTGTGGGGAGTGAGTATGGAAGGTGAGTGTAGGGGGTGAGTTTGGGGGGTGAGTGTAGGGGGTGAGTGGGTGGAGTGAGTGGGGAGTGAATGGGGATTAAGTTTTGGGGGGGGGGGGTGTGGGGAGTAAGTGTGGAGAGTGAGTGGGGGTTGAGTGTGGGGAGTGAGTGTGGAGACTGAGGGTGGGGTGAGTGTGGGGAGTGAGTGTGGAGTGAGTGGGGAGTGAGTGTGGGGGTGAGTGTGGAGAGTGAAGGTGGAGTGTGAGTGTGGGGAGTGAGTGGGGGGAGTGAGTTGGGGGTGAGTGTGGAGTGAATGTGGAGTGGGGAGTGAGTGTGGGGGGTGAGTACGGGGGGTGAGTGTCGAGTGAGTGTGGAGTTAGTGGGGAGTGAGTGTGAGGGTGAGTGTAGGGAGTGAGTGGGGGGTGAGTGTGGGGGGTTAGTGTGGGGGTGAGTGTGGGGGGTGAGTGGATAGATGAGTGGGGGGAGTGTGTGGGGCGTGAGTGGGGAGTGAGTGTGGACGGAGTGGGGAGTGAGTGTGGGGAGTGAGTATGGGGGGTGAGTGTAGGGGGTGAGTATGGGGGGTGAGTGTAGGGGGTGAGTGGGTGGAGTGAGTGAGGAGTGAGTGTGGGGAGTGAGGGTGGGGTGAGTGTGGGGAGTGAGTGGGGAGTGAGTGTGGAGTGAGACTGAGGTGAGAGTGGAGTGAGTGGGGGAGAGTGTGGAGTGAGTGTGGGGGGTGAGTGGGGGGTGAGTGTGGGGGGTGAGTGTGAGGGGTGAGTGTGGGGGGTGAGTGTGGGGGGTGAGTGTGGGGGGTGAGTGTGGAGGGTGAGTGTGGGGAGTGAGTTGGTAGATGAGTGGGGGGAGTGTGTGAGGCGTAAGTGGCGAGTGAGTGTGGACGGAGTGGGGAGTGAGTGTGGGAATTGAGTATGGGGGGTGAGTGTAGGGGGTGAGTATGGGGGGTGAGTGTAGGGCGTGAGTGGGTGGAGTGAGTGGTGAGTGAGTGTGGGGAGTGAGGGTGGGGTGAGTGTGGGGAGTGAGTGGAGAGTGAATGGGGATTGAGTTTTGGGGGGGGGTGGGGGTGAGTGGGGGGTAAGTGTGGGGAGTGAGTGTGGGGAGTGAGGGTGGGGTGTGAGTGTGGGGAGTGAGTGTGGAGTGAGTGGGGAGTGAGGGTGGAGTGGGGGTTGGGTGTGGGGAGTGAGTGTGGGGAGTGAGTGGGGGTTGAGCGTGGGGAGTGAGTGTGGAGAGTGAGGGTGGGGTGAGTGTGGGGAGTGAGTGGGGGGTGAGTGTGGGGAGAGAGTTGGGGGTGAGTGTGGGGAGTGAGTGGGGTTTGAGTATGGAGAGTGAGTGGGGGGTGAGTGTGGGGAGTGAGTGGGGGGTGAGTCTGGGGAGTGAGTGGGGAGTGAGGCTGGGGGTTGAGTGTGGGGGTGAGTGTGGGGAGTGAGGGTGGGGTGTGAGTGGGGGGAGTGAGTGGGGGGTGTGTGTGGAGTGAATGTGGAGTGGGGAGTGAGTGTGGGGGGTGAGAGTGGGGGGTGAGTGTGGAGTGAGTGTGGAGTGAGTGGGGAGTGAGTGTGAGGGTGAGTGTAGGGGGTGAGTGTGGGGTGAGTGTGGGGGGTGAGTGTGGGGGTGAGTGTGGGGAGTAAGTGGGGAGGTGAGTGGGGATTGAGTGTTGGGAGTCAGTGTGGGGAGTGAGGGTGAGGTGTGAGTGGGGAATGAATGGGGATTGAGTGTGGAGAGTGAGTGTGGGGTGAGTGGGGGGTGAGTGGGGAGTGAATAGGGAGTGAGTGTGGAGTTAGTGTGGAGTGAGTGGGGAGTGAGTGGGGAGTTAATGGGGATTGATTGTGGAGAGTGATTGGGGGATGAGTGGGGGGTGGTTGTGAGAAGTGAGTGGGGGGGTGAGTGGCGAGTGAGTGGGGGAGTGAGTGTGGGGAGTGAGTGGGGGGTGAGTGTGGAGTGAGTGTGGAGTGAGTGTGGGGGGAGAGTGTGGAGTGAGTGTGGAGTGAGTGGGGAGTGAGTGTGGGGGGAGAGTGTGGAGTGAGTGTGGAGTGAGTGGGGAGTGAGTGTGGGGGGTGAGTTTTGGGTGTCAGTGGGGGGTAGTGTAGGGGGTGAGTTTGGGGGGTGAGTGTAGGGGGTGAGTGGGTGGAGTGAGTGGGGAGTGAATGGGGATTAAGTTTTGGGGGGGGGGGGGTGTGGGGAGTAAGTGTGGAGAGTGAGTGGGGGTTGAGTGTGGGGAGTGAGTGTGGAGACTGAGGGTGGGGTGAGTGTGGGGAGAGAGTTGGGGGTGAGTGTGGGGAGTGAGTGGGGTTTGAGTATGGAGAGTGAGTGGGGGGTGAGTGTGGGGAGTGAGTGGGGGGTGAGTCTGGGGAGTGAGTGGGGAGTGAGGCTGGGGGTTGAGTGTGGGGGTGAGTGTGGGGAGTGAGGGTGGGGTGTGAGTGGGGGGAGTGAGTGGGGGGTGTGTGTGGAGTGAATGTGGAGTGGGGAGTGAGTGTGGGGGGTGAGAGTGGGGGGTGAGTGTGGAGTGAGTGTGGAGTGAGTGGGGAGTGAGTGTGAGGGTGAGTGTAGGGGGTGAGTGTGGGGTGAGTGTGGGGGGTGAGTGTGGGGGTGAGTGTGGGGAGTAAGTGGGGAGGTGAGTGGGGATTGAGTGTTGGGAGTCAGTGTGGGGAGTGAGGGTGAGGTGTGAGTGGGGAATGAATGGGGATTGAGTGTGGAGAGTGAGTGTGGGGTGAGTGGGGGGTGAGTGGGGAGTGAATAGGGAGTGAGTGTGGAGTTAGTGTGGAGTGAGTGGGGAGTGAGTGTCAGGGTGAGTGTGGGGGGTGAGTGTGGGGCGTGTGTGTTAGGGGGTGAGTGTGGGGCGTGTGTGTGGGGGGTGAGTGTGGGGGGTGAGTGGGGGGAGTGAGTGGGGGGTGAGTTGGGAGTGAGTGTGGGGAGTGAGTGGGGAGTGAGTGGTGAGTGAGTGGGGAGTTAATGGGGATTGATTGTGGAGAGTGATTGGGGGATGAGTGGGGGGTGGTTGTGAGAAGTGAGTGGGGGGGTGAGTGGCGAGTGAGTGGGGGAGTGAGTGTGGGGAGTGAGTGGGGGGTGAGTGTGGAGTGAGTGTGGAGTGAGTGTGGGGGGAGAGTGTGGAGTGAGTGTGGAGTGAGTGGGGAGTGAGTGTGGGGGGTGAGTTTTGGGTGTCAGTGGGGGGTAGTGTGGGGGGTGAGTGTGGGGGGTGAGTGTGGAGGGTGAGTGTGGGGGTTGAGTGTGGGGGATGAGTGTGGGGTGTGAGTGTGGGGGGTGAGTGTGGGGGGTGAGTGTGGGGGGTGAGAGTGGGGAGTGAGTGGATAGATGAGTGGGGGGAGTGTGTGAGGCGTGTGTGTGGGGGGTGAGTGTGGGGCGTGTGTGTGGGGGGTGAGTGTGGGGCGTGTGTGTGGGGGGTGAGTGTGGGGGTGAGTGGGGGGAGTGAGTGGGGGGTGAGTTGGGAGTGAGTGTGGGGAGTGAGTGGGGAGTGAGTGGTGAGTTAGTGGGGAGTTAATGGGGATTGATTGTGGAGAGTGATTGGGGGATGAGTGGGGGGTGGTTGTGAGAAGTGAGTGGGGGGTGAGTGGCGAGTGAGTGGGGGAGTGAGTGTGGGGAGTGAGTGGGGGGTGAGTGTGGAGTGAGTGTGGAGTGAGTGTGGGGGGAGAGTGTGGAGTGAGTGTGGAGTGAGTGGGGAGTGAGTGTGGGGGGTGAGTGTTTTGTGTCAGTGGGGGGTAGTGTGGGGGGTGAGTGTGGGGGGTGAGTGTGGAGGGTGAGTGTGGGGGTTGAGTGTGGGGGATGAGTGTGGGGGGTGAGTGTGGGGGGTGAGTGTGGGGGGTGAGTGTGGGGGGTGAGAGTGGGGAGTGAGTGGATAGATGAGTGGGGGGAGTGTGTGAGGCGTGAGTGGGGAGTGAGTGTGGACGGAGTGGGGAGTGAGTGTGGGGAGTGAGTATGGAAGTTGAGTGTAGGGGGTGAGTTTGGGGGGTGAGTGTAGGGGGTGAGTTTGGGGGGTGAGTGTAGGGGGTGAGTGGGTGGAGTGAGTGGGGAGTGAATGGGGATTAAGTTTTGGGGGGGGGGGTGTGGGGAGTAAGTGTGGAGAGTGAGTGGGGGTTGAGTGTGGGGAGTGAGTGTGGAGACTGAGGGTGGGGTGAGTGTGGGGAGTGAGTGGGGGGTGAGTTTGGGGAGAGAGTGGGGAGTGTGTTTGGGGTGAGTATGGGGAGTGAGTGGGAGGTGAGTGTGAGGAGTGAGTGGGGGGTGAGTCTTGGGGAGTGAGTGGGGAGTGAGTGTGGGGGTGAGTGTGGAGAGTGAAGGTGGGGTGTGAGTGTGGGGAGTGAGTGGGGGGAGTGAGTTGGGGGTGAGTGTGGAGTGAATGTGGAGTGGGGAGTGAGTGTGGGGAGTGAGTACGGGGGGTGAGTGTCGAGTGAGTGTGGAGTTAGTGGGGAGTGAGTGTGAGGGTGAGTGTAGGGAGTGAGTGGGGGGTGAGTGTGGGGGGTTAGTGTGGGGGTGAGTGTGGGGGGTGAGTGGATAGATGAGTGGGGGGAGTGTGTGGGGCGTGAGTGGGGAGTGAGTGTGGACGGAGTGGGGAGTGAGTGTGGGGAGTGAGTATGGGGGGTGAGTGTAGGGGGTGAGTATGGGGGGTGAGTGTAGGGGGTGAGTGGGTGGAGTGAGTGAGGAGTGAGTGTGGGGAGTGAAGGTGGGGTGAGTGTGGGGAGTGAGTGGGGAGTGAGTCTGGAGTGAGACTGGAGTGAGAGTGGAGTGAGTGGGGGAGAGTGTGGAGTGAGTGTGGGGGGTGAGTGGGGGGTGAGTGTGGGGGGTGAGTGTGAGGGGTGAGTGTGGGGGGTGAGTGTGGGGGGTGAGTGTGGGGGGTGAGTGTGGGGGGTGAGTGTGGGGAGTGAGTGGGTAGATGAGTGGGGGGAGTGTGTGAGGCGTAAGTGGCGAGTGAGTGTGGACGGAGTGGGGAGTGAGTGTGGGAATTGAGTATGGGGGGTGAGTGTAGGGGGTGAGTATGGGGGGTGAGTGTAGGGGGTGAGTGGGTGGAGTGAGTGGTGAGTGAGTGTGGGGAGTGAGGGTGGGGTGAGTGTGGGGAGTGAGTGGAGAGTGAATGGGGATTGAGTTTTGGGGGGGGGTGGGGGTGAGTGGGGGGTAAATGTGGGGAGTGAGTGTGGGGAGTGAGGGTGGGGTGTGAGTGTGGGAAGTGAGTGGGGAGTGAGTGTGGAGTGAGTGGGGAGTGAAGGTGGAGTGGGGGTTGGGTGTGGGGAGTGAGTGTGGGGAGTGAGTGGGGGTTGAGCGTGGGGAGTGAGTGTGGAGAGTGAGGGTGGGGTGAGTGTGGGGAGTGAGTGGGGGGTGAGTGTGGGGAGAAAGTTGGGGGTGAGTGTGGGGAGTGAGTGGGGTTTGAGTATGGAGAGTGAGTGGGGGGTGAGTGTGGGGAGTGAGTGGGGGGTGAGTCTGGGGAGTGAGTGGGGAGTGAGGCTGGGGGTTGAGTGTGGGGGTGAGTGTGGGGAGTGAGGGTGGGGTGTGAGTGGGGGGAGTGAGTGGGGGGTGTGTGTGGAGTGAATGTGGAGTGGGGAGTGAGTGTGGGGGGTGAGTGTGGGGGGTGAGTGTGGAGTGAGTGTGGAGTGAGTGGGGAGTGAGTGTGAGGGTGAGTGTAGGGGGTGAGTGTGGGGTGAGTGTGGGGGGTGAGTGTGGGGGTGATTGTGGGGAGTAAGTGGGGAGGTGAGTGGGGAGTGAGTGTTGGGAGTCAGTGTGGGGAGTGAGGGTGAGGTGTGAGTGGGGAATGAATGGGGATTGAGTGTGGAGAGTGAGTGTGGGGTGAGTGGGGGGTGAGTGGGGAGTGAATAGGGCGTGAGTGTGGAGTTAGTGTGGAGTGAGTGGGGAGTGAGTGTCAGGGTGAGTGTGGGGGGTGAGTGTGGGGCGTGTGTGTGGGGGGTGAGTGTGGGGCGTGTGTGTGGGGGGTGAGTGTGGGGGGTGAGTGGGGGGAGTCAGTGGGGGGTGAGTTGGGAGTGAGTGTGGGGAGTGAGTGGGGAGTGAGTGGTGAGTGAGTTGGGAGTTAATGGGGATTGATTGTGGAGAGTGATTGGGGGATGAGTGGGGGGTGGTTGTGAGAAGTGAGTGGGGGGGTGAGTGGCGAGTGAGTGGGGGAGTGAGTGTGGGGAGTGAGTGGGGGGTGAGTGTGGAGTGAGTGTGGAGTGAGTGTGGGGGGAGAGTGTGGAGTGAGTGTGGAGTGAGTGGGGAGTGAGTGTGGGGGGTGAGTGTTGGGTGTCAGTGGGGGGTAGTGTGGGGGGTGAGTGTGGGGGGTGAGTGTGGAGGGTGAGTGTGGGGGTTGAGTGTGGGGGATGAGTGTGGGGGGTGAGTGTGGGGGGTGAGTGTGGGGGGTGAGTGTGGGGGGTGAGAGTGGGGAGTGAGTGGATAGATGAGTGGGGGGAGTGTGAGGCGTGAGTGGGGAGTGAGTGTGGACGGAGTGGGGAGTGAGTGTGGGGAGTGAGTATGGAAGGTGAGTGTAGGGGGTGAGTTTGGGGGGTGAGTGTAGGGGGTGAGTTTGGGGGGTGAGTGGGCAGTGAATGGGGATTACGTTTTGGGGGGGGGGGTGTGGGGAGTAAGTGTGGAGAGTGAGTGGGGGTTGAGTGTGGGGAGTGAGTGTGGAGACTGAGGGTGGGGTGAGTGTGGGGAGTGAGTGGGGGGTGAGTGTGGGGAGAGAGTGGGGAGTGTGTGTGGGGGGTGAGTGTGGGGCGTGTGTGTGGGGGGTGAGTGTGGGGGGTGAGTGGGGGGAGTGAGTGGGGGGTGAGTGGGGAGTGAGTGTGGGGAGTGAGTGGGGAGTGAGTGGTGAGTGAGTGGGGAGTTAAAGGGGATTGATTGTGGAGAGTGATTGGGAGATGAGTGGGGGGTGGTTGTGAGAAGTGAGTGGGGGGTGAGTGGCGAGTGAGTGGGGGAGTGAGTGTGGGGAGTGAGTGGGGGGTGAGTGTGGAGTGAGTGTGGAGTGAGTGTGGGGGGAGAGTGTGGAGTGAGTGTGGAGTGAGTGGGGAGTGAGTGTGGGGGGTGAGTGTTGGGTGTCAGTGGGGGGTAGTGTGGGGGGTGAGTGTGGGGGGTGAGTGTGGAGGGTGAGTGTGGGGGTTGAGTGTGGGGGATGAGTGTGGGGGGTGAGTGTGTGGGGTGAGTGTTGGGGGTGAGTGTGGGGAGTGAGTGGGTAGATGAGTGGGGGGAGTGTGTGGGGCTTAAGTGGCGAGTGAGTGTGGACGGAGTGGGAAGTGAGTGTGGGAATTGAGTATGGGGGGTGAGTGTAGGGGGTGAGTATGGGGGGTGAGTGTAGGGGGTGAGTGGGTGGAGTGAGTGGTGAGAGAGTGTGGGGAGTGAGGGTGGGGTGAGTGTGGGGAGTGAGTGGAGAGTGAATGGGGATTGAGTTTTGGGGGGGGGTGGGGGTGAGTGGGGGGTAAGTGTGGGGAGTGAGTGTGGGGAGTGATGGTGGGGTGTGAGTGTGGGAAGTGAGTGGGGAGTGAGTGTGGAGTGAGTGGGGAGTGAGGGTGGAGTGGGGGTTGGGTGTGATGAGTGAGTGTGGGGAGTGAGTGGGGGTTGAGCGTGGGGAGTGAGTGTGGAGAGTGAGGGTGGGGTGATTGTGGTGAGTGAGGGTGGGGTATGAGTGTGGGGAGTGAGTGGGGGGTGAGTGTGGGGAGTGAGTGGGGGGTGAGTGTGGGGAGTGAGTGGGGGTGAGTCTGGGGAGTGAGTGGGGAGTGAGGGTGGGGGTTGAGTGTGGATGTGAGTGTGGGGAGTGAGGGTGGGGTGTGAGTGGGGGGAGTGAGTGGGGGGTGAGTGTGGAGTGAATGTGGAGTGGGGAGTGAGTGTGGGGGGTGAGTGTGGGGGGTGAGTGTGGAGTGAGTGTGGAGTGAGTGGGGAGTGAGTGTGAGGGTGAGTGTAGGGGGTGAGTGTAGGGGGTGAGTGTGCTGTGAGTGTGGGGGGTGAGTGTGGGGGTGAATCTGGGGAGTAAGTGGGGAGGTGAGTGGGGAGTGAGTGTGGGGAGTCAGTGTGGGGAGTGAGTGGGGAATGAATGGGGATTGAGTGTGGAGAGTGAGTGTGGGGTGAGTGGGGGGTGAGTGGGGAGTGAATAGGGAGTGAGTGTGGAGTTAGTGTGGAGTGAGTGGGGAGTGAGTGTCAGGGTGAGTGTGGGGGGTGAGTGTGGGGCGTGTGTGTGGGGGGTGAGTGTGGGGCGTGTGTGTGGGGGGTGAGTGTGGGGGGTGAGTGGGGGGAGTGAGTGGGGGGTGAGTTGGGAGTGAGTGTGGGGAGTGAGTGGGGAGTGAGTGGTGAGTGAGTGGGGAGTTAATGGGGATTGATTGTGGAGAGTGATTGGGGGATGAGTGGGGGGTGGTTGTGAGAAGTGAGTGGGGGTGTGAGTGGCGAGTGAGTGGGGGAGTGAGTGTGGGGAGTGAGTGGGGGGTGAGTGTGGAGTGAGTGTGGAGTGAGTGTGGGGGGAGAGTGTGGAGTGAGTGTGGAGTGAGTGGGGAGTGAGTTTGGGGGGTGAGTGTTGGGTGTCAGTGGGGGGTAGTGTGGGGGGTGAGTGTGGGGGGTGAGTGTGGAGGGTGAGTGTGGGGGTTGAGTGTGGGGGATGAGTGTGGGGGGTGAGTGTGGGGGGTGAGTGTGGGGGGTGAGTGTGGGGGGTGAGAGTGTGGAGTGAGTGGATAGATGAGTGGGGGGAGTGTGTGATGCGTGAGTGGGGAGTGAGTGTGGACGGAGTGGGGAGTGAGTGTGGGGAGTGAGTATGGAAGGTGAGTGTAGGGGGTGAGTATGGGGGGTGAGTGTATGGGGGTGAGTGGGTGGAGTGAGTGGGGAGTGAATGGGGATTACGTTTTGGAGGGGGGGGGGGTGTGGGGAGTAAGTGTGGAGAGTGAGTGGGGGTTGAGTGTGGGGAGTGAGTGTGGAGACTGAGGGTGGGGTGAGTGTGGGGAGTGAGTGGGGGGTGAGTGTGGGGTGAGAGTGGGGAGTGTGTGTGGGGGGTGAGTGTGGGGCGTGTGTGTGTGGGGTGAGTGTGGGGGGTGAGTGGGGGGAGTGAGTGGGGGGTGAGTTGGGAGTGAGTGTGGGGAGTGAGTGGGGAGTGAGTGGTGAGTGAGTGGGGAGTTAATGGGGATTGATTGTGGAGAGTGATTGGGGGATGAGTGGGGGGTGGTTGTGAGAAGTGAGTGGGGGGTGAGTGGCGAGTGAGTGGGGGAGTGAGTGTGGGGAGTGAGTGGGGGGTGAGTGTGGAGTGAGTGTGGAGTGAGTGTGGGGGGAGAGTGTGGAGTGAGTGTGGAGTGAGTGGGGAGTGAGTGTGGGGGGTGAGTGTTGGGTGTCAGTGGGGGGTAGAGTGGGGTGTCAGTGTGGGGGGTGAGTGTGGAGGGTGAGTGTGGGGGTTGAGTGTGGGGGATGAGTGTGGGGGGTGAGTGTGTGGGGTGAGTGTGGGGGTGAGTGTGGGGAGTGAGTGGGTAGATGAGTGGGGGGAGTGTGTGGGGCGTAAGTGGCGAGTGAGTGTGGACGGAGTGGGAAGTGAGTGTGGGAATTGAGTATGGGGGGTGAGTTTAGGGGGTGAGTATGGGGGGTGAGTGTAGGGGGTAAGTGGGTGGAGTGAGTGGTGAGAGAGTGTGGGGAGTGAGGGTGGGGTGAGTGTGGAGAGTGAGTGGAGAGTGAATGGGGATTGAGTTTTGGGGGGGGGGTGGGGGTGAGTGGGGGGTAAGTGTGGGGAGTGAGTGTGGGGAGTGATGGTGGGGTGTGAGTGTGGGAAGTGAGTGGGGAGTGAGGGTGGAGTGGGGTTTGGGTGTGAGGAGTGAGTGTGAGGAGTGAGTGGGGGTTGAGCGTGGGGAGTGAGTGTGGAGAGTGAGGGTGTGAGTGTGGGGAGTGAGTGGGGGTGAGTGTGGGGAGTGAGTGGGGGGTGAGTGTGGGGAGTGAGTGGGGGTGAGTCTGGGGAGTGAGTGGGGAGTGAGGGTGGGGGTTGAGTGTGGGGGTGAGTGTGGGGAGTGAGGGTGGGGTGTGAGTGGGGGGAGTGAGTGGGGGGTGAGTGTGGAGTGAATGTGGAGTGGGGAGTGAGTGTGGGGGGTGAGTGTGGGGGGTGAGTGTGGAGTGAGTGTGGAGTGAGTGGGGAGTGAGTGTGAGGGTGAGTGTAGGGGGTGAGTGTAGGGGGTGAGTGTGCTGTGAGTTTGGGGGGTGAGTGTGGGGGTGAATCTGGGGAGTAAGTGGGGAGGTGAGTGGGGAGTGAGTGTGGGGAGTCAGTGTGGGGAGTGAGTGGGGAATGAATGGGGATTGAGTGTGGAGAGTGAGTGTGGGGTGAGTGGGGGGTGAGTGGGGAGTGAATAGGGAGTGAGTGTGGAGTTAGTGTGGAGTGAGTGGGGAGTGAGTGTCAGGGTGAGTGTGGGGGGTGAGTGTGGGGCGTGTGTGTGGGGGTTGAGTGTGGGGCGTGTGTGTGGGGGGTGAGTGTGGGGGGTGAGTGGGGGGAGTGAGTGGGGGGTGAGTTGGGAGTGAGTGTGGGGAGTGAGTGGGGAGTGAGTGATGAGTGAGTGGGAAGTTAATGGGGATTGATTGTGGAGAGTGATTGGGGGATGAGTGGGGGGTGGTTGTGAGAAGTGAGTGGGGGGGTGAGTGGCGAGTGAGTGGGGATTGAGTTTTGGGGGGGGGTGGGGGTGAGTGGGGGGTAAGTGTGGGGAGTGAGTGTGGGGAGTGATGGTGGGGTGTGAGTGTGGGAAGTGAGTGGGGAGTGAGGGTGGAGTGGGGGTTGGGTGTGAGGAGTGAGTGTGAGGAGTGAGTGGGGGTTGAGCGTGGGGAGTGAGTGTGGAGAGTGAGGGTGTGAGTGTGGGGAGTGAGTGGGGGGTGAGTGTGGGGGGAGAGTGTGGAGTGAGTGTGGAGTGAGTGGGGAGTGAGTGTGGGGGGTGAGTGTTGGGTGTCAGTGGGGGGTAGTGTGGGGGGTGAGTGTGGGGGGTGAGTGTGGAGGGTGAGTGTGGGGGTTGAGTGTGGGGGATGAGTGTGGGGGGTGAGTGTGGGGGGTGAGTGTGGGGGGTGAGTGTGGGGGGTGAGAGTGGGGAGTGAGTGGATAGATGAGTGGGGGGAGTGTGTGAGGCGTGAGTGGGGAGTGAGTGTGGACGGAGTGGGGAGTGAGTGTGGGGAGTGAGTATGGAAGGTGAGTGTAGGGGGTGAGTATGGGGGGTGAGTGTAGGGGGTGAGTGGGTGGAGTGAGTGGGGAGTGAATGGGGATTACGTTTTGGGGGGGTGGGGGTGTGGGGAGTAAGTGTGGAGAGTGAGTGGGGGTTGAGTGTGGGGAGTGAGTGTGGAGACTGAGGGTGGGGTGAGTGTGGGGAGTGAGTGGGGGGTGAGTGTGGGGAGTGAGTGTGGAGAGTGAGGGTGGGGTGAGTGTGGGGAGTGAGGGTGGGGTGTGAGTGTGGGGAGTGAGTGGGGGGTGAGTGTGGGGAGTGAGTGGGGGGTGAGTGTGGGGAGTGAGTGGGGGTGAGTCTGGAGAGTGAGTGGGGAGTGAGGGTGGGGGTTGAGTGTGGGGGTGAGTGTGGGGAGTGAGGGTGGGGTGTGAGTGGGGGGAGTGAGTGGGGGGTGAGTGTGGAGTGAATGTGGAGTGGGGAGTGAGTGTGGGGGGTGAGTGTGGGGGGTGAGTGTGGAGTGAATGTGGAGTGAGTGGGGAGTGAGTGGGGAGTGAGTGTGAGGGTGAGTGTAGGGGGTGAGTGTAGGGGGTGAGTGTGCTGTGAGTGTGGGGGGTGAGTGTGGGGGTGAATCTGGGGAGTTAGTGGGGAGGTGAGTGGGGAGTGAGTGTGGGGAGTCAGTGTGGGGAGTGAGTGGGGAATGAATGGGGATTGAGTGTGGAGAGTGAGTGGGGGGTGAGTGGGGGGTGAGTGGGGAGTGAATAGGGAGTGAGTGTGGAGTTAGTGTGGAGTGAGTGGGGAGTAAGTGTCAGGGTGAGTGTGGGGGGTGAGTGGGGGGTGAGTGTGGGGCGTGTGTGTGGGGGGTGAGTGTGGGGCGTGTGTGTGGGGGGTGAGTGTGGGGCGTGTGTGTGGGGGGTGAGTGGGGGGAGTTAGTGGGGGGTGAGTTGGGAGTGAGTGTGGGGAGTGAGTGGGGAGTGAGTGGTGAGTGAGTGGGGAGTTAATGGGGATTGATTGTGGAGAGTGATTGGGGGATGAGTGGGGGGTGGTTGTGAGAAGTGAGTGGGGGGTGAGTGGCGAGTGAGTGGGGGAGTGAGTGTGGGGAGTGAGTGGGGGGTGAGTGTGGAGTGAGTGTGGAGTGAGTGTGGGGGGAGAGTGTGGAGTGAGTGTGGAGTGAGTGGGGAGTGAGTGTGGGGGGTGAGTGTTGGGTGTCAGTGGGGGGTAGTGTGGGAGGTGAGTGTGGGGGGTGAGTGTGGAGGGTGAGTGTGGGGGTTGAGTGTGGGGGATGAGTGTGGGGGGTGAGTGTGGGGGGTGAGTGTGGGGGGTGGGTGTGGGGGGTGAGAGTGGGGAGTGAGTGGATAGATGAGTGGGGGGAGTGTGTGAGGCGTGAGTGGGGAGTGAGTGTGGACGGAGTGGGGAGTGAGTGTGGGGAGTGAGTATGGAAGGTGAGTGTAGGGGGTGAGTTTGGGGGGTGAGTGTAGGGGGTGAGTGGGTGGAGTGAGTGGGGAGTGAATGGGGATTAAGTTTTGGGGGGGGGGTGTGGGGAGTAAGTGTGGAGAGTGAGTGGGGGTTGAGTGTGGGGAGTGAGTGTGGAGACTGAGGGTGGGGTGAGTGTGGGGAGTGAGTGGGGGGTGAGTGTGGGGAGAGAGTGGGGAGTGTGTGTGGGGTGAGTATGGGGAGTGAGTGGGAGGTGAGTGTGAGGAGTGAGTGGGGGGTGAGTCTTGGGGAGTGAGTGGAGAGTGAGTGTGGGGGTGAGTGTGGAGAGTGAAGGTGGGGTGTGAGTGTGGGGAGTGAGTGGGGGGAGTGAGTTGGGGGTGAGTGTGGAGTGAATGTGGAGTGGGGAGTGAGTGTGGGGGGTGAGTACGGGGGGTGAGTGTCGAGTGAGTGTGGAGTTAGTGGGGAGTGAGTGTGAGGGTGAGTGTAGGGAGTGAGTGGGGGGTGAGTGTGGGGGGTTAGTGTGGGGGTGAGTGTGGGGGGTGAGTGGATAGATGACTGGGGGGAGTGTGTGGGGCGTGAGTGGGGAGTGAGTGTGGACGGAGTGGGGAGTGAGTGTGGGGAGTGAGTATGGGGGGTGAGTGTAGGGGGTGAGTATGGGGGGTGAGTGTAGGGGGTGAGTGGGTGGAGTGAGTGAGGAGTGAGTGTGGGGAGTGAGGGTGGGGTGAGTGTGGGGAGTGAGTGGGGAGTGAGTGTGGAGTGAGACTGGAGTGAGAGTGGAGTGAGTGGGGGAGAGTGTGGAGTGAGTGTGGGGGGTGAGTGGGGGGTGAGTGTGGGGGGTGAGTGTGAGGGGTGAGTGAGGGGGTGAGTGTGGGGGGTGAGTGTGGGGGGTGATTGTGGGGGGTGAGTGTGGGGAGTGAGTGGGTAGATGAGTGGGGGGAGTGTGTGGGGCGTAAGTGGCGAGTGAGTGTGGACGGAGTGGGGAGTGAGTGTGGGAATTGAGTATGGGGGGTGAGTGTAGGGGGTGAGTATGGGGGGTGAGTGTAGGGGGTGAGTGGGTGGAGTGAGTGGTGAGTGAGTGTGCGGAGTGAAGGTGGGGTGAGTGTGGGGAGTGAGTGGAGAGTGAATGGGGATTGAGTTTTGGGGGGGGGTGGGGGTGAGTGGGGGGTAAGTGTGGGGAGTGAATGTGGGGAGTGAGGGTGGTGTGTGACTGTGGGAAGTGAGTGGGGAGTGAGTGTGGAGTGAGTGGGGAGTGAGGGTGGAGTGGGGGTTGGGTGTGGGGAGTGAGTGTGGGGAGTGAGTGGGGGTTGAGCGTGGGGAGTGAGTGTGGAGAGTGAGGGTGGGGTGAGTGTGGGGAGTGAGTGGGGGGTGAGTGTGGGGAGAGAGTTGGGGGTGAGTGTGGGGAGTGAGTGGGGTTTGAGTATGGAGAGTGAGTGGGGGGTGAGTGTGGGGAGTGAGTGGGGGGTGAGTCTGGGGAGTGAGTGGGGAGTGAGGCTTGGGGTTGAGTGTTGGGGTGAGTGTGGGGAGTGAGGGTGGGGTGTGAGTGGGGGGAGTGAGTGGGGGGTGTGTGTGGAGTGAATGTGGAGTGGGGAGTGAGTGTGGGGGGTGAGTGTGGGGGGTGAGTGTGGAGTGAGTGTGGAGTGAGTGGGGAGTGAGTGTGAGGGTGAGTGTAGGGGGTGAGTGTGGGGTGAGTGTGGGGGGTGAGTGTGGGGGTGAGTGTGGGGAGTAAGTGGGGAGGTGAGTGGGGAGTGAGTGTTGGGAGTCAGTGTGGGGAGTGAGGGTGAGGTGTGAGTGGGGAATGAATGGGGATTGAGTGTGGAGAGTGAGTGGGGGGTGAGTGGGGGGTGAGTGGGGAGTGAATAGGGAGTGAGTGTGGAGTTAGTGTGGAGTGAGTGGGGAGTGAGTGTCAGGGTGAGTGTGGGGGGTGAGTGTGGGGCGTGTGTGTGGGGGGTGAGTGTGGGGCGTGTGTGTGGGGGGTGAGTGTGGGGGGTGAGTGGGGGGAGTGAGTGGGGGGTGAGTTGGGAGTGAGTGTGGGGAGTGAGTGGGGAGTGAGTGGTGAGTGAGTGGGGAGTTAATGGGGATTGATTGTGGAGAGTGATTGGGGGATGAGTGGGGGGTGGTTGTGAGAAGTGAGTGGGGGGTGAGTGGCGAGTGAGTGGGGGAGTGAGTGTGGGGAGTGAGTGGGGGGTGAGTATGGAGTGAGTGTGGAGTGAGTGTGGGGGGAGAGTGTGGAGTGAGTGTGGAGTGAGTGGGGAGTGAGTGTGGGGGGTGAGTGTTGGGTGTCAGTGGGGGGTAGTGTGGGGGGTGAGTGTGGGGGGTGAGTGTGGAGGGTGAGTGTGGGGTTGAGTGTGGGGGATGAGTGTGGGGGGTGAGTGTGGGGGGTGAGTGTGGGGGGTGAGTGTGGGGGGTGAGAGTGGGGAGTGAGTGGATAGATGAGTGGGGGGAGTGTGTGAGGCGTGAGTGGGGAGTGAGTGTGGACGGAGTGGGGAGTGAGTGTGGGGAGTGAGTATGGAAGGTGAGTGTAGGGGGTGAGTATGGGGGATGAGTGTAGGGGGTGAGTGGGTGGAGTGAGTGGGGAGTGAATGGGGATTACTTTTGGGGGGGGGGGTGTGGGGAGTAAGTGTGGAGAGTGAGTGGGGGTTGAGTGTGGGGAGTGAGTGTGGAGACTGAGGGTGGGTTGAGTGTGGGGAGTGAGTGGGGGGTGAGTGTGGGGAGAGAGTGGGGAGTGTGTGTGGGGTGAGTATGGGGAGTGAGTGGGGGGTGAGTGTGAGGAGTGAGTGGGGGGTGAGTTTTGGGGAGTGAGTGGGGAGTGAGTGAGGGGGTGAGTGTGGAGAGTGAAGGTGGGGTGTGAGTGTGGGGAGTGAGTGGGGGGAGTGAGTGGGGGGTGAGTGTGGAGTGAATGTGGAGTGGGGAGTGAGTGTGGGGGGTGAGTACGGGGGGTGAGTGTCGAGTGAGTGTGGAGTGAGTGGGGAGTGAGTGTGAGGGTGAGTGTAGGGAGTGAGTGGGGGGTGAGGGTGGGGGGTTAGTGTGGGGGTGAGTGTGGGGGGTGAGTGGATAGATGAGTGGGGGGAGTGTGTGGGGCGTGAGTGGGGAGTGAGTGTGGACGGAGTGGGGAGTGAGTGTGGGGAGTGAGTATGGGGGGTGAGTGTAGGGGGTGAGTATGGGGGATGAGTGTAGGGGGTGAGTGGGTGGAGTGAGTGAGGAGTGAGTGTGGGGAGTGAGGGTGGGGTGAGTGTGGGGAGTGAGTGGGGGTGAGTGTGGAGTGAGACTGGAGTGAGAGTGGAGAGAGTGGGGGAGAGTGTGGAGTGAGTGTGGAGTGAGTGGAGATTGAGTGTGGGGGGTGAGTGGGGGGTGAGTGTGGGGGGTGAGTGTGAGGGGTGAGTGTGGGGGGTGAGTGTGGGGGGTGAGTGTGGATTGAGTGTGGAGTGAGTGTGGGGGGAGAGTGTGGAGTCAGTGTGGAGTGAGTGGGGGGTGAGTGTGGGGGGAGAGTGTTGCGTGTCAGTGGGGGGTTAGTGTGGGGGGTGAGTGTGGGGGGTGAGTGTGGAGGGTGAGTGTGGGGTTGAGTGTGGGGGGTGAGTGTGGGGGGTGAGTGTGGGGAGTGAGTGTGGGGGGTGAGTGTGGGGGGTGAGTGTGGAGGGTGAGTGTGGTGAGTGAGTAGGTAGATTAGTGGGGGGAGTGTGTGGGGCTTGAGTGGGGAGTGAGTGTGGACGGAGTGGGGAGTGAGTGTGGGAATTGAGTATGGGGGGTGAGTGTGAGGAGTGAGTGGGGGGTGAGTTTTGGGGAGTGAGTGGGGAGTGAGTGTGGGGGTGAGTGTGGAGAGTGAAGGTGGGGTGTGAGTGTGGGGAGTGAGTGGGGGGAGTGAGTGGGGGGTGAGTGTGGAGTGAATGTGGAGTGGGGAGTGAGTGTGGGGGGTGAGTACGGGGGGTGAGTGTCGAGTGAGTGTGGAGTGAGTGGGGAGTGAGTGTGAGGGTGAGTGTAGGGAGTTAGTGGGGGGTGAGTGTGGGGGGTTAGTGTGGGGGTGAGTGTGGGGGGTGAGTGGATAGATGAGTGGGGGGAGTGTGTGGGGCGTGAGTGGGGAGTGAGTGTGGACGGAGTGGGGAGTGAGTGTGGGGAGTGAGTATGGGGGGTGAGTGTAGGGCGTGAGTATCGGGGATGAGTGTAGGGGGTGAGTGGGTGGAGTGAGTGAGGAGTGAGTGTGGGGAGTGAGGGTGGGGTGAGTGTGGGGAGTGAGTGGGGGTGAGTGTGGAGTGAGACTGGAGTGAGAGTGGAGTGAGTGGGGGAGAGTGTGGAGTGAGTGTGGAGTGAGTGGAGAGTGAGTGTGGGGGGTGAGTGGGGGGTGAGTGTGGGGGGTGAGTGTGAGGGGTGAGTGTGGGGGGTGAGTGTGGGGGGTGAGTGTGGATTGAGTGTGGAGTGAGTGTGGGGGGAGAGTGTGGAGTCAGTGTGGAGTGAGTGGGGAGTGAGTGTGGGGGGAGAGTGTTGGGTGTCAGTGGGGGGTTAGTGTGGGGGGTGAGTGTGGGGGGTGAGTGTGGAGGGTGAGTGTGGGGTTGAGTGTGGGGGGTGAGTGTGGGGGGTGAGTGTGGGGAGTGAGTGTGGGGGGTGAGTGTGGGGGGTGAGTGTGGGGGGTGAGTGTGGGGAGTGAGTAGGTAGATTAGTGGGGGGAGTGTGTGGGGCTTGAGTGGGGAGTGAGTGTGGACGGAGTGGGGAGTGAGTGTGGGAATTGAGTATGGGGGGTGAGTGTAGGGGGTGAGTATGGGGGGTGAGTGTAGGGGGTGAGTGGGTGGAGTGAGTGGTGAGTGAGTGTGGGGAGTGAGGGTGGGGTGAGTGTTGGGAGTGAGTGGAGAGTGAATGGGGATTGAGTTTTGGGGGGGGGTGGGGGTGAGTGGGGGGTAAGTGTGGGGAGTGAGTGTGGGGAGTGAGGGTGGGGTATGAGTGTGGGAAGTGAGTGGGGAGTGAGTGTGGAGTGAGTGGGGAGTGAGGGTGGAGTGGGGGTTGGGTGTGGGGAGTGAGTGTGGGGACTGAGTGGGGGTTGAGCGTGGGGAGTGAGTGTGGAGAGTGAGGGTGGGGTGAGTGTGGGGAGTGAGTGGGGGGTGAGTGTGGGGAGAGAGTTAGGGGTGAGTGTGGTGAGTGAGTGGGGTTTGAGTATGTGGAGTGAGTGGGGGGTGAGTGTGGGGAGTGAGTGGGGGGTGAGTCTGGGGAGTGAGTGGGGAGTGAGGCTGGGGGTTGAGTGTGGGGGTGAGTGTGGGGAGTGAGGGTGGGGTGTGAGTGGGGGGAGTGAGTGGGGGGTGTGTGTGGAGTGAATGTGGAGTGGGGAGTGAGTGTGGGGGGTGAGTGTGGGGGGTGAGTTTGGAGTGAGTGTGGAGTGAGTGGGGAGTGAGTGTGAGGGTAAGTGTAGGGGGTGAGTGTGGGGTGAGTGTGTGGGGTGAGTGTGGGGGTGAGTGTGGGGAGTATGTGGGGAGGTGAGTGGGGAGTGAGTGTGGGGAGTCAGTGTGGGGAGTGAGGGTGAGGTGTGAGTGGGGAATGAATGGGGATTGAGTGTGGAGAGTGAGTGGGGGGTGAGTGGGGGGTGAGTGGGGGGTGAGTGGGGAGTGAATAGGGAGTGAGTGTGGAGTTAGTGTGGAGTGAGTGGGGAGTGAGTGTCAGGGTGAGTGTGGGGGGTGAGTGTGGGGCGTGTGTGTGGGGGGTGAGTGTGGGGCGTGTGTGTGGGGGGTGAGTGTGGGGCGTGTGTGTGGGGGGTGAGTGTGGGGCGTGTGTGTGGGGGGTGAGTGTGGGGGGTGAGTGGGGGGGGTGAGTGGGGGGAGTGAGTGGGGGGTGAGTTGGGAGTGAGTGTGGGGAGTGAGTGGGGAGTGAGTGGGGGAGTGAGTGTGGGGAGTGAGTGGGGGGTGAGTGTGGAGTGAGTGTGGAGTGAGTGTGGGGGGAGAGTGTGGAGTGAGTGTGGAGTGAGTGGGGAGTGAGTGTGGGGGGTGAGAGTGGGGAGTGAGTGGATAGATGAGTGGGGGGAGTGTGTGAGGCGTGAGTGGGGAGTGAGTGTGGACGGAGTGGGGAGTGAGTGTGGGGAGTGAGTATGGAAGGTGAGTGTAGGGGGTGAGTATGGGGGGTGAGTGTAGGGGGTGAGTGGGTGGAGTGAGTGGGGAGTGAGTGTGGGGAGTGAGGGTGGGGTGAGTGTGGGGAGTGAGTGGAGAGTGAATGGGGATTAAGTTTTGGGGGGGGGGGGGGGTGTGGGGAGTAAGTGTGGAGAGTGAGTGGGGGTTGAGTGTGGGGAGTGAGTGTGGAGACTGAGGGTGGGGTGAGTGTGGGGAGTGAGTGGGGGGGTGAGTGTGGGGAGAGAGTGGGGAGTGTGTGTGGGGTGAGTATTGGGAGTGAGTGGGGGGTGAGTGTGAGGAGTGAGTGGGGGGTGAGTCTGGGGAGTGAGTGGGGAGTGAGTGTGGGGGTGAGTGTGGAGAGTGAAGGTGGGGTGTGAGTGTGGGGAGTGAGTGGGGGGAGTGAGTGGGGGGTGAGTGTGGAGTGAATGTGGAGTGGGGAGTGAGTGTGGGGGGTGAGTACGGGGGGTGAGTGTCGAGTGAGTGTGGAGTGAGTGGGGAGTGAGTGTGAGGGTGAGTGTAGGGAGTGAGTGGGGGGTGAGTGTGGGGGGTTAGTGTAAAGGTGAGTGTGGGGGGTGAGTGGATAGATGAGTGGGGGGAGTGTTTGGGGCGTGAGTGGGGAGTGAGTGTGGACGGAGTGGGGAGTGAGTGTGGGGAGTGAGTATGGGGGGTGAGTGTAGGGGGTGAGTATGGGGGGTGAGTGTAGGGGGTGATTGGGTGGAGTGAGTGAGGAGTGAGTGTGGGGAGTGAGGGTGGGGTGAGTGTGGGGAGTGAGTGGAGAGTGAATGGGGATTGAGTTTTGGGGGGGGGGTGGGTGTGGGGAGTAAGTGTGGAGAGTGAGGGTGGGGTGAGTGTGGGGAGTGAGTGGGGGGTGAGTGTGGGGAGAGAGTGGTGAGTGAGTGGGGGGTGAGTCTGGGGAGTGAGTGGGGAGTGAGTGTAGTGGGTTAGTGTGGGGGGTTAGTGTGGGGAATGAGGGTGGGGTGTGAGTGTGGGGAGTGAGTGGGGGGAGTGAGTGGGGGGTGAGTGTGGAGTGAAGGTGGAGTGGGGAGTGAGTGTGGGGGGTGAGTACGGGCGGTGAGTGTGGAGTGAGTGTGGAGTGAGTCGGGAGTGAGTGTGAGGGGTTAGTGTGGGGGGTGAGTGTGGGAGGTGAGTCTGGGGGTGAGTGGGGAGTGAGTGTGGGGAGTCAGTGTGGGGAGTGAGGGTGGGGTGTGAGTGTGGCGAGTGAATGAGGAGTGAGTGGGTAGTGAATGGGGATTGAGTGTGAAGACTGAGTGGGGGGTGAGTGGGGGGTGAGTGGGGAGTGAATAGGGAGTGAGTGTGGAGTTAGTGTAATAAAGGACTCGATCCTGGGTCTGTCTCCGTTGTCCTTTATTCGGGTTCTTACACTTTTCCCTCACGGCCCTCGCTAATAGCTCTCCCCTTGGCAGCTCCATAGCTGCTCTCGCTCCCGTAGCCTCCACACCTCTGCAGCTCCGCTGCAGATCCCCTGTGCAGTCCTCCGGCTGCCCTCACTGCAGCTCCACCGCTGCCCTCACTGCAGCTCCACCGCTGCCCTCACTGCAGCTCCACCGCTGCCCGTCGTTCCTCCGCGCTTGGTCACCGCTGGCCGACGGTGCCAAGTCTTACTTCCCCATGTGTGTGGCGATCTCGCCACTCCTCGACCTTCGCCCTGCGTGGCCTCACTCTAACTCTGTCTCCCACACTCTCCCGTCTCTTCCGGTATATCTCCCTTAAGACCTCACCCCTCTCTCACACGTGACCTAACTCCTCCCCCCCATGACGTCATATCCGCGAAGCCATTTACGCCCGCATTACACCACCCTCCCCCGTAGAGAAAATCCAGCCAACCTCGGCTGAACAATAACGAGACAAGTAATGCGAGCGAACACAACCATCACACATTCAAGGACAACGAAGCATACAATAAATATAACAACAACAACAAAACACAACAGTAAAATTTAACGAAATGTAAGGGACTTTGAGCGCGTTCGGGTCACCGGTCCGTCCCGGATGGGCGGCGGCCCTCCTGCAGACCGGGAACGTGACGGGGTTTTAGGAGCGACAGGATGAAGTCCTCCTGTCGCTATTGGAGGCCCGTCAACGTCCCTGAAGGCCCAGCGTCGGGGGTGCGTGGCGATCGTGTCTGCGACGGGGTCGGAAGGGCGGCGGGGCTCGGAGTCCCCGCAGCCGTGGTAGGCACACCCCGAGCAGAGTCTCCTGTCTCCAGCAATGTCACGACCGGCTTGTCTGTAAAAGGCACTTCAGGCGCTCTTGCAAGGTCAACAGGCACAGGCAAGGATGAGTCGGCAGCCACAGACCCCGGCAAGGCAACATCGGGAGATGACACATCGTCTCGAGGGGCCACATATGGTTTCAAGCGCGACGTGTGAACGAACCAACGCCGAGATCCAAACCGAACACGCGCAGACTGTGGGTTGGGAACCTCGATGAGGCGGACCGGCCCTTGCCATGGTTTGTGTAATTTAGGAGAGGTACCTGGCCGCACCTGAGGGCAATGGAGCCAGGCCATGTCCCCCACCTTCCAGGGGCACTCCCCCTTCGAGCGTCGAGCACACCGCTCGTTCCGGGCCTGGGTTTTGGCAGTAGCCATGTGGGCCCCCTCCCGTGCCTCAGTAACCCGGCGAACGGTATCCCGAATGTAATCAGGAAGAGGCTTAGCAGGTCCCCTCACTCCAGTTCCCAACTGCACATCTATTGGTGGCACGTTCTCGCGACCGTACATAAGGAAAAACGGCGAATATCCTGTAACCGCATGCGGCGTCATTCGGTATGCCGAAAGTACCCCAGGGATATGCAAATCCCAATCTGATTGTTTTTCACTCACGGTGTGACACAACATTGCGGACAATGTCCGATTCAGCCATTCGACCATACCATCCGTTTGCGGATGGTAGGGAGATGTCCGTATCTTTTTAGTTCCAAGAGCCGCGCACACCTCCCCCAACAATTTTGAAGAAAAATTACGGCCTTGGTCTGTGAGGAGCCTCTCCGGCGCCCCCTTGTCCATAACGTACCCGAATAGAAAGGCGTCTGTGATAGACGCCGCTGACTGGTCAGGCAAAGGCCAGGCCATCGGCCAGCGGGAGAAGTACTCCACCCCAACTAGCAAGTATTTATTTCCCTTAGCGGATGGCGGGAAGGGTCCCAAAATGTCCAATGCCACCAATTCGTTAACTCTAGACACCTGAATAGACTGTATGGGCGGCACATATGGTTGTTTAGGTGGTTTTCGCCGGGCACAATCGGGACACGCACGAACGTAACCGACGACATCCGTTGTCATGCCGTGCCAAAAATAGTCTCGCTGCAGCGTCAATAGGGTCTTCTGCACCCCCAGATGTAAAAGCGTGTCCCCATGCAGAGTCCTAATCAACTCGTACCGCAAGGATGCCGGTACAACCAGACACCAGCGTTCCTGTAACCCTTCCCTCCACATCAGCAGACCATTGCGGAGAGCGGTTTCCGGCATACCCCCCGTACCCAGTCCCCCACTCTTCTTCGCAGTCCGATTCCGTAACGAGACCAATGAACCATCCAACATTTGTTCCCGAATCCACACAGCCCTTGGAAGATTCAGAATCCCATCAGCCGGTCCCGGCTCCTTTGGAGCTTCAGGCACATCGACCGCCAACGCAACAGGCTGAGGGGGTTGCTGAATCGGCGCACATCTATGCGTCCCCGACGCACACGCGCAAGGGGATCACTGCGGCAACCTAGAAAGCGCGTCCGCATTCGCGTGACGCACCCCCTTCCGATGGTGAATTTGGAAGGAAAATTCTTGCAGCGTGTCCAACCACCGCGCCAACTGGCCGGATGGTTGGTCCATCTTAAGAACATACTGCAAGGCCGCATGATCCGTGCGAACAATAAACGAACGACCGTAGAGATACGGTCGAAATTGGTGGAGAAAGAAAACAATAGCCAAAAGTTCCCTGCGTGTGATGCAGTAGCGAGTTTCTGCGGGAGACAAAACCCGGCTACCATACGCCACCACGCGTTCCACACCATCTTTTGATTGAGACAACACGGCCCCAATGCCCGTGTCACTCGCATCCGTATCCAGAATGAAGGGGTGATCGAAATCAGGATAATCTAACGTCGGTGCCGTAGCCAGTCGATCGCGCAGGCCCTGAAACGCCGCCTCTTCCGGCGGTCCCCAAGCAAATTTCCTTCCTTTACCCGTAAGGAGGTGCAAGGGCCTCGCGATCGTCACGAAATCCGGAACAAACCTCCGATAGTATGAGGCAAACCCCAAAAAGCGACGTACATCCCCCACTGTGGCCGGGGTTGGCCAGTCACGGACGCATTCTGTCTTGTCCGGATCCGTGGCCACCCCGTCCGCACTTACGATGTGCCCCAAATAGCGCACGGACCGTTGCAGTAGGTGACATTTCTTAGGCTTAAATTTCAAATTTGCGGAATGCATCCTGGCGAACACCGCCTCCAACCGCAGTAAATGCTCATCAAATGTGCGGCTGAAGACGATAATATCATCTAAATATATCAGACATGTCTCCCACTGCAACCACGTTAACACCAACTCCATCAACCTTTGAAATGTGGCAGGGGCAGCATTCAGCCCCATCGGAAGACAATTAAATTGGAATAACCCCTGCGGCATACGGAAAGCAGTCTTCTCCCGTGAGGGCTCGTCAAGGGGAAGCTGCCAGAATCCCGAAGAGAGATCTAGCGTTGAAAAGAACTTCGCCCCCGACAAGGTATCGAGGGAGTCGTCCATACGCGGCAGGGGGTACGCATCTGCCACAGACACTTTATTCAATTTTCGAAAGTCGACACAAAATCGCAATTTGCCATCCTTCTTTTTAACCAAAACAACAGGCGCGCCCCATGGGCTGTTAGATGGAGATATTATGTCCGCAGCCAACATGTCATCCACTGCCCATCGAACCTGATCTCACTCCGCCGGACTCATCCGATGCGAGTTAAACCGAATAGGGGCAGCGTCCCCTGTGTCAATATGATGGTAAAGCAACGAGGTGCGTCCCAAGTCCAAATTGTCGGAGCTAAACACATCAGAATAACTCAATAATAATTTACGAAGCGCACAACGTTGTTCACCGGAAAGGGAAGAATTTTCTGCACACAATTCGGCGATCCAGCGATTATCAGCGGCACCAGGACCTGAAACACCACCAACCACGACCTGGCTGCCCAGATGATCTTGTGCTGTAAACGCCGTAGTGGCATGTGCCACAACCGTACCAGCCGGCACACACACATTTTCGGTACTTGTGTAGTGGTGGTGTTGACGTGCGCCGACTGTGACAGTGATGGATCACGGGGCGGCGCGGGGTGCGGGGTTGGGCACGCGTTGTGGGCGTGGTGTGGACGCGCGCGCCGGGAGTGACAGATGACGGGGCGGCGCGGCGTGGGTGGTGAGGCACGCTGAGATGTGGGAAAACAGGATCGTAGCCAGCGCCCAGTGATTGGTTGAATAGGATGGGTGCTCGCAGCGACGTCCGCAGGTGGGGTATAAAGGGGGACGCGCGAGAGCACTCGGGGAGAGTTACCCAGTTGAAGACCAGAAGACGGAGCTGAAGACCTAGTGCCCCGAGACCCCTAGTCCCGCCGTCCTTGTAGGGACCGGGGCCCTGTGTGGCTCGGAGGCGAGACTGTGGGACCCAGGGTCCGACGCCCCCGTGGGTCGGGCTGGGGACCCACAGTCAAGACGGACACCCCGGGCAGGGAGTGTCCCGAGTAGCTCAGTGGGCGTTAGTCGCCAGGGTAGCTAAGTGGGTGTTGGTCACCCGAGTAGCTCAGGGGCGTTAGTCGCCGAGTAGCTAAGTGGGTGTTAGTCACCCGAGTAGCTCAGTGGGCGTTAGTCGCCGAGTAGCTAAGTGGGTGTTGGTCACCTGAGTAGCTCAGTGGGCGTTAGTCGCCAGGGTAGCTAAGTGGGTGTTGGTCACCCGAGTAGCTCAGTGGGCGTTAGTCGCCAGGGTAGCTAAGTGGGTGTTTGTCACCCGAGATACTAAGTGGGTGTTTGTCACCCGAGATACTAAGTGGGTGTTAGTCACCTGTGAACGAGTTTGGTAAAATAAAGAGTGTGTTACCCGTGAAGTCGTCTCCCGCCGAGTTACTACACTACAACTGGCGTCAGAAGTAAACCTGTCTTCAAGAAGAATGGACACGAGGAAGACTACCCGTACCCACGAGCGAGGTCGGGACGACGACGGCGTACCGGGGACACCAACCTCGGGAGGAGAGGACGAGGAGTTGCCGCCGATGCAGCACTTCGCGGTGATGGCCGACGCTCCGCTCGCCTCCGACACCAGCCTCCAAGACGCACACTCCCGGTTGGCGGAGTTGCTACTCGCCGCCGCCGCTGTCTTGGCGGACATCTCCGTTCCGGCGAGCGGAAAAACGGCTGCGGGGTTGGGGGAGAAAGCGACGTTGGAGGGATCCCGCCAAAAGGCGCTTCGCGCCAAAAGTCTGGAAGTTGCCGCCGTTTTTGAGGGGCCGCCATCGATTGGCGGGAAGCACAGACACCACGTGGCCGGAGACCTCCGCTCAGCGCAGCCCACGTCATCAGCGCGCGCCGGAGCTCTCCATTTTGCGCCTGACAACCGAGCCGACATTTTACACAACTACAGCGGAGCGCGAAAAAATCTCTCCGACGTCGACGACGATCGGGTCCTCCAGCAAAGATTGCCCGCGCTGTCGGCGTTCAAGGCGGATGGGGGCGACTGGGGAGCCTTCCAACGAAGGTTCCTCGCTCATCAGGAAATGTCGGGGTGGTCCGACACCACTGCCCTGCGTGCGTTGCCAGCGATGCTCGACGACGACGCGCTTGCAGCCTTCACATCTGCTGCAAGGTCGTCCCGCTCTACGCTCCAGGCCGCACTACACCTGATGGCGAAGGTGTTCGGACCGCCCTCCACCTGTCGCCACCAGTTCTACGATCGGCGGAAGGTGGCTGGAGAAACGACGCTCGCCTATCGCACGGCACTGCTCGCCTTGGCGGACGCAGCTTTTCCCCGCATGGACAAGGAGGGGAAGGACGCCATGGTGACGGAGCAGCTGCTGGCGTTGGCCCACGAGTTGGGGGTCCCCATCAATGTGGCGGACGAAATGGATATTTGCTCCCTGGCGATCGCCACGAGCATTCACGCGTACGAGGTCCTCAAACGCAAGCCGGGGGTCGTCTGCAAATGGGCGGGGAACGCGGCACTGGCCGCCACGATCGCCGAACCTCAGCCAGCTGCGGATCAGGAGCAGGCCTTCGCTGCATCGCGTCCGTGGGAGTGGAGAACGGGAGGTCGTTCGCCCACACGTTCATCCCGCAAGCTGGAGCAACCGAAACCTACGACGTCCCTCGTCGTCTGCTACAACTGCGGCCTTCGGGGTCACGTCGCAGCCGGGTGCCGGGCCCCGCGTCAGCGCGCCACAGGACCACGTCGGGACGACGACCAGGCCCACAAGTCATCCCAACAAAACCCGGCAAGTCGCGGCACCTCACACGTTCGGTCCACAAACACGGCACATTCGGGTCGCCGCTTGGCGGTGGGGGGTTCGCGGCTGGGTGCCGGGGGTTCACTTCGGTGAGGGTGGTCCGTACACGGCCCGCAAGCAGTCGAGTGGTCCGAATTGGCCCACAGGATAGTGGCTGCGTCGGCCGGGTCGTCCGTGGTAACGGGGTTTATTGACGGGGTTGAGGTCCGGGTGCTTGTGGACACGGGTGCGTCGGCCACTATCATCTCGGACCTTATTTATAACATTCTTCCCGTCCAAAGTAGACCCCTTCTGCCAGTGGACGTGCCATTTTATGCGGCGAATGGGGGATCCCTGGCGATCATCGGCCAGATTCGGGCGACTATTTGCATTGGTGACATCAAATTGGCGGGCCCTATTTTTGTATCATCATCGCTGGCCGTTCCCTGTTTGCTAGGTACGGACTTTTTGTCCAAAATGCCCATCAAAATTCTCATAGATCAGGCCTGCATTGAGCTTCCGTCAGGTCGGCGGGTTGCGTTCTTGACGAGCCCTACCAAAATACGCACGGTTTGTGCGACGGTGCAGGCGCTGGCAACTCAGACTGTACGGGTGCCCCCGGGATCGCAAATGTTGGTACCCCTTCGGTTGAGGAAACCACTCGAGGTGGGTGTGGAGGCACAGGGGGTGCTGTTGGGGCCGTCTAACAGGGCCAGAAGGGGCCTCGACTTAGCGGTTGCTCAAACCATGGTGAGAGGGGACAGTGAGCCGTTCGTAATGGTCCTGAATACGGGGTCGCGGCCGGCCGTAATTGCGCAGGGAACGGTGCTGGCTCACGCCGCGCCGCTACCCGTTGAGGAACGGCTCGTGGCTCAAGCAGATTTCACTGTCGAGTCGCATCCTCCAAGTGATGAGGGGACTGAGTGGTTGGACTCGTTGTGTGCCGGTTCTGCTAACTTGTCCAAGGTGCAATTGGGAGCATTGAGGGGTTTGCTACTCGAGTTTGCTGACGTGTTCAGCAAACATAAGTACGATATCGGCTGCACTGACCTGTTGCGCCACCACATAGCTACAGGGGACGCGGCCCCTATTCGTCAGAATCCCTTCCAGCTCAGCCCAGCCTAGAAGGAGCATGTGCAATCGGCGGTTAATGATATGTTGGCGGCCGATATCATTTCGCCCTCTTCTAGTCCGTGGGGTGCTCCTATTGTCCTAGTAAAAAAACAGGACGGGTCCTTGCGGTTTTGTGTCGATTTCCGCCGCTTAAACAAAATCTCGATGGCGGATGCGTATCCGCTCCCCAGGATGGATGAGTCGCTGGATGCTTTGGCGGGAGCACAGTTTTTTTCCACACTCGATCTGCTTTCCAGATTTTGGCAATTGCCACTCGATAACGAGTCTAAACCTAAAACCGCTTTCCGGACACCTGGTGGCCTATTTGAATTCAACCGTTTGCCCATGGGCTTACATTCCGCTCCCGCCACGTTCCAGAGACTCATGGAATTGGTTTTGTCGGGCCTCAAATGGGATACCTGTTTGATTTATCTCGACGATATCATCGTCTTCAGTCGGACTTTTGAGGAGCACCTCCAGCGACTGAGAGCGGTGTTCCTCAGGATGCGTTCCGCTAAGCTTAAATTTAAACCGGCTAAATGTTTTCTGCTTCGGGAATCGGTCAGGTATTTGGGCCATATCGTGAGTCGTTCAGGGATCTCGACGGACCCTGCTAAGACGCACTGCGTCAGCTCATGGCCAACGCCAACCTCGGTCACGGAGGTTCGCAGTTTTATTGGTTTCGCCTCCTATTACCGTCGTTTTGTCAAGCAGTTTGCCACCATAGCCAGGCCCCTGCACGCTTTGACGGCTAAGGGTGTGCGGTTTCACTGGGGGGCGGAAGAGGAGGCTGCGTTCTGCTCCCTTCGTGACACCTTGGTGCAGGCTCCCCCCTTGTGTTACCCCGATTTCACACAACCGTTTTTGCTTGACACAGATGCCAGCAACATGGGTATCGGGGGGGTGCTCTCACAGGTGGTCGGGGGGGTTGAACGGGTGGTCGCCTACGGTAGTAGAGTTCTTTCCCCCGCCGAACAACGCTATTGCGTGACTCGTCGTGAATTGTTAGCGATTGTGTTTTTTACACAGCAATTCAGGCCGTATCTTTACGGCCGTCATTTTACAGTCCGTACGGACCATGCGGCTCTACAATACGCTATGCGCGTGGCACAGCCGTCGGGCCAATTGTCCCGATGGTTGGAGGTCCTTCAGGACTTCCAATTCACGACGATTTACCGCAAGGGATTGCGACACTCAAATGCGGACGCCTTGTCGCGGTTGCCACCGTGCACGGACTGCACATGTTTGTTGGGATCGGCGCGGTGCAAACCCCCGGTCGCCGGCACCCCGGGAGTTGCGCTCGCCGCCACTGACACCCCGGGAGTCGACGCCCCCACGGGGAGGGATTCGCTGTTGTCGTTGCCCCTCATTGAGTGGGGCCGTCTCCAAATGTCCGACAGCTCCCTACTTACGCTACGTCGAAAAGTTGGCGCTCCCGAGGTAGGGGATGCGCGGGTCGGTTCCTGGGTGTGCAGACAGGGCCTTTTGATGAAGTGGGACAACATGTCCCGGCGTCACGTGCTCGTTGTGCCTGTTGCTATGCGGGGTAGGGTCGTTCTGGCAGCTCATGAACGGCTCATGCATCTGGGTTTTCACAAAACGCTCGCCCTAATCCAGCGAGACTATTATTGGCCGGGGATGGGTAACGACGTGGCGAATATTCTTAAGGGATGCGTAGGGTGCGCCAAAAGAAAACCGCCACCATTGGCAGCTAATCCACCGCTGCAATCCATTCAAGTTTCGCGCATAAACGAATTGGTTGCGTTGGACATCTTGGGGCCCTTTCCTGCTACACCAAGGGGAAATAGGTTCCTGCTGGTTGGCGTAGAATACTTCACCCGATGGCCCATGGCATGGCCACTCGCCAACCAGTCGGCTGCAGCGGTGGCGGACGCCTTCGTCCAGGGTTATGTTTTGGACAAGGGCGCCCCCGAACGCTTGCTGACGGATCAAGGAAAGAATTTATCGAGCGTTTTGTTGCGCGAGGTGTGCGACCTGTTGGGTACAAAGAAAGTGCGTACTTCCCCCTACCACCCGCAGACTGACAGGATGGTCGAGCGTCTGAACAGGACGATTACGTCTATGTTGTGCCAACAGGTCTGCGACGATCAGGTTGATTGGGACTTACAGGTGCCGGGGGTACTCGCGGCCTATCGAATGGCCCCTCATGCGGCGACGGGGTTTTCCCCATTTTTTCTTATGTATGGGCGGGAGGCCGATCCGGCCATGGACGTCCAACTGGGGATTTCCCAGCCACGTGCAAAATCAAAATTGGCAGACCACATCAAATTTAATATCGCCAAATTGACTGAAGCGCGGGAGGCGGCGAGGTTGAATTCGCGGTCTCGGAGATTGCATGGGCGGAGGGTGCATACGCATGATTGGAAACCAGGCGATAAGGCCTGGCTGCATTGTCCACATGCACCGTTGGCTACGTCCCCCAAGTTGTTGAGACCTTGGAGGGGACCGGTGGAAATTGTGCGGGTTGCACGACCCCAGAGTATACAGATTAAATGGGAAAAACGCCGTTGGTACGTGCACCCCTCCCGACTGAAGCCCTATGCGGCACCGTGTGACCCCGTTCTGTGCCGTAACGACCGGGCGTGTGATGTGACCGTCGACTCGGGGAGGGAGGTGTCGCAGGCTGATCCTCACGTGTCTCCACCTGACCCACCCCCAGGTGCCTCGGGCTTGACGGCTGCTGACCGTCGGGAACCTGAACCCCGCGGCACGCACGGGTCCTCGATGCCTGGCCGATGTCTTCCTGAACTGCCGGCACCACCGGACGTTCAACCGCGTCTGGTGCCGTACGACGGACCGGCAAGGCGGACTCGGGCTAGGGCACAACAATTTTCATGAAGACATTTTTTTTTCGACACCGAGCTCGCCCGGTGTTCCCCTCTGCCGGGGTAATGTCCCGTTGTAGGGACGCTCGGAAAGAATGGGACGCTGCACGAGTCGAGAAAGAAAAAAAAAAATTTCCATTTATTTTTCTTTCTGCATACACATTGCTATTGTCACTCGCCGGATTGTATATATTGTTCTATTGTCGCGGTGGCATTGGTTGATGGTTGCGGATGGTAGTGTTCGCGTCGTGTTGTGTTGTTACGTTAGTTGTTGTTCTTGTTGTTGTGTTGTGTTACGGGGCACACAGGGGGGTTTGTATATTTTTATAGCAGCCGGGTCGGCTGCGAGCTATGTGGTAGGGGGTGATGTAGTGGTGGTGTTGACGTGCGCCGACTGTGACAGTGATGGATCACGGGGCGGCGCGGGGTGCGGGGTTGGGCACGCGTTGTGGGTGTGGTGTGGACGCGCGCGCCGGGAGTGACAGATGACGGGGCGGCGCGGCGTGGGTGGTGAGGCACGCTGAGATGTGGGAAAACAGGATCGTAGCCAGCGCCCAGTGATTGGTCGAATAGGATGGGTGCTCGCAGCGACGTCCGCAGGTGGGGTATAAAGGGGGACGCGCGAGAGCACTCGGGGAGAGTTACCCAGTTGAAGACCAGAAGACGGAGCTGAAGACCTAGTGCCCCGAGACCCCTAGTCCCGCCGTCCTTGTAGGGACCGGGGCCCTGTGTGGCTCGGAGGCGAGACTGTGGGACCCAGGGTCCGACGCCCCCGTGGGTCGGGCTGGGGACCCACAGTCAAGACGGACACCCCGGGCAGGGAGTGTCCCGAGTAGCTCAGTGGGCGTTAGTCGCCAGGGTAGCTAAGTGGGTGTTGGTCACCCGAGTAGCTCAGGGGCGTTAGTCGCCGAGTAGCTAAGTGGGTGTTGGTCACCCGAGTAGCTCAGTGGGCGTTAGTCGCCGAGTAGCTAAGTGGGTGTTGGTCACCCGAGTAGCTCAGTGGGCGTTAGTCGCCAGGGTAGCTAAGTGGGTGTTGGTCACCCGAGTAGCTCAGTGGGCGTTAGTCGCCAGGGTAGCTAAGTGGGTGTTTGTCACCCGAGATACTAAGTGGGTGTTTGTCACCCGAGATACTAAGTGGGTGTTAGTCACCTGTGAACGAGTTTGGTAAAATAAAGAGTGTGTTACCCGTGAAGTCGTCTCCCGCCGAGTTACTACACTACACTTGCATTAAGCACCTGCAGAAACGGCTGCTGGTCAGGCCGGACAATAGTTTGCGCCCCAACGAGCGCCGCTCCGCCCGTTATAGTGGCGGACGGCGACAACAAAATCCCAATTGCACCCTGACGACCAGGTACAGGCTTCCGATATCGCAAGGGGATAAGCATCTGTGAGCCAGGTGGAATATCAACAAATACCTCGGAGAGCGCCTGCACCTGAGCGACCGGAGCAGGTCACCCCCAGGGCGACGGTAGAAATGTAATTTTTCGCCCACCCGGTAATTCAATGCAGTTTTGATTAATTCGAATTAGAATGGGCATCTTGGCCAGGAAGTCAGTTCCCAACAAGCAAGGAACCGCGAGGGACCTCAAAATTAACACAATTCCCGAGGCCAACACTCCCCCAATAGATATTGTAGCGTCCACCTGGCCCACAATGCCCATGGCAGCGACGCAGGAATCGTAAACTGGACGCACGGCCTCAGGTGGGATGTTCAACAGATGGAAAATGACATCTGATATAATGGTCGCGGACGCCCCGGAATCCACTAACACATGTACGTCCACCCCTTGTATAGACGACCCGCCGTGCCAATTTACGCCACTGCGTTACCGAGCGACGTGGCCCAGTCGATGGCCTCCCCCCGTTATTAACAACACCCGGATCGCACGACAGCGGTGATGAGTGAGGTGTCAAGCCTTGCCGGGTGTTTTGTGCGCACCGACTTACTTGTCCTGGAGGATCCTTCCGTGGCACGTCCGCTGACGAGGCCTCCTGCTGGGGCGGACCCGGGACGCGGGCCCAGCAGTCCCTGGTGTAATGGCCTTTACGGCCGCAGCGGAAGCAGTCGATGTTGTTGCGCCGCGCCGCAGGCACCCCGTCCCGACGCTCCCATGGCAGTGGCGCAGATCGCGGCCCCGGTGTACTGCGGGCCGACCACTGAGCAGAGGCGGCTGTCAGCTCCTGCGGGCCCCCCCCATCAGGAACGTACACCGCCTTCTTGGGATCCCAACCCGCGGCACCTCCCTCGACGATGGGCCCCCCCCGTTCACGCCGTGACTTGCTTCCAACGGCGCAGGTTGAACTTGGCATCAAGACATTTAGCGGCCGCCCGGGACGCAAGCTTTTCGTGGCCACACACAGGCATAGGAATCCCCAAATCCCGGGACAGCTCGAGCATCTTACCCAAGATGAGAGGTTCGAGCAGGTCAGGCTCCGTCTCCGGGTATGCAGCCATGGCCAACTCCAATACCGCCCCCCTGTATGCCACCGGCGACTCCTCGGGTGCTCGCTGACGTTGAACAAACCGGCGATGAGCATCATCCGGTGGCTCATATGCATCTGCCATCTCGTCGAAAACTCCTCTCAATGTTTTCTTCTTCTCTGCCTTTATGGAGCAGAAGAATCTCACCGACTCGTCATCGAGAAGAGTCGGTAAAACCTCCAATGCCTCAGCGTCCGTCCACCTTGCTGAGCGTACCGCCGCCAGAAATCTGCAGGCGAAAGCACTCCAATCGACCCCGATGGAGAATTCTTTGACGGTCGTGAGATGACGACTGCGACTCCTTGTTGCACCGTCCTCAGCCGATGACTCACCAGGCGGCATATTCAAAATGGGGTCGCATCGCAACGTGTTCAAGATGGCGGCCTCTCGCCGCGGAGAGCGCAAGATGGCGGCTTCCCGCCGTTCTTCTCCTGCCACGCCCAAGATGGCGTCTTCTTGCCGCGTGGCCAATGGCGCCGACAGCGCAGGCAAGGCAGCGACCTGCGGACCTCCATCGGCTCTCCCCAACGCCGTACTCGGCGTGACGAACTCGCACAATTGCGCGAGCACGATTTTCAGCGTCTCCAGCTGCGCCGCCATCTTGCCTCCATCGCCAATCCGCGTCCTCTGGTGCAGACGGGTCCACCGACGCGGCGACATCTTGGACTCCCGGACCCGCACTTGTTCCCGCACGGATCTCCTCCTCCAACGCAGGCAGGTCGACCGCCCAAGGAAGGTCGTCGTCGTCGGATGATGTAGCAGATGATGGCGCAGGAATATTCTTTCTTCTGAGCTGTTTTGACATGCCGTTTCACTTCTGACACCAGTGCAATAAAGGACTCGATCCTGGGTCTGTCTCTGTTGTCCTTTATTCGGGTTCTTACACTTTTCCCACACGGCCCTCGCTCAGAGCTCTCCCCTTGGCAGCTCCATAGCTGCTCTCGCTCCCGTAGCCTCCACACCTCTGCAGCTCCGCTGCAGATCCCCTGTGCAGTCCTCCGGCTGCCCTCACTGCAGCTCCACCGCTGCCCTCACTGCAGCTCCACCGCTGCCCTCACTGCAGCTCCACCGCTGCCCGTCGTTCCTCCGCGCTTGGTCACCGCTGGCCGACGGTGCCAAGTCTTACGTCCCCGTGTGTGTGGCGATCTCGCCACTCCTCGACCTCCGCCCTGCGTGGCCTCACTCTAACTCTGTCTCCCACACTCTCCCGTCTCTTTCGGTATCTCTCCCTTAAGACCTCACCCCTCTCTCACACGTGACCTAACTCCTCCCCCCCATGACGTCATATCCGCGAAGCCGTATACGCCCGCATTACATTAGTGTGGTGTGAGTGGGGAGTGTATGTCAGGGTGAGTATGGGGGGTGAGTGGGGGGTGAGTGTGGGGGGTGAGTGTGGGGGGTGAGTGTGGGGAGTGAGTGGGGGGAGTGAGTGAGGGGTGAGTAAGGAGTGAGTGTGGGGAGTGAGGGTGGGGTGTGAGTGTGGGGAGTGAGTGGGGAGTGAGAGGGGAGTGAGTGGGGAGTGAATGGGGATTGATTGTGGAGAGTGATTGGGGGATGAGTGGGGGTGGTTGTGAGAAGTGGGTGGGGGTGAGTGGCGAGTGAGTGGGGGGTGAGTGTGGAGTGAGTGTGGAGTGAGTGTGGGGGGAGAGTGTGGAGTGAGTGTGGAGTGAGTGGGGAGTGAGTGTGGGGGGGTGAGTGTGGAGTGAGTGTGGAGTGATTGGGGAGTGAGTGTGAGGGTGAGTGTAGGGGGAGAGTGTGGGATGAGTGTGGGGGGTTAGTGTGGGGGGTGAGTGGGGGGGGTGAGTGGGGATTGAGTGTGGGGAGTCAGTGTGGGGAGTGAGGGTGGGGTGTGAGGGTGGGAAGTGAGTGAGGAGTGAGTGGGGAGTGAATGGGGATTGAGTGTGAAGAGTGAGTGGGGGGAGAGTGGGGGGGTGAGTGGGGAGTTAATAGGGAGTGAGTGTGGAGTTTGTGTGGAGTGAGTGCGGAGTGTATGTCAGTGTGAGTGTGGGGGGTGAGTGGGGGTTGAGTGTGGGGGGTGAGTGTGGGGGGTGAGTCGGGGGGGTGAGTGGGGGGAGTGAGTGGGGGGTGAGTAAGAAGTGAGTGTGGGGAGTGAGGGTGGGGTGTGAGTGTGAGGAGTGAGTGGTGAGTGAGTGGGGAGTGAATGGGGATTGATTGTGGAGAGTGATTGGGGGATGAGTGGGGGGTGGTTGTGAGAAGTGAGTGGGGGGTAAGTGTGGAGTGAGTGTGGGGGGAGAGTGTCGAGTCTGTGTGGAGGGAGTGGGGAGTGAGTGTGGGGGGTGAGTGTAGGGGGTGAGTGGGGGGTGAGTGTGGGGGGTTAGTGTTGTGGTGAGTGTGGGGGGTGAGTGTGGGGGGTGAGTGGGGGGGGGTGAGTGGGGAGTGAGTATGGGGAGTCAGTGTGGGGAGTGAGGGTGGGGTGTGAGTATGGGGAGTGAGTGAGGAGTGAGTGGGGAGTGAATGGAGATTGAGAGTGGAGAGTGAGTGGGGTGTGAGTGGGGGGTGAGTGTGGAGTTAGTGTGGATTGATTGGGGAGTGTGTGTCAGGGTGAGTGTGGGGGGTGAGTGGGGGGTGAGTGGGGGGTGAGTGTGGGGGGTTAGTGTGGGGGGTGAGTGTGGGGGGTGAGTGGGGGGAGTGAGTGTGGGGGGTGAGTGTGGAGTGAGTGTGGAGTAAGTGGGGAGTGAGTGTGAGGGTGAGTGTAGGGGGTGAGTGGGGGGTGAGTGTGGGGGGTTAGTGTGGGGGTGAGTGTGGGGGGTGAGTGTGGCGGGTGAGTGGGAGGGTGATTGGGGAGTGATTGTGGGGAGTCAGTGTGGGGAGTGAGGGTGGGGTGTGAGTGTGGGGAATGAGTGAGGTGTGAGTGGGGAGTTTGTGTCAGGGTGTGTGGGGGGTGAGTGGGGAGTGAGTGTGGGGGGTGAGTGTGGGGTGTCAATGGGGAGTAAGTGTGGGGGGTGAGTGTGGGGGGTGAGTGTGGGGAGTGAGTGGGTAGATGAGTGGGGGGAGTGTGGGGGGAGTGTGTCGGGAGTGAGTGGGGAGTGAGTGTGGAGGGAGTGAGGAGTGAGTTGGGGGTGAGTGTGGAGGGAGTGTGGAGTGAGTGGGGAGTGAGTGTGGGGGGTGAGTGTGGAGTGAGTGTGGAGTGATTGGGGAGTGAGTGTGAGGGTGAGTGTAGGGGGAGAGTGTGGGATGAGTGTGGGGGGTTAGTGTGGGGGGTGAGTGGGGGGGTGAGTGGGGATTGAGTGTGGGGAGTCAGTGTGGGGAGTGAGGGTGGGGTGTGAGTGTGGGGAGTGAGTCGGGAGAGAGTTGGGAGTGAGTGGAGAGTGAATGGAGATTCATTGTGGAGAGTGATTGGGGGATGAGTGGGGGTGGTTGTGAGAAGTGAGTAGGGGTGAGTGGCGAGTGAGTGGGGGAGTGAGTGTGGGGAGTAAGTGGGGGGTGAGTGTAGAGTGAGTGTGGAGTGAGTGTGGTGGGAGAGTGTGGAGTGAGTGTGGAGTAAGTGGGGAGTGAGTGTGGGGAGTGAGTTGGGGAGTGAGTGTGAGGGTGAGTGTAGGGGGTGAGTGGGGGGGGGTGAGTGTGGGGGGTGAGTGGGGGGTCAGTGGGGAGTGAGTGTGGGGAGTCAGTGTGGGGAGTGAGGGTGGGGTTTGAGTGTGGGGAGTGAGTGAGGAGTGAGTGGGGAGAGAATGGGGATTGAGTGTGAAGAGTGAGTGAGGGGTGAGTGTGGAGTGAGTGTGGAGTGAGTGTGGAGTGAGTGGGGAGTGAGTGTGAGGGTGAGTGTAGTGGGTGAGTGTGGGGTGAGTGTGGAGGGTGAGTGTGGGGGTGAGTGTGGGGAGTGAGTGGGGGGTGAGAGGGGAGTGAGTGTGGGGAGTCAGTGTGGGGAGTGAGGGTGGGGTGTGAGTGTGGGAAGTGAGTGAGGAGTGAGTGGGGAGTGAATGGGGATTGAGTTTGGAGAGTGAGTGGGGGGTGAGTGGGGGGTGAGTGGGGAGTGAGTGGGGAGTGAGTGTCAGAGTGAGTGTGGGGGGTTAGTGGGGGGTGAGTGTGGGGCGTGTGTGGGGGGGTGAGTGTGGGTCGTGTGTGTGGGGGGTGAGTGTGGGGCGTGTGTGTGGGGGGTGAGTGTGGGGGGTGAGTGGGGGGAGTGAGTGGGGGGTGAGTAGGGAGTGAGTGTGGGGAGTGAAGGTGGGGTGTGAGTGTGGGGAGTGAGTGGGGAGTGAGTGGGGAGTGAATGGGGATTGATTGTGGAGAGTGATTGGGGGATGAGTGGGGGGTGGTTGTGAGAAGTGAGTGGGGGGTGAGTGGCGAGTGAGTGGGGGAGTGAGTGTGGGGAGTGAGTGGGGGGTGAGTAAGGAGTGAGTGTGGGGAGTAAGGGTGGGGTGTGAGTGTGGGGAGTGAGTGGTGGGTGAGTGTGGAGTGAGTGGAGAGTGAGTGTGGGGGGTGAGTGGGGGGTGAGTGTGGTGGGTGAGTGTGGGGGGTGAGTGTGGGGTGGTGAGTGTGGGGAGTGAGTGGATAGATGAGTGGGAGGAGTGTGTGGGGCGTGAGTGGGGAGTGAGTGTGGACGGAGTGGAGAGTGAGTGTGGGGAGTGAGTATGGGGGGTGAGTGTAGGGGGTGAGTATGGGGGGTGAGTGTAGGGAGTGAGTGGGTGGAGTGAGTGGGGAGTGAGTGTGGGGAGTGAGGGTGGGGTGAGTGTGGGGAGTGAGTGGAGAGTGAATGGGGATTGAGTTTTGGGGGGGGGGGGGGTGGGTGTGGGGAGTAAGTGTGGGGAGTGAGTGGGGGTTGAGTGTGGGGAGTGAGTGTGGAGAGTGAGGGTGGGGTGAGTGTGGGGAGTGAGTGGGGGGTGAGTGTGGGGGGTTAGTGTTGTGGTGAGTGTGGGGGATGAGTGTGGGGGGTGAGTGGGGGGGGGTGAGTGGGGAGTGAGTATGGGGAGTCAGTGTGGGGAGTGAGGGTGGGGTGTGAGTATGGGGAGTGAGTGAGGAGTGAGTGGGGAGTGAATGGAGATTGAGAGTGGAGAGTGAGTGGGGTGTGAGTGGGGGGTGAGTGTGGAGTTAGTGTGGATTGATTGGGGAGTGTGTGTCAGGGTGAGTGTGGGGGGTGAGTGGGGGGTGAGTGTGGGGGGTTAGTGTGGGGGGTGAGTGTGGGGGGTGAGTGGGGGGAGTGAGTGTGGGGGGTGAGTGTGGAGTGAGTGTGGAGTAAGTGGGGAGTGAGTGTGAGGGTGAGTGTAGGGGGTGAGTGGGGGGTGAGTGTGGGGGGTTAGTGTGGGGGTGAGTGTGGGGGGTGAGTGTGGCGGGTGAGTGGGAGGGTGATTGGGGAGTGATTGTGGGGAGTCAGTGTGGGGAGTGAGGGTGGGGTGTGAGTGTGGGGAATGAGTGAGGTGTGAGTGGGGAGTTTGTGTCAGGGTGAGTGTGGGGGGTGAGTGGGGAGTGAGTGTGGGGGGTGAGTGTGGGGTGTCAATGGGGAGTAAGTGTGGGGGGTGAGTGTGGGGGGTGAGTGTGGGGAGTGAGTGGGTAGATGAGTGGGGGGAGTGTGGGGGGAGTGTGTCGGGAGTGAGTGGGGAGTGAGTGTGGAGGGAGTGAGGAGTGAGTTGGGGGTGAGTGTGGAGGGAGTGTGGAGTGAGTGGGGAGTGAGTGTGGGGGGTGAGTGTGGAGTGAGTGTGGAGTGATTGGGGAGTGAGTGTGAGGGTGAGTGTAGGGGGAGAGTGTGGGATGAGTGTGGGGGGTTAGTGTGGGGGGTGAGTGGGGGGGTGAGTGGGGATTGAGTGTGGGGAGTCAGTGTGGGGAGTGAGGGTGGGGTGTGAGTGTGGGGAGTGAGTCGGGAGAGAGTTGGGAGTGAGTGGAGAGTGAATGGAGATTCATTGTGGAGAGTGATTGGGGGATGAGTGGGGGTGGTTGTGAGAAGTGAGTGGGGGTGAGTGGCGAGTGAGTGGGGGAGTGAGTGTGGGGAGTAAGTGGGGGGTGAGTGTAGAGTGAGTGTGGAGTGAGTGTGGTGGGAGAGTGTGGAGTGAGTGTGGAGTAAGTGGGGAGTGAGTGTGGGGAGTGAGTTGGGGAGTGAGTGTGAGGGTGAGTGTAGGGGGTGAGTGGGGGGGGGTGAGTGTGGGGGGTGAGTGGGGGGTCAGTGGGGAGTGAGTGTGGGGAGTCAGTGTGGGGAGTGAGGGTGGGGTTTGAGTGTGGGGAGTGAGTGAGGAGTGAGTGGGGAGAGAATGGGGATTGAGTGTGAAGAGTGAGTGAGGGGTGAGTGTGGAGTGAGTGTGGAGTGAGTGTGGAGTGAGTGGGGAGTGAGTGTGAGGGTGAGTGTAGTGGGTGAGTGTGGGGTGAGTGTGGAGGGTGAGTGTGGGGGTGAGTGTGGGGAGTGAGTGGGGGGTGAGAGGGGAGTGAGTGTGGGGAGTCAGTGTGGGGAGTGAGGGTGGGGTGTGAGTGTGGGAAGTGAGTGAGGAGTGAGTGGGGAGTGAATGGGGATTGAGTTTGGAGAGTGAGTGGGGGGTGAGTGGGGGGTGAGTGGGGAGTGAGTGGGGAGTGAGTGTCAGAGTGAGTGTGGGGGGTTAGTGGGGGGTGAGTGTGGGGCGTGTGTGGGGGGGTGAATGTGGGTCGTGTGTGTGGGGGGTGAGTGTGGGGCGTGTGTGTGGGGGGTGAGTGTGGGGGGTGAGTGGGGGGAGTGAGTGGGGGGTGAGTAGGGAGTGAGTGTGGGGAGTGAAGGTGGGGTGTGAGTGTGGGGAGTGAGTGGGGAGTGAGTGGGGAGTGAATGGGGATTGATTGTGGAGAGTGATTGGGGGATGAGTGGGGGGTGGTTGTGAGTAGTGAGTGGGGGGTGAGTGGCGAGTGAGTGGGGGAGTGAGTGTGGGGAGTGAGTGGGGGGTGAGTAAGGAGTGAGTGTGGGGAGTAAGGGTGGGGTGTGAGTGTGGGGAGTGAGTGGTGGGTGAGTGTGGAGTGAGTGGAGAGTGAGTGTGGGGGGTGAGTGGGGGGTGAGTGTGGTGGGTGAGTGTGGGGGGTGAGTGTGGGGTGGTGAGTGTGGGGAGTGAGTGGATAGATGAGTGGGAGGAGTGTGTGGGGCGTGAGTGGGGAGTGAGTGTGGACGGAGTGGAGAGTGAGTGTGGGGAGTGAGTATGGGGGGTGAGTGTAGGGGGTGAGTATGGGGGGTGAGTGTAGGGAGTGAGTGGGTGGAGTGAGTGGGGAGTGAGTGTGGGGAGTGAGGGTGGGGTGAGTGTGGGGAGTGAGTGGAGAGTGAATGGGGATTGAGTTTTGGGGGGGGGGTGGGTGGGTGTGGGGAGTAAGTGTGGGGAGTGAGTGGGGGTTGAGTGTGGGGAGTGAGTGTGGAGAGTGAGGGTGGGGTGAGTGTGGGGAGTGAGTGGGGGGTGAGTGTGGGGAGAGAGTGGGTAGTGAGTGGGGGGTGAGTATGGGGAGTGAGTGGGGTGTGAGTGTGGGGAGTGAGTGGGGGGAGTGAGTGGGGGGTGAGTGTGGAGTGAATGTGGAGTGGGGAGTGAGTGTTGGGGGTGAGTACGGGGGGTGAGTGTGGAGTGTGTGTGGAGTGAGTGGGGAGTGAGTGTGAGGGTGAGTTGAGGGGGTGAGTGGAGGGTGAGTGTGGGGGGTTAGTGTGGGGGTGAGTGTGGGGGGTGAGTGTGGGAGGTGAGTGGGGGGGTGAGTGGGGAGTGAGTGTGGGGAGTCAGTGTGGGGAGTGAGGGTGGGTTTGTGAGTGTGGCGAGTGAATGAGGAGTGAGTGGGGAGTGAATGGGGAGTGAATAGGGAGTGAGTGTGGAGTTGGTGTGGAGTGAGTGGGGAGTGTGTGTCAGGGTGAGTATGGGGGGTGAGTGGGGGGGTGAGTGTGGGGGGTGAGTGTGGGGGGTGGGTGGGGGGAGTGAGTGGGGGTGAGTAAGGAGTGAGTGTGGGGAGTAAGGGTGGGGTGTGAGTGTGGGGAGTGAGTGGTCAGTGAGTGGGGAGTGAGTGGGGAGTGAGTGTGGGGGGTGAGTGTGGGGAGTGAGTGGGGGTGAGTCTGGGGAGTGAGTGGGGAGTGAGTGTGGGAGGTGAGTGGGAGGAGTGAGTGGGGGGTGAGTGTGGAGTGAATGTGGAGTGGGGAGTGAGTGTGGGGGGTGAGTACGGGGGGTGAGTACGGGGGGTGAGTGTGGAGTGAGTGGGGAGTGAGTGTGAGGGTGAGTGTAGGGGGTGAGTGGAGGGTGAGTGTTGGGGGTTAGTGTGGGGGTGAGTGTGGGGGGTGAGTGTGGGAGGTGAGTGGGGGGGTGAGTTAGGTAGTGAGTGTGGGGAGTCAGTGTGGGGAGTGAGGGTGGGGTGTGATTGTGGCGAGTGAATGAGGAGTGAGTGGGGAGTGAATGGGAATTGAGTGTGAAGAGTGAGTGGGGGGTGAGTGGGGGGTGAGTGGGGAGTGAATAGGGAGTGAGTGTGGAGTTAGTGTGGAGTGAGTGGGGAGTGTGTGTGGGGGGAGATTGTGGAGTGAGTGTGGAGTGAGTGGTGAGTGAGTGTGGGGGGAGAGTGTTGGGTGTCAGTGGGGGGTTAGTGTGGGGGGTGAGTGTGGGGGGTGAGTGTGGAGGGTGAGTGTGGGGGTTGAGTGTGGGGGGTGAGTGTGGGGGGTGAGTGTGGGGAGTGAGAGTGGGGGGTGAGTGTGGGGGGTGAGTGTGGGGGGTGAGTGTGGTGAGTGAGTGGGTAGATTAGTGGGGGGAGTGTGTGGGGCGTGAGTTGGGAGTGAGTGTGGACGGAGTGGGGAGTGAGTGTGCGGAGTGAGTATGGGGGGTGAGTGTAGGGGGTGAGTATGGGGGGTGAGTGTAGGGGGTGTGTGGGTGGAGTAAGTGGGGAGTGAGTGGGGAGTGTGTGTCAGGGTGAGTATGGGGGGTGAGTGGGGGGGTGAGTGTGGGGGGTGAGTGTGGGGGGTGGGTGGGGGGAGTGAGTGGGGGTGAGTAAGGAGTGAGTGTGGGGAGTAAGGGTGGGGTGTGAGTGTGGGGAGTGAGTGGTCAGTGAGTGGGGAGTGAGTGGGGAGTGAGTGTGGGGGGTGAGTGTGGGGAGTGAGTGGGGGTGAGTCTGGGGAGTGAGTGGGGAGTGAGTGTGGGAGGTGAGTGGGAGGAGTGAGTGGGGGGTGAGTGTGGAGTGAATGTGGAGTGGGGAGTGAGTGTGGGGGGTGAGTACGGGGGGTGAGTACGGGGGGTGAGTGTGGAGTGAGTGGGGAGTGAGTGTGAGGGTGAGTGTAGGGGGTGAGTGGAGGGTGAGTGTTGGGGGTTAGTGTGGGGGTGAGTGTGGGGGGTGAGTGTGGGAGGTGAGTGGGGGGGTGAGTTAGGTAGTGAGTGTGGGGAGTCAGTGTGGGGAGTGAGGGTGGGGTGTGATTGTGGCGAGTGAATGAGGAGTGAGTGGGGAGTGAATGGGAATTGAGTGTGAAGAGTGAGTGGGGGGTGAGTGGGGGGTGAGTGGGGAGTGAATAGGGAGTGAGTGTGGAGTTAGTGTGGAGTGAGTGGGGAGTGTGTGTGGGGGGAGATTGTGGAGTGAGTGTGGAGTGAGTGGTGAGTGAGTGTGGGGGGAGAGTGTTGGGTGTCAGTGGGGGGTTAGTGTGGGGGGTGAGTGTGGGGGGTGAGTGTGGAGGGTGAGTGTGGGGGTTGAGTGTGGGGGGTGAGTGTGGGGGGTGAGTGTGGGGAGTGAGAGTGGGGGGTGAGTGTGGGGGGTGAGTGTGGGGGGTGAGTGTGGTGAGTGAGTGGGTAGATTAGTGGGGGGAGTGTGTGGGGCGTGAGTTGGGAGTGAGTGTGGACGGAGTGGGGAGTGAGTGTGCGGAGTGAGTATGGGGGGTGAGTGTAGGGGGTGAGTATGGGGGGTGAGTGTAGGGGGTGTGTGGGTGGAGTAAGTGGGGAGTGAGTGTGTGGAGTGAGGGTGGGGTGAGTGTGGGGAGTGAGTGGAGAGTGAATGGGGATTGAGTTTGGGGGGGGGTGAGTGGGGGGTAAGTGTGGGGAGTGAGTTTGGGGAATGAGTGGGCGGTGAGTGTGGGGAGTGAGTGTGGAGAGTGAGGGTGGGGTGAGTGTGGGGGTGAGTGGGGGGTGAGTGGGAGGAATGAGTGTGGGGAGTGAGTGGTGGGTGAGTGTGGAGTGAGTGGAGAGTGAGTGTGGGGGGTGAGTGGAGGGTGAGTCTGGTGGGTGAGTGTGGGGGGTGAGTGTGGGGTGGTGAGTGTGGGGAGTGAGTGGAGAGATGAGTGGGAAGAGTGTGTGGGGCGTGAGTGGGGAGTGAGTGTGGACGGAGTGGAGAGTGAGTGTGGGGAGTGAGTATGGGGATGAGTGTAGGGGGTGAGTATGGGGGGTGAGTGTAGGGAGTGAGTGGGTGGAGTGAGTTGGGAGTGAGTGGAGAGTGAGTGTGGGGGTTGAGTGTGGAGTGAGTGGGGAGTGAGTGGGGAGGGTGAGTGGGGGGTGAGTGGGGAAAGTTAGTTTGGGGAGTGAGTGGGGGGTGAATGCGGAGTGAGTGTGGAGTGAGTTGGGGGAAAGTGTGGAGTGATTGTGGAGTGAGTCTGGAGTGAGTGGAGAGTGAGTGTGGGGGGTGAGTGTGGGGGATGAGTGTGGGGAGTGAGTGGGTAGATGAGTGGGGGGATTGTGTGGGGTGTGAGTGGGGAGTGAGTGTGGAGGGAGTGGGGAGTGAGTTGGAGGTGAGTGTGGAGGGAGTGTGGAGTGAGTGGGGGGTGAGTCTGGGTGAGTGTGGGCAGTGAGTGGGGGATGTGAGTGTGGGGGTGAGTGGTGGGAGTGAGTGGAGTGTGGGGAGTGAGTGTGGGGGGTGAGTGTGGGGGGTGAGTGTAGGGGGTGAATGTGAGAGTGAGTGGATAGATGAGTGGGGGGAGTGTGTGGGGCGTGAGTGGGGAGTGAGTGGGGAGTGAGTGCGGAGGGAGTGGGGAGTGATTTGGGGTGAGTGTGGAGGGAGTGGGGAGTGAGTGGGAAGTGAATGTGGGAGGTGAGTGTTGAGTGAGTGAGGGGTGATTGGGGGGTGAGTGGGGGGTGAGTGTGGGGGGGAGTGTTGAGTGAGTGAGGGGTGATTGGGGGGTGAGTGGGGAGTGAGTGGGGGATGTGAGTGTGGGGGGTGAGTTGAGTGTGGGGGGTGAGTTGGGGGAGTGAGTGTGGGGGGTGAGTGGGGGGTGAGTAGGGAGTGAGTGTGGGGAGTGAGGGTGGGGTGTGAGTGTGGGGAGTGAGTGTTTAGAGTGAGTGTGGAGTGAATGTGGAGTGAGTGGGGAGTGAGTGGTGGGAGAGTGTGGGGAGTGAGTGGGGGTGAGTGGGGGGTGAGTGTGTCGGGGAGTGTTGAGTGAGTGAGGGGTGATTGGGGGGTGAGTGGGGAGTGAGTGGGGGATGTGAGTGTGGGGTGTGAGTGGAGTGTGGGGGGTGAGTGGGGGGAGTGAGTGGAGTGTGGGGAGTGAGTGTGGGGGGTGAGTGTGGAGTGAGTGGGGAGTGAGTGTGAGGGTTAGTGTAGGAGGTGAGTGGGGGGGTGAGTGTGGGGGGTGAGTGTGGGGGGTGAGTATGTGGGAGTGAGTTGGGAGTAAGTGTGGGGAGTGAGTGTGGGGAGTGAGGGTGGGGTGTGAGTGGGGAGTGAGTGGAGAGTGAATGGGGATTGAGTGTGGGGGGGGGTGTGTAGGGATGAGTGTGGGGTGAGTGTGGGGAGTGAGTGTGGGAAGTGAGTGGGGGGGTGATTGGGGGGTAAGTGTGGGGGTGAGTTAGGGATTGAGTGTAGGTGGTGAGTGTGGGGGGTGAGTGTAGAGGGTGAGTGGGGGGAGTGAGTAGGGAGTGAGTCTGGAGTTATTGGGGAGTGAATGGGGAGTGAGTGTCGTGGGAGAGTGTGGAGAGAGTGGGGTATGAGTGGGGAGTGAGTGGGGAGTGAGTGGGGAGTGAATGCGGGGAGTGAATGTGGGGAGTGGTGGTGGGGTGTGAGTGTGGGGAGTGAGGGTGGGGTGTGAGTGGGGAGTGAGTGGAGAGTGAATGGGGATTGAGTGTGGGGGGGGGGTGTAGGGATGAGTGTGGGGTGAGTGTGGGGAGTGAGTGTGGGAAGTGAGTGGGGGGGTGTTTGGGGGGTAAGTGTGGGGGTGAGTTAGGGATTGAGTGTAGGTGGTGAGTGTGGGGGGTGAGTGTAGAGGGTGAGTGGGGGGAGTGAGTAGGGAATGAGTCTGGAGTGATTGGGGAGTGAATGGGGAGTGAGTGTCGTGGGAGAGTGTGGAGAGAGTGGGGTATGAGTGGGGAGTGAGTGGGGAGTGAGTGGGGAGTGAATGCGGGGAGTGAATGTGGGGAGTGAGGGTGGGGTGTGAGTGTGGGGAGTGAGTGGGGAGTGAGTGGGGAGTGAATGGGTAGTTAGTGTGGGGGGTGAGTGTGGGGAGTGAGTGCGGTCCATCTGCCAGTCATCTCATTCAGTCAACCCACTTCACCTGGCCTCAAGGTGAACCTAGCTTGGCACAGGCGCCCTGGTGACGTCACCGCCACTAAGTGACGACCGACGGTTGTTGATGGAGCGGATCGAGCACCACGCTACAAACTCGGCGACCCGAGTTCGATCCCCGCTCACGGCCAACACCGGTGACGATTATCTGTACCTGCCCTGGGCCTCCCCTAGGTCGACTCAGCCTGATGTGTGGTAAACATTTCCATGAGGGAGACAAAGGCGGCCGGGAGTGGGACTGTCCACTCACCACTTCGTGTGCTATGCTGACAGGCACCCGTCCTAACAGTCTGTTAAGGCTACAGGGGGAGCTTTGTCTTTGTTTGTGTACACTGCATTAAACGAGACAGACAATACAAACGAGATGGACAATACAAACCTGACAGACAATACAAACCATACATAAGTAAGGATGGGCGCTATGAGATTTCTCAATTAAAAAAGAGAGATGACATCGTCATCCTCTCAGCCGACAAGAGCAATGCCAATGTGATCATGGACAAACCCACATACAATAACAAATTCAGGACCTACTTGATTATGATAGCTATACCAAAATCAATAAAGATCCCACCAACCGCCTGGTTACGAAAACCAAAAATATCATCACTGATTCGACATCTTTAATCAAAGCAACCAAGCAGTTTTCCTTAAAACCCTCTGCTGCTAGACCACCCAGATTGTATGGCTTACCAAAAATCCACTAAGAAGGTACACCACTTCGTCCTATCGTCTCCACCATTGACTCACCCACCTACAAACTGGCCCGATTTCTGTCTGAGACCTTACAACCATTCACTGGTAAGACCACCTCAGCTCACTTTAACTCAACTCACTTGGTATCGTTAATTACGGACATCTCACTATCTCCAGGTGATTTGCTCGTTAGTTTCGATGTAGTCTCTTTGTTTACCAAAGTCTCTGTGCCTGACAACATAGCAATTATTGAAGATTTGGTCCAACAAGGACTGAATGCTGATGTACCAGCCCTGGTTAGACACTGCCTCACCAACACTTACTTTACCTGGAATGGAACAGTCTACAAACAAGTTGAAGGTACCCCAATGGGTTCTCCCTTATCTCCAGTTGTAGCCAATGTTTTCATGGAAAATTTTGAGACAAATGCCATCCAGGCATCCACTCTAGGTCCGTCCTTGTGGAAGAGATATGTAGATGGCACGTTCATCATCTGGCCACATGGCCTACCAATTCCTCAACCACATCAATTCCATACACCCAGCCATCAAATTCACCATGGAGTTGGAAAAGGATGGCAAGTTACCATTCATGGATGTTTTAATCGGAAAGAGACCAGATGGCTCAATGGGACACTCTGTCTACAGGAAAGCCACCTATACAGATGCCTACCTGAAACATGACTCCCACCACCATCCATCCCAGACGAATTCCCTCATCAAAACTCTACACCATAGAGCTCAATGTATTTCCGACCATCACGACCTAGCCAGTGAACTGGAACACGTACACCAAGCCCTCAAGATGAATAGATATTCAGGCTACACAATCCGTAAAGCTATCACCCCAACCGTTGGGAAGAACCATTTGAGGACCCAATCAAAACCATCACCTTGCCATACATAGCAGGAGTCATCAAAAATATTTCCCAAATCATAAGCAAACACAAGATCCAGGTTCGATTTAACACAGTACATAAAATTAGTGATCTGATCCCATCTGTGAAGGATGTGATCCCTGACAGGCAACACCCCGGCATCTACAAACTAAGCTGTTTCTGCGGCAGTAGTTACATTGGGGAAACTAAGCGACATGTCTCGGACCGTGTTCGTGAACATAAGGCAGATCTGAAACACGGAAGGACCAATACCTCGGCCGTGGCTGATCATTGTTTTAATGTGGTGGGCTCACATGAAATTGATTTTTCCAAGACGAAGGTACTCTGCAAACCCACTGGCTATCAACAAAGATTCGTTCATGAAGCCTCTACCATCTGATGGCTGGGTGTGTGATGTATCCGACGGGGACAGATGTACATTTACGGAGGTTGTGCCTCTGCGAGACTCCTTCATCCGCAGGATCCCAGGGCTTGACGCTCATGGGGTGGACAGTACGACCGCCACCAGATTTTTCCTCTCCTCCTTCTTTGTCCCGGGGGGGACCGTGCCCATTGGGCCAGCTGTGAGTCACCCCCGAGGTCCCTGGGGGACCCGTGCCGGGCCCATACGAGGGACTGTCGACAAGTTCGGTTCAGATGACGGGCCCTATCCTTCATTGGGTTGCTGTTATTTTGGGGGCTGGATTGTTGCCATGCATTGCGAATGTTGCATGGATATTGTTGTGTTCGTTGTCTCGCTACACAATGTATGGGGGTCAGCCTGGACGGGTTATTTTTTTCACGGTGGGGGGGAGGTGATGTAGTGACATTGAATGAGTCACTGTAGCACGTGCCGCTGGGACATTGGTAGACAATGGGATAGGGGGTCGCAGCCCGTTCTATCAGTTGGACCTGCGGGCAAGGCACGGAGCCTTCTGGGGGATCCAAGAGGGGTGCGGGGCTGAAGGCGGAGCCTGGCCACGCTGGGCAGGATAAAAGGCGAGCTCCGACTCACAGTCGCGGCTGTTGCGATCTGGATTGGAACTCGTCGTGCCGTCTATGTCGTGATCGTCGCCCTCTGCTAACTATGGGTCTGGCAGCATGTTGGCTGTCCCGATCCGGTGTGTGGTTATCCCCTAAGGCTGTGAAGGACGGAATAAAAGAGAGTGCCTCTTACTAGTGTCTGTGAATTAGTACACTACACTACTATAAACTACACTATTATACATTTCAATATTATACGCTACTATACACTACACTTATATATACTACAATACTATACACTACAATACAATACTATACACTACACGATGATACACTACACTATACACTACACTATACACTACTATACAGTACACTATACACCACTCTATACTACACTACTATTCACTACACTATACACCACTCTATACTACACTCCTATACAGTACACTATACGCCACTCTATCCTCCACTAACAGTACACTACTATACACTACACTACTATAAAGTAAACTACTATACACTACATACTGCACTACTATACAGTACACTACACTACACTACTTTACACCACTCTACTAGATTGAAAACGAATATTTTTATAACTGCTTATTGTTGTGTTTTTGTTGGGTGTAGTTGTTATACTCACCCGCACCTCCGATTAGCGTGGTTGGCTACGTGCGATGCGAAAGAAGTTCCAAATACGGTACATATAATGCAGCCAATGCACACGATGCTTGGAATCAATACAAAGGCTTCTTGGTTCTTTTGGTAAAGTCACGTAGAATGGAAATAATAAAATAATAACAAATTAAACAATAAAATTAATTCTCACGACGTTTCGAGAAGACAGCGTCTGAATTGACAAGCCCCAGGCTTGGAGCGACTATTTAAGCTGGGATGGAGGAGCGAAGAGCGCCTTGACAAAAGGATTTGCATATCAAGAGGAATTTTGCATATTTATTGGAAATGCAGATATGCGATTAGTACGACTTGTGAAATGCGTAGGAGGTTTGGAGAGGGGTTTAAAGCCATTATGCCCGTGCATTATGCAGGATTAGCAGCATCAAAGGGAGGGGATAGGGGTAACATTAATAAAGGGAAGGAGTGTTAGTAGTGTAATAAAGCTCGTTGAGGCGACTTCTGGAATTCGTCTTTTATTCAACTTATCTTACAGTTACTCCACGCTACTGCTAGGCAGAGTGAAGGGACAGATATAGAGAGAGAGACGCACTGCCACGTGGCAACTCGGAGCCCCGCTCCCGCGTGGCCTCCCCCCTCTGTTCGTTCCCGTTCTGACCACGTGTCGTTCATCTCCACCCCTATTTAATACCTGGGTCACCTGGTACGTTTCCGCCAATCCTCATTAGCCTGCATGGAATGTTCCAGGCTCCCTCGTTATCTCCCGGGACCACGCCCCTGACTCATCTCCCCATTGGCTGTGGCCAAGGCCAGCAGAACCAATCCTCATAGCTGTCATCTTTCCATCATGTCAGGGCCACGCCCCCAGGCTTCCCCCCATTGGCTGTAAACCAGGACCGGCAGAGCCAATCCCCATGACGAGTTGTGATACGTCAGTGAGCCGGATATATCCTCATATTACAATAGTATACTAGATATACTCTATAATAAGCTGAGTTACTAACAATAAGTAATACATTACAATTCTACGTCGCAAAAAATATAATATGCTTCCAGCTAAACTTTATTCTCTTACATCACACGAGTCTACACCGTACTATATAATGCCATAGACAAACCCAACATTAAATTATATACTGTATTGCTATAAACCACCTTATACGGGAAAATGTAGCGGAGCAAAAAATCCATTCCCTGCGGAGAATACAATGCCAGTGAGTGGAACGCGGTCTGAAAGTCACCGTAAACGTGAACACAATCAGTTAAGATCCGAAATGGTTTATTACGTCCTTCCAATGATTGCTGAGCCAGAATCCATCTTCTCGGTTGAAATTGTCTCTGTGTTTGTATATGTGGATAGCCTCATGAACGAATCTCTCATGGTAGCCAGATGGCTTGCAGAGAACCTTTGTCTTGGAGAAGTCAACATCATGTGAGCCCACTGAATTGTAACAGTGATCTGCCACGGCTGAGGTGTTTGTCCTACCGTGTTTCAAGTCTGCTTCATGTTCACGGATGCAGTCCGAGACATGTCGTTTGGTTTCTCCAATGTAACTGCTACCACAGAGGCAACTTAGTTTGTAGACGCCAGGGTACTGTACGTCTGGAACCACATCTTTTACAGACGGGATGCATTGGGCTCTATGGTACAGAGTCTTGATGCGGGAATTCTTCTGGGATGGATGGTGGTGGGAATCCGGTTTTAGGTAAACATCCGTATGGGTGGCTTTCCTGTAGACAGAGTGGCTCATTGAACCATCAGGTCTCCTTTTAATTAGGACATCCAAAAAGGGTAGGTCGTCTCTGTGACGAGGCCTTAAATATAGAGAGGGGGCGGAGAGAGGGAGGGAGCAGAGAAAACATTAGCATGTCAATGAGTGGACGACGACTCAGTACGGTACGCAAGCTTGAAAATTAAGAGAAAGACCCACTAAAATTAAATAACCTAGCAAAATATCGAAATGTAATGTAATGCAACACAGGAGAGTCGGTCAACACACAATTAACGCATAGCCTGGTTGATTACGTATTTCAAAGATTGCTAAGTTAGAATTTAAGTGTGAAAATTCCAAAGAGAGGACACAGGCAGAGAGAGAAAACAAAAGACCAGAGAGAGAGAAAAAAGATAAGCTTAAAACTTCCCCGTAGAAGTGGTTCAATCTTAATTTTGGAGCTTTCGTGACTGCAGGAATTATTCTTAGGTTCTTTCGAAACGTCGTATTATGCTATTATTTAATTTATTATTGTATCTTTATACGTGACTTTACCGAAAGAACCAAAGAATAATTCTCTTAGTATCTTTCACACGACGGTCAATGGTACAGTGTATAATAATACATAGTATAAAATTGTAATGCTTAATACAATGTACAAAGTAATATATAGTATCGTAATTGTATAGTGAATATACAGCAGTGTGATATACATTAGGGTGGGTAGAATAATACATAGTGTAATATTACAATGTATAAGGTGGTTTATAGCAATACAGTATATAATTTAATGTTGGGTTTTTATATTGCATTATATAGTACGGTGTAGACTCGTGTGATGTAAGAGAATAAAGTTTAGCTGGAAGCATATTATATTTTGCAACGTAGAATTGTAATGTATTACTTACTGTTAGTAACTCAGCTTATTATAGAGTATATTTAGTATACTGATGATACTATGTAGTTTATACTTTAGTTGTTTACGTGGTGGTTTAGTTACTGCAGCTACATACTATTAACACTCCTTTCCTTTATTAATGTTATCCCTATTCCCTCCCTTTGATGCTGCTAATCCTGCATAATGCACGGGCATAATGGCTTTAAACCCCTCTCCAAACCTCCTACGCATTTCACAAGTAGTACTAATCGCATATCTGCATTTCCCATAAATATGCTAAATTCCTCTTGATATGCAAATTATTTGTCAAGGCGCTCTTCGCCCCTCCATCCCAGCTTAAATAGTCGCTCCAAGCCTGGGGCTTGTCATTCAGACGCTGTCTTCTCGACAGACCTGTTCTCCACCTGAGGACGGCTGCTTGCGTTGTGGCCGAAACGTCGTGAGAATTTATTTTATCATGTTTTATTTTTATTATTTTATTATTTCCATTCTACGTGACTTTACCGAAAGAACCAAGGAGATGAATCCCTGCAGTCACGAAAGCTTTAAATCGAAATTCAATACAAAGGCGTTAATCGATATTTAATCAGATCGTGGCGGGTGATGGGATCGCAGGAGAATCGTCACTCGCTTCATACCCCTGTGACTCACACCTGTGACTCGCGAAACTCACCTGTAGCTCACGACTCGCACCTGTGACTCGCATCTGTGTCTTGCGACTCGTACCTGCGTCTCGCACCTGCGACTGGCGACTCGCACCTGCGACTCGCGCCGGTCAATGTTAACAGGCAGTCCGCAACACCGCATTTCCAATCTCCCCGCCAGGTGGCGACAAACTCCTGAGCTGCTGCCTGATGTCGATCTCAGCCAAAGCGGCTTGTTGGCTCGCGCTCACTTAACGGCTCCCCCTGCTCCTCCTCCTAGAACGTCCCAGCTTACAGCTCCACAGTCGTAATAACAAAAAACAATTATCATCACCAGCGTAAACGACAATTCAAGCAAAATGCCATCGCATCTCAACTGAAAACGAATTCGAGAGGCATTCCCATCCCTCTGTGTCAGCTGTCCCCGTGCTCCACACAGCCCTTGTCAATCGGCACCGTTTTGCAAACGGTGCATGAACAGTTTTATCTATGAGCACTGTTATCTATGAGCAGTTTTATTTATAAGCACTTTTATCTATGAGCACTTTTATCTATGAGCATTTTTATTTATGAGAACTTTGATAAATGAGCAGTTTTACCTATGAACAGTTTTATCTATGAGCAGTTTTATCTATGAGCACTTTTTTCTATAAGCAATGCTTTATATGAGCACTGTTATCTATGAGCACTTTTATCTATGAGCAGTTTTATCTATGATAATGGTTGTCTATGAGCAGTTTTATCTATGAACAGTTTTATCTATGATCACTGTTATCTATGAGCAGATTTATCTGTGAGCACTTTGATCTACGAGTAGTTTTACCGATGAGCAGTTTTATCTATGAGCAGTTTTATTTATAAGCACTTTTATCTATGAGCACTTTTATCTATGAGCATTTTTATTTATGAGAACTTTGATCTATGAGCAGTTTTACCTATGAGCAGTTTTATCTATGAGCCCTTTTATCGATGGGGACCAGAATACAAACATGATGGGAAAATAAGAATCGTTTTTTTTGCCCCCTTTATGGCAATAAGGGAAAATGTTCAAACAATGCTTCTATTATAATTATCAGAAGCTCGCTCGTTTGCATGTTGTTGCACAAGTCTGCATGTGTGTGTGTGGTTAATGCAGATGTTGATGCCTTGTTGCAAAAAAGGTAGTACCATGGTGTTTGAACATCTGAAATACAACCTCCCGTTTCTACGATTATTCTGGAGAGAAAGGGAGTTCGATTCCCACTCATGGCCAACACCAGTGGTGATCATCTGAACCGATCATGGGTCTCACCCTAGGTTAACTCAGCCTCAAATGAGGCGGTGTGTAAACATCGTCACTGGAGAGACAAAGGTGGCCGGGCGTGGTGCTGGCCACCCACCCCCACGTGTGCTGTTCCGTCCTTCATAGGTGCTACTAGCTAACACCACATGCCTCAACGGTCGGTTAAGGCAACACGGGGGACCTTTGCCTGGTGTGTAGCTGGCTGTGTGTCAGTTTATGTCCGTGGTCTGTTTTAGTGAGTGCTGTGTGCCTCTCTGTTCGTGCGTGCGAGGGGCGAGTAACTCACCCACCACCTTAACCGCATTCGTTAATACAAAGACAGCCATCCCCCTTATAGCCTTTAACAGACGTTTTGGGCAAGTGGCGTTAGCGAACAGCAACCTACAAACAACAAAACCAACACAAACTATACTGCCGGGCAAGGTCCACCGTGCTGCTCTACGGCGATAGCTCAGGGGTCGGCATCCTTACAAGGAGGAGGAAGAAGACAAGAGACGTTTTTGGGGGGGTTTTGTCTTTGACCAACATCGTTGGAGAGCCGCATCACAGCAGACCCGCTTGTGACATCAACACAGCAGTGGTGGGTAGACGACAACGACAACTACGACAACGACGACAACGACAACAACAATGACACATTATGACTCAAACTAAATGGGTGATGGAATAACCTGGTGTCGATTTCATTCAACCCCCCTTAGTTATTCTGTGGCTGTTGTCCGTTTTGTTGTCGCTACCAAGACAGTCCGCGGTGACCCCATTCCCTGCCATATTTAATCAATTATCTTCACGTTTAATTACGTTATAGGGTTCAGTTTGTCTTTTTAATTAACGGATGCTGCCCGCACGGAGGCAGCCAAAGAGCCGCAGGTTGCCCACCGATGTGATAGCCCAATGAAGTGGCTCATAATACAGGTTTATTTGGGGGTTAGATCGTGTGAACACAAATACGTCGTTAAACCAGCCACCACCCGACACAGCCAATTTGTAAGGTTTGTCACGTAAACAGAACGTGCCAATTCGTTACTAGTGTTGTAACGCAATTTACGACTCCGAGGCAGGTTGCTGTTAGTGGCTCATGCCACGTTTTTAAGGGCTTACGCTAGGTTGTTAAGGACTTACGCCGAACCAAAACCCCCCTAGCCAATAACTCTCCAGGGGACAGGTACTGGGATCTCTATACCCCGGCTAACCCGGCTCTCCACCCTGCCCCGGGCCAGGACCACCCCCAACCTCAACTGGTCATGCGGAGTAGCCTCCCCTAGCCTCGTGTGAGGATCAACTATCCGAGTCACCACTCCTATCCCCGACGAACCCCTGTTACATCCCGGGTCCCCCTTTAAATACCCCTCTGGGGGCATGACGTCACAGTCCTCCACGGCCCGCCTGACGTCACGTTCCGCGACGCCACTCTCTCCGAGGGCGCGCGTGTAGTGATGTCACCCACTACACCTCTACACTAGTACAGCACTAACCGGTGTGTTGGAGAGTAAATCCACAACATTTACACTGTGAGTACGACGTTTTGTCAGTAGTTACAACCATCATCATCATGCGACGGCCATTTAGAATCAACATCACGTGTTTCGAGGATTAGCTGCTGCTATAAATTTCCACACGATGATGATGAGCCACTTCAATTCTGTCAGCTTCCACTTCCATGGTGAACTGGATGGATGGGTTTTGGAGTTTAAATGACTTCGAAATTCTTTAAGTGTATCTTTGCCATGTGGCCAGACCACCAATGTGTCATCCACATATCAAAACCAAGCAGGTTTTTGCGTGCTTGAAGCTATTGCTTTTGTTTCAAAATCTTCCATGTACAAATTCGCTGTCACAGGAGACAAAGGAAAGCCCATTGCTGCTGCTTCCTTTTGTTTTTAGAAGCACCTTTCGACAAGAAATAGGTGTTCTTTAGACGGTGTTCAGCTAATATTGGGATATATTTGGTTAAACCTTTGTTCGTTACCAGAGTATTGAATAACTCGTTGACCGGAACCCTGGTGAACAGAGAAGTCACATCAAAATTTACGAGAATATTGTTAGGGTTAAGCTTAATATCTTTAATTATATTTACGAGATGTTCAGAGTTTTAGATGAAGGGAGAGGTCCTACCGATGTAGGGCTGTATTTATTTTGTTACGTATTGTGCTAATTTGTATATGGCATAGCCTATTGTACAGCAACCTACAAACAACAAAACGAACACAATTTATACTGCCGGGTAAGGTCCATCGAGCTGCACTACGGCGATAGCTCAGGGGTCGGCATCCTTACAAGGAGGAGGAGGAAGACGATACGTTTTTGGGGGGGTTTTGTCTTTGAATAACGTAGTTGGAAAGCCGCATCACAGCAGAGCCGCTTGTGACACCAACACAGCAGTGGTGGGTAGACGACGACAACAACAACGATGACAACAACAACAAAGACGACGACAACAATGACAAAGACAACGACAACAACGACAACAACGACAACAACAATAACGACAACAACAATTACACATTGTGACTCAAACTAAATGGGTGATGGAATAACCTGGTGTCGATTTCGTTTAAACCCCCTTAGTTATTCTGTGGCTGTTGTCCGTTGTGTTGTCGCTACCAAGACAGTCCACGGTGACCCCATTCCCTGCCATATTTAATCAATTATCTTCACGTTTAATTACGTTTTAGGGTTCAGTTTGTCTTTTTAATTAACGGATGCTGCCCGCACGGAGGCAGCCACTTCAGTTCTGTCAGCTTCCACTTCCATGGTGAACTGGATGGATGGTTTTTACGAGTTGAGATGATTTAGAAATTCGTTAAGTGTATCTTTGCCATGTGGCCAGACCACCAATGTGTCATCCACATATCAAAACCAAGCAGGTTTTAGTGTGTTTTGTGAGGGCTGATGGTCCCCATCTCCTCCTCTCACCGTACCTCCTCCCCTTCTTCCCGCCGCGCTGCCGCCGCTCGGGTCATTGGCCTCGCCGCCCCCGCGTCCTCTCTGTGGGGTATGACTCGGGGCTGCCCTACCACGTGCACGCGCTAAAAATAGCTATATGACTGACCCCGTGCGTACCCGTACAAGTCTACCGTCGCCCACCACGTGTATGCGCTAAAAAATTAACCAGTAAAAACAAAGTTTTTCACTATAAATCCTTTATATGCGTGGCATCGGTTTTATTTTATTATTCTTTTCTGTTTTTCTTGAGTAAGTGTTTCATTTTTATCACATTGGTATTTTACATTAAATATGAATTTTTTTTCCCTAAAAAGTGGAACATTTTGGGAAAAAAATTTCACGAAAATAAATTGTCACGCACAACGAGTCTGTGTGCAAAATGTCAGCTCGATTGGATCACGGGAAGTGGGTTAAAAAACGACCGAAAGATTTGCACGGTCGTAAGCGCGCAAGCAAGCAAGTTAACTTAATATAAAGGATTTAAAAATAGCGCAGCTGTGGCGCGGGTGCTGGCGCAGGTAATGAGTTACTGCGCAGCCTCACTCGCCCCCACGCTCAATTTACTAGGTAATGTTCGCGCGTCAATCCCCGGTGCAAACGCGCATGGGCGAGCCCATACACGTGGGTACAGGTGATCGTGTTGATGAGGATATTCGCGCGTTAATTCCCAGGACCACGGCGAACTATTGATGACAATACTCGCGCGTAAATTCGTTATGCAAACGAGCGCGGCACAAGCACAACGACAATCGAATCGAGGGTAAGGTTTGCGCGTTAATACGTCGTTCACACCTGCACGCCACGAACGTCCGTGATCGTTTATCAGTGAATGCGCGCCAATCGTCGCACTTATGCATGTGTAGTGGTGATACGCGCTGGATGTATATGTCGTGTGCCAGCGCGTATGTACGGGTGTGTGTGTGGTGACGCGCGCTGACGGGGAGGAGCAGGCGTCAGTGCGCGGGTGGGGGTAGTGCTGCTGATTGGCTGTGTGCCGGTGACGCGCCCAGAGGGAGTGATCGGGTAGCAGCGCGGTGTGATTAGTCGGAGAGTGGAAACACGCGCTGAGCGGAACCGGATCGTGGGGATAGCGCGTGGGGATTGGGTAACGGAGGAGCGGTGCCGACGTTGAGGTCCGCATCCGCTCCGTCTCCCGGGAAGAAGGGGTATATAAGGTGATGCACAGAGGAGCAAGGGGCAGAAGTGGAACCATCTAAGAATGAAGACGAAAGGGAGTTCGATTCCCACTCATGGCCAACACCAGTGGTGATCATCTGAACCGATCATGGGTCTCACCCTAGGTTAACTCAGCCTCAAATGAGGCGGTGTGTAAACATCGTCACTGGAGAGACAAAGGTGGCCGGGCGTGGTGCTGGCCACCCACCCCCACGTGTGCTGTTCCGTCCTTCATAGGTGCTACTAGCTAACACCACATGCCTCAACGGTCGGTTAAGGCAACACGGGGGACCTTTGCCTGGTGTGTAGCTGGCTGTGTGTCAGTTTATGTCCGTGGTCTGTTTTAGTGAGTGCTGTGTGCCTCTCTGTTCGTGCGTGCGAGGGGCGAGTAACTCACCCACCACCTTAACCGCATTCGTTAATACAAAGACAGCCATCCCCCTTATAGCCTTTAACAGACGTTTTGGGCAAGTGGCGTTAGCGAACAGCAACCTACAAACAACAAAACCAACACAAACTATACTGCCGGGCAAGGTCCACCGTGCTGCTCTACGGCGATAGCTCAGGGGTCGGCATCCTTACAAGGAGGAGGAAGAAGACAAGAGACGTTTTTGGGGGGTTTTTGTCTTTGACCAACATCGTTGGAGAGCCGCATCACAGCAGACCCGCTTGTGACATCAACACAGCAGTGGTGGGTAGACGACAACGACAACTACGACAACGACGACAACGACAACAACAATGACACATTATGACTCAAACTAAATGGGTGATGGAATAACCTGGTGTCGATTTCATTCAACCCCCCTTAGTTATTCTGTGGCTGTTGTCCGTTTTGTTGTCGCTACCAAGACAGTCCGCGGTGACCCCATTCCCTGCCATATTTAATCAATTATCTTCACGTTTAATTACGTTATAGGGTTCAGTTTGTCTTTTTAATTAACGGATGCTGCCCGCACGGAGGCAGCCAAAGAGCCGCAGGTTGCCCACCGATGTGATAGCCCAATGAAGTGGCTCATAATACAGGTTTATTTGGGGGTTAGATCGTGTGAACACAAATACGTCGTTAAACCAGCCACCACCCGACACAGCCAATTTGTAAGGTTTGTCACGTAAACAGAACGTGCCAATTCGTTACTAGTGTTGTAACGCAATTTACGACTCCGAGGCAGGTTGCTGTTAGTGGCTCATGCCACGTTTTTAAGGGCTTACGCTAGGTTGTTAAGGACTTACGCCGAACCAAAACCCCCCTAGCCAATAACTCTCCAGGGGACAGGTACTGGGATCTCTATACCCCGGCTAACCCGGCTCTCCACCCTGCCCCGGGCCAGGACCACCCCCAACCTCAACTGGTCATGCGGAGTAGCCTCCCCTAGCCTCGTGTGAGGATCAACTATCCGAGTCACCACTCCTATCCCCGACGAACCCCTGTTACATCCCGGGTCCCCCTTTAAATACCCCTCTGGGGGCATGACGTCACAGTCCTCCACGGCCCGCCTGACGTCACGTTCCGCGACGCCACTCATTCCGAGGGCGCGCGTGTAGTGATGTCACCCACTACACCTCTACACTAGTACAGCACTAACCGGTGTGTTGGAGAGTAAATCCACAACATTTACACTGAGTACGACGTTTTGTCAGTAGTTACAACCATCATCATCATGCGACGGCCATTTAGAATCAACATCACGTGTTTCGAGGATTAGCTGCTGCTATAAATTTCCACACGATGATGATGAGCCACTTCAATTCTGTCAGCTTCCACTTCCATGGTGAACTGGATGGATGGGTTTTGGAGTTTAAATGACTTCGAAATTCTTTAAGTGTATCTTTGCCATGTGGCCAGACCACCAATGTGTCATCCACATATCAAAACCAAGCAGGTTTTTGCGTGCTTGAAGCTATTGCTTTTGTTTCAAAATCTTCCATGTACAAATTCGCTGTCACAGGAGACAAAGGAAAGCCCATTGCTGCTGCTTCCTTTTGTTTTTAGAAGCACCTTTCGACAAGAAATAGGTGTTCTTTAGACGGTGTTCAGCTAATATTGGGATATATTTGGTTAAACCTTTGTTCGTTACCAGAGTATTGAATAACTCGTTGACCGGAACCCTGGTGAACAGAGAAGTCACATCAAAATTTACGAGAATATTGTTAGGGTTAAGCTTAATATCTTTAATTATATTTACGAGATGTTCAGAGTTTTAGATGAAGGAAGAGGTCCTACCGATGTAGGGCTGTATTTATTTTGTTACGTATTGTGCTAATTTGTATATGGCATAGCCTATTGTACAGCAACCTACAAACAACAAAACGAACACAATTTATACTGCCGGGTAAGGTCCATCGAGCTGCACTACGGCGATAGCTCAGGGGTCGGCATCCTTACAAGGAGGAGGAGGAAGACGATACGTTTTTGGGGGGGTTTTGTCTTTGAATAACGTAGTTGGAAAGCCGCATCACAGCAGAGCCGCTTGTGACACCAACACAGCAGTGGTGGGTAGACGACGACAACAACAACGATGACAACAACAACAAAGACGACGACAACAATGACAAAGACAACGACAACAACGACAACAACGACAACAACAATAACGACAACAACAATTACACATTGTGACTCAAACTAAATGGGTGATGGAATAACCTGGTGTCGATTTCGTTTAAACCCCCTTAGTTATTCTGTGGCTGTTGTCCGTTGTGTTGTCGCTACCAAGACAGTCCACGGTGACCCCATTCCCTGCCATATTTAATCAATTATCTTCACGTTTAATTACGTTTTAGGGTTCAGTTTGTCTTTTTAATTAACGGATGCTGCCCGCACGGAGGCAGCCACTTCAGTTCTGTCAGCTTCCACTTCCATGGTGAACTGGATGGATGGTTTTTACGAGTTGAGATGATTTAGAAATTCGTTAAGTGTATCTTTGCCATGTGGCCAGACCACCAATGTGTCATCCACATATCAAAACCAAGCAGGTTTTAGTGTGTTTTGTGAGGGCTGATGGTCCCCATCTCCTCCTCTCACCGTACCTCCTCCCCTTCTTCCCGCCGCGCTGCCGCCGCTCGGGTCATTGGCCTCGCCGCCCCCGCGTCCTCTCTGTGGGGTATGACTCGGGGCTGCCCTACCACGTGCACGCGCTAAAAATAGCTATATGACTGACCCCGTGCGTACCCGTACAAGTCTACCGTCGCCCACCACGTGTATGCGCTAAAAAATTAACCAGTAAAAACAAAGTTTTTCACTATAAATCCTTTATATGCGTGGCATCGGTTTTATTTTATTATTCTTTTCTGTTTTTCTTGAGTAAGTGTTTCATTTTTATCACATTGGTATTTTAAATTAAATATGAAATTTTTTTTCCCTAAAAAGTGGAACATTTTGGGAAAAAAATTTCACGAAAATAAATTGTCACGCACAACGAGTCTGTGTGCAAAATGTCAGCTCGATTGGATCACGGGAAGTGGGTTAAAAAACGACCGAAAGATTTGCACGGTCGTAAGCGCGCAAGCAAGCAAGTTAACTTAATATAAAGGATTTAAAAATAGCGCAGCTGTGGCGCGGGTGCTGGCGCAGGTAATGAGTTACTGCGCAGCCTCACTCGCCCCCACGCTCAATTTACTAGGTAATGTTCGCGCGTCAATCCCCGGTGCAAACGCGCATGGGCGAGCCCATACACGTGGGTACAGGTGATCGTGTTGATGAGGATATTCGCGCGTTAATTCCCAGGACCACGGCGAACTATTGATGACAATACTCGCGCGTAAATTCGTTATGCAAACGAGCGCGGCACAAGCACAACGACAATCGAATCGAGGGTAAGGTTTGCGCGTTAATACGTCGTTCACACCTGCACGCCACGAACGTCCGTGATCGTTTATCAGTGAATGCGCGCCAATCGTCGCACTTATGCATGTGTAGTGGTGATACGCGCTGGATGTATATGTCGTGTGCCAGCGCGTATGTACGGGTGTGTGTGTGGTGACGCGCGCTGACGGGGAGGAGCAGGCGTCAGTGCGCGGGTGGGGGTAGTGCTGCTGATTGGCTGTGTGCCGGTGACGCGCCCAGAGGGAGTGATCGGGTAGCAGCGCGGTGTGATTAGTCGGAGAGTGGAAACACGCGCTGAGCGGAACCGGATCGTGGGGATAGCGCGTGGGGATTGGGTAACGGAGGAGCGGTGCCGACGTTGAGGTCCGCATCCGCTCCGTCTCCCGGGAAGAAGGGGTATATAAGGTGATGCACAGAGGAGCAAGGGGCAGAAGTGGAACCATCTAAGAATGAAGACGAAGGTGTAGAGATAGAGCCCGGAGAGGAGAGAAATGGAGAGTAGAAGAGAGTAAGGTATAGTGTGTAGCCAGCGAGATAGAAAGGTCTACACGAGCTGAGTAATGTATAGTGTGTAGCCAGCGAGATAGAAAGGTCTACACGAGCTGAGTAATGTATAGTGTGTAGCCAGCGAGATAGAAAGGTCTACACGAGCTGAGTAATGTATAGTGTGTAGCCAGCGAGATAGAACGGTCTGCACGAGCCGAGTATGCATATGGTGTAGCCAGCGAGAGAGAACGGTCTGCACGAGCCGAGTATGCATACGGTGTAGCCAGCGAGAGAGAACGGTCTGCACGAGCCGAGTATGCATACGGTGTAGCCAGCGAGAGAGAACGGTCTGCACGAGCCGAGTATGCATACGGTGTAGCCAGCGAGAGAGAGGCAAAGTCTACACGAGGCGAGAGAGGAGAGTGTAGCAGAGGCGCAGAGTCTACACGAGGCGAGAGAGGAGTGTAGCCGAGGTGCGGAGGCTACACGAGGCACAGAGAGCCGGCAGCACAGAATCCTGAGTCAAGAGAAGTGCGGTGTGAAGAAGAGAGGCCACGCGTTGTATTGTTACAAGTCAAGATTTAATAAAAGAAGTGTGTTCCCGTCAAGGAGTTTCCTGCCGTCATTTTCCAATACTTCATCTGGAGTCAGAAGTGAAACGGGCTTCCAAGTATGGAGACGAGGAAGACCCGTAGGACCCACGGGATTGACCGCGAGGAAGACCTGGACGACTCGGAGCCGCTGGTGGCGGGGGGTGAGGAAGAGGACTTGCCCACGCTGCAGGGTCCGTCGACGGCGCCGGCCGAGCGACCGGGGACAGACGCCGGGCTTCGTGAGGCGCACTCCCGACTGGCGGAGCTGCTGCTCGCCGCCGCGTCCATCTTGGCGGAGATCAGCTCGTCGGGAGGAGCGGGGACGGTGGGGGACATTTTACAAGGTCGCCCCGCAGATTCCCGCCAAAACGAATGGGGGATTCCCGCCATTGCGCCTGGGCCTACTTTTGGCGGGAACGGCGAGCGCCACGTGGTGGTGGGTTCCCAAGCGCGCGCATCGACGTCATCAGCGCGCGAGGGGGTCCGCCATCTTACGTCTGCTGCTGGAGCCGCCATCTTAGACACCGACGGACAGGCGGAGAGGAACCACGAGGGGGATGACTTCATTTTTCAGCAGCGTCTGCCCACGTTGTCAGCCTTCAAGGCGGAAGGCGGAGACTGGGGCAAATTTCAGCGAAGGTTTTTGGCGCATCAAGAGATGTCAGCGTGGTCCGATGCTACGGCGCTGCGGGCGTTGCCTGCCCTGCTGGACGACGACGCGCTCGCGGCCTTCAGGTCTGCACGGAAGTCGGACCGCTCCACGCTAAAGGATGCGCTGGGTTTGTTGGCCAGGGTCTACGGACCTCCCTCGGCGTGCCGCCATCATTTCTACGCAAGACGGAAAGCGGCCACGGAGACCGCGCTGGCCTATCGCACGGCGTTGCTGGCTCTTGCTGATGCTGCGTTCCCTCGGATGGACGAGGAGGGCCAAGACGCGATGGTTTTGGAGCAGCTGCTCAAGTTGGCGCAGGACCTGGGGGTCCCTATCAACACAGCTGACGACATTGATATTTCTTCTTTGAGAGTCGCCACGAGTATTCAAGCGTACGAGGCCCTACAACGGAAGCAAGGCGTTGGTTGCAACGCTGCTGTCGTCGCAGCCCCGGGGTTGGTGGTCGCCGAACCCCAAGTCGTCAGCCCACGAGAGGAGGCGTTCGCCACGGGACGACCAGGGGACTGGAGGCCGGGGGCCCGGTCGCCTCTGCGATCGGGCCGAAAGTCGGAGCAACCAAGATCTACTCCGACCCTCGTCACGTGCTATAACTGCGGCCTCCGGGGCCACGTGGCGTCCGGGTGCCGCGCTCCGCGGCAGCGCGCCATGGGAGCTCGGCTGGACGACGACCGAGAGCCCAAGTCATCTCTACAATCCCCGGCAAGTCGCGGCACCTCACACGCTCGGCCTGTTTATTCGGCACACATGGGACGCCGCGTTGCGGCGGAGGAGGGCCGGTTAAGGTTCGGGGATTCGGTTCGGCGAGGGGGGTTCGGCCGGGACCAGGGAGACATCGAATGGGCGGAATTGGGGCATAGAATTGTGGCTGCTTCGGCGGGTTCGTCCGTTGTTACGGGATCTATTGATGGGGTCGAGATTAAGGTGTTAGTGGACACGGGGGCATCGGCAACTATTATATCGGACCTCATTTATGATATTCTCCCAGTCCAATGTCGTCCGCTGCTTCCAGTGGATGTGCCATTTTACGCCGCTAATGGGGGATCGTTGGGCATTATCGGTCAGGTTAGGGCGTCCATTTGCATTGGAGATATCAAATTATCGGGACCCGTTTTCGTTTCGTCTTCTTTGGCAGTTCCGTGTCTTTTGGGCACTGACTTTTTGGCTAAAATGCCCATTAAAATTCTTATCGATCAACGATGCATTGAACTGCCATCGGGTCGCCGGATTTCATTTTTGACGGGCCCTACTGACATTCGGACGGCGTGCGCTACGATACAAGCGGTGGCGACGCAGACAGTGCAAGTGCCCCCGGGTTCACAGATGTTGATTCCCCTCCGGTTGCGAAAACCATGGGTGAGGGAGGCTTCGGGACAGAGTATGCTTTTGGGTCCTTCTAACAAGGCTGTCGGGGGTCTTGATTTATCGGTGGCTCACACTTTGGTGCGGGCTGACAGGGATCCGTTTGTGATGGTTTTGAACGCGGGGTCGCGACCAGCTGTCATCCCGCAGGGCACCGTGCTGGCTCACGCGGCGCAGGTTCCTGGGGATGATGGGTTGGTTGCGCAGGTGGGCTCGAGCCCCGCGCGGAACGTTGAGCCAAGGGAAGACCTTGAGTGGGTCCATTCGTTATGTGCCGCCTCGGACGATTTGTCGGCGGCGCAGTTGGGTGCGCTGCGCGAGTTGCTCATAGAATTCTCTGATGTGTTCAGTAAACATGAGTATGACATTGGGTGCACAGATTTGTTGCACCACCACATTGAAACGGGCGATGCGGCGCCGGTCAAGCTAAATCCCTTCCGACTGAGTCCCGTGGAGAAGGAACATGTTCAGTCGGCTGTTAACGAAATGCTAGAAGCCGATATTATTTCGCCCTCCTCTAGCCCGTGGGGAGCGCCTATTGTGCTGGTTAAGAAGCAGGACGGGTCCCTGCGATTCTGCGTTGATTTCCGTCGCCTGAATAAGATCTCTGTGGCTGACGCGTATCCGCTCCCCAGGATGGATGAGTCCCTCGATGCATTGTCTGGTGCGCGATATTTTTCGACTCTTGATTTGTTATCGGGGTTTTGGCAGTTGCCGCTCGACGAAGAGTCGAAACCTAAGACAGCATTTCGGACTCCAGGGGGGCTGTTCCAGTTTAACCGGTTACCCAGGGGACTTCACTCCTCTCCAGCGACGTTTCAGCGACTTATGGAGTTGGTTTTGTCGGGCTTGCAGTGGGATACATGCTTGATTTATATGGACGATGTCATTGTTTTCAGTAAAACGTTTGAAGAACACCTCCAGCGATTGAGAGGGGTGTTCTTGCGAATGCGATCGGCTAAGCTGAAATTTAAACCGGCCAAATGTCACCTCCTTCGGAAGTCGGTTAGATACTTGGGTCACATTGTCGATTCTTCGGGGATCTCCACCGATCCCGCGAAGACGGATTGTGTCGGTTCGTGGCCGACACCTACGTCCGTTTCCGACGTGCGTAGTTTCATCGGGTTTGCTTCTTATTATCGGCGGTTCGTTGAGCACTTCGCCACTATTGCAAAACCCTTGCACGCTCTAACGGCGAAGGGAGTGAAGTTCAAATGGGGACCGGAGGAGGAGGCCGCGTTTCGCTCCCTCCGGGACGCCTTGGTGGGTGCCCCACCCTTGTGTTATCCCGATTTTGCCAGTCCCTTTTTGCTGGACACGGATGCTAGCAACACGGGCATTGGGGGGGTGCTATCCCAAGTCGTTGGGGGTGTCGAAAGAGTTGTCGCCTACGGTAGTAGGGTGTTGTCTCCGGCGGAGCAGCGCTACTGTGTCACCCGTCGCGAGCTGCTTGCCATTGTTTTTTTTGTGCAGCAGTTTAGGCCATATCTGTATGGTCGTCACTTTACAGTCCGAACGGACCACGCGGCGCTACAGTATTCATTGAGGGTCGCCCAGCCCTCGGGCCAGTTGTCGCGTTGGTTGGAAGTCCTCCAGGACTATCAGTTTACGACTACGTACCGTAAGGGGTTGCGACACACGAATGCCGATTGCTTGTCGCGGTTGTTGCCTTGTGATGAATGCGCGTGTTTGTCGGGATCGGCGCGCTGTAAACCGACGCTTGCGGGGGAGATGGGGGCACTGGCTGCGACAGCGGGCGCACCGAGTGGGGATGATTCCGCTGCCTCTCAGGGTCGGGACTCGCTGCTCTCGCTGTCGCTCAGCGAATGGGGCCACCTCCAGAGGGCGGACAGCTCGCTGCTTGCATTGCGCCGCAAGGTTGGGGGTCCCGAGGGGGACCAGGAGCGTACCGGCTCCTATGTACTTGAGCGGGGCGTGTTATTGAAATGGGACAGTTTGTCCCGGCGGAACGCACTCGTGGTGCCTTCCGCTGTGAGGGTGAGGGTTGTCTTGGCGGCACACGAACGCCTCTTGCACTTGGGAGTTAACAAGAAGCTTGCCCTGCTTCAGCGTGACTATTACTGGCCGGGAATGGGAAGTGATGTGGTGCATATTCTGAAGGGGTGCGTTGAGTGCGCCAGGCGTAAACCACCGGCCGTGGCAGCTAATCCACCGCTGCAATCTATTCAGGTCTCGCGTACCAACGAGCTCGTTGCACTCGATATTTTGGGGCCCTTCCCAGTCACGCCGAGAGGGAATAAATATTTGTTAGTGGGGGTCGAATACTTTACCCGATGGCCTATGGCGTGGCCTCTCGCTAACCAGTCGGCAGCGGCTGTGACGGATGCCTTCGTCCAGGGCTATGTCCTGGACAAGGGGGCTCCCGAACGCCTGCTGACCGACCAAGGTAAAAATTTTTCGAGTAAATTGTTGCAAGAGGTGTGCGATCTGTTGGGTACCAAGAAGGTGCGTACCTCCCCGTACCACCCGCAGACTGACGGGATGGTGGAGAGACTCCACAAAACCTGGACTTCCATGCTGTGCCAGCAGGTGTGCGAGGCACATGTAGATTGGGACCTGCAGGTCCCGGGAGTCCTTGCCGCGTATAGAATGGCCCCCCATGCAGCTACGGGGTTTTCCCCATTCTATTTGATGTACGGTCGGGAAGCTGACCCGCCAATAGAAACGCAACTTGGCCTGTCCGCTCCACGAACTAATTCTAATTTGGCAGAACATATTAAGTTTAATATTCATAAGCTGACAGAGGCGAGGGAGGCCGCACGGCTTAATTCGCGGGCTCGCCAAATTGCTAATGAACGGTTGCGGGCACGGAAGGTGTCCATGCACGAATGGAAACCAGGTGACAGGGCCTGGCTGCATTGCCCTCAGGCACCCTTGGCTACGTCGCCTAAATTGTTGAGACCGTGGAGGGGACCCGTGGAGGTCGTGCGCGTTGCACGGCCCCAGTGCGTTCAGATAAAGTGGGGAAAGCGCCGGTGGTACGTTCACCCCTCCCGACTGAAACCGTTCTCGCCTCCATATGGCCTCCCCTTGTGTCGTGATGGCCGGGCGTGTGACGTGACCGGCGACCCAAAGGGGGAAATGTCTCTGCCTGATCCACACGTATTGTCGCCTGATCTGCTCCCAGGTGTCTCGGAACTGACAGCTGCCGATCACCGGCGGCCGGATCTCCGCGGCGGGGCCGGCCCTTTCAGGCCCGTTCCGCGCCGTCTGGAGCGGCCGGAACCGCCGGACGGTCGTCAGTGTCCCGCCCCATACGATGGACCAGCCAGACGGACTCGCGCCAGGTCGTGCTATTTTGCATGACCTGCCTCGTGAGGAGTCGGGGCAGTTGGAGCGCCTCGTCACTGCGTGTAGTCGCAGGGACGTGGGGCGCGTTCGTTTCGAATTTGCTCGTATCGTGTTATTGTTGACTTTTCGCGTTCATTGTCAATCTGTACATAGTTATTCTTGTTGTTGTTGTTGTTGTGTTATGTTACGGGGCACACTCGGGGGGTTATGGGGTTTTTTTTGTTGGTTGTCGTTTTATCGTCGTGGTTGGTTGTTGTTAGCAGCCGGGCCGGCTGCGAGCTATGTGGGAGGGGGTGATGTAGTGGTGATACGCGCTGGATGTATATGTCGTGTGCCAGCGCGTATGTACGGGTGTGTGTGTGGTGACGCGCGCTGACGGGGAGGAGCAGGCGTCAGTGCGCGGGTGGGGGTAGTGCTGCTGATTGGCTGTGTGCCGGTGACGCGCCCAGAGGGAGTGATCGGGTAGCAGCGCGGTGTGATTAGTCGGAGAGTGGAAACACGCGCTGAGCGGAACCGGATCGTGGGGATAGCGCGTGGGGATTGGGTAACGGAGGAGCGGTGCCGACGTTGAGGTCCGCATCCGCTCCGTCTCCCGGGAAGAAGGGGTATATAAGGTGATGCACAGAGGAGCAAGGGGCAGAAGTGGAACCATCTAAGAATGAAGACGAAGGTGTAGAGATAGAGCCCGGAGAGGAGAGAAATGGAGAGTAGAAGAGAGTAAGGTATAGTGTGTAGCCAGCGAGATAGAAAGGTCTACACGAGCTGAGTAATGTATAGTGTGTAGCCAGCGAGATAGAAAGGTCTACACGAGCTGAGTAATGTATAGTGTGTAGCCAGCGAGATAGAAAGGTCTACACGAGCTGAGTAATGTATAGTGTGTAGCCAGCGAGAGAGAACGGTCTGCACGAGCCGAGTATGCATACGGTGTAGCCAGCGAGAGAGAACGGTCTGCACGAGCCGAGTATGCATACGGTGTAGCCAGCGAGAGAGAACGGTCTGCACGAGCCGAGTATGCATACGGTGTAGCCAGCGAGAGAGAGGCAAAGTCTACACGAGGCGAGAGAGGAGAGTGTAGCAGAGGCGCAGAGTCTACACGAGGCGAGAGAGGAGTGTAGCCGAGGCGCGGAGGCTACACGAGGCACAGAGAGCCGGCAGCACAGAATCCTGAGTCAAGAGAAGTGCGGTGTGAAGAAGAGAGGCCACGCGTTGTATTGTTACAAGTCAAGATTTAATAAAAGAAGTGTGTTCCCGTCAAGGAGTTTCCTGCCGTCATTTTCCAATACTTCACATGTATCCACACCACTCCCACGTTCTCTCCACACCCACAGAAATCACGCAGCGTCGGTATTCTATGCTAGATTTTATTCCCGGCGCGACTGCAAGAAAACTCTACGTGACCCAGAGCCAGAATCACCCAGCGAGCAGCATCCTAACTGGCTGTTCTCAACCCTTCCCACCTATCTCGAATTAAGCCCTCTGGGAGCACTCACACTATCCCTCACCCCTCTCACGTATTCACGGCTGTGCTGGGAGTCGGAGAAACGAGGGTGCAGGAGGTCCCTGCCTGTGTTGTGTCCCAGCTGCTCGAGTGGCTAGAAGGCTGGTTGCGTGGCTCGATGACTTGAGAAGTACTCCCCCGGGTTGTCCTCTTCCCCCCTTTTATGCCTCCCCACATCAAAGAGGTTTTTGGCTAAGCCGGGCGGCCCTCTCGGCCAATCCTGATGCTTCCCTGCGTTCTCCATCATCCAGTGTACATTCAGCCCACTCGCTGCCCCGCTCCCACTATCTGGCTCAGCTCCCCCACGGTGCGCTATTCCATTGTCTATACGCTTGCCCTACTCGCGCCGCCCCTACTCGCGCCGCCCCCCCCCCCCCCCCCCTGCTGGGTGTGCTCTCACCGCGGTTGCTCAGTGGGCTCGCCGTGGCTATACAATTTTAAGTTAGTCCACGGTGCCGCAGTGCAATTCGACCTGGGGGGAATCTGCCAATTCCCTGGCCCCGGGAAACCGTGGAGCACCCCTACGAGGAGGGCTCTCAGGTGAAAACCCAGAGGCCAGGTGACCCCCCCACGAGGTCCTACGTGGTGCAGGTGTGTGTTCAGCGGGGTGCGTGCATTCGTGTGGGGAGGATTGCGAGTGGGTGGCAGCGCTGGCAGAGTGGCTCTGTGGCTGTGGCATCCAAGCTTGAAGTTATTGCTTTTGTTTCAAAATCTTCCATGTGTAATAAACCCGCTCTGGACGATATTGTGTCTTGTTGTCTTTTGTTTATTCGTTCTAACTTACCCTCACACGCCGGGTTCCTTTTTCCTGTTCCTTAAGTTTGGCATCGCTCCCCTCCTCGCTCCCTCACGCCACTGGCTGACAGCGTGTGGGAGACAGCCTCCGGCCTGCCATGTGGCCACTGGCGTGCCAGAGGCACAGACGTGGTCTCTCTCTTCAGCCCCTCTCCACTCTGCCACGCGCTGTCTCTCTCCACCCCTTATATCCCCTGGCCCACGTGATACCCCCAGCCAATCCTCAGCCTCTCCCCTGGAACCTTCCAGATGTTGCTATGCAGCCACAGGGCTATGCCCCTGGCTCGCCGTCCCATTGGCTGCGGGCTGAGGCCGGCAGAGGATTCGGGGTAGGCGGCCATCGCGAGTGCCAACAGCGCACCGCGATACGCCAGAGGCGTTTCTTCGGGGCCCCGACGCCGCTGCATACATTTTCTGTGAGCGGCCGATGGTGGTTCATAAACCTCCACCATCTCAGCGGGATGGAGTGGAACACCGCCAATGACACGTCGTCCAGCAGCGTGGGCAAAGCGTCCATCGCCTCGGCCTCCGTCCACTGCACCGATCGAAAAGTGGACTCAAACCGCCAAGTAAAGGCGCTCCAGTCACCCCCGGCAACAAATTCCCTAATGTTGGGGAGGCGATGGCTGTGGCCACCATCGTCGTCTCTGGGCGTGCTCTCTCCCGCCACCTGCGCAGCATGCGGCGCCATTAAAATGGCGGCCGCAGGCGGCGCGGCTGCGACCGCCCCCAAGATGGCGGCCTCACTCTACGCGGCGGGCGCAATGGTAGCCGTCTCCTTCTAGGCCGCCCGAGGGGGGCCCTGGTCGTCCGCACTCGGCACCACATCCCGAGGCTGGCCGGGGCAGCAGACGATGCAACCAAAGTGATGAGGCTCAGCAGCACAGTGCGGAGAGATTCAATCTGCTACGCCACCCGCCTCCAACCCTCATCTGCAGCCGGAGTCGCATCCGCGCCGGCCTCTCTGCGCAGCGCGGTGCCCGACGCAGCAGCGGTCGCCGCCAGCGGGGCCGTTGCCCCCTGATGCAGCAAGCTCTGGTCGAGGGAGTCATCGTCGTCGTCCGATGGCGGATTCGGTGGGTTCTTCTTTTTGAGGTGCCTGGACATCGTTGTTCCTGGCCCAAGTGGTCTCAAAGGTCACTTCTGACTCCAATCTAATAAACCCGCTCCGGACGATATTGCGTCTTGTTGTCTTTTCTTTATTCGTTCTCTGGTTACATGGCTCCCTCACACGCCGGGTCCCTTTTTCCCGTTCTTTGAGCGTGGCGTCGCTCCCCTCCTCGCTCCCTCACGCCGCTGGCTGACAGCATGTGGGAGACAGCCTCCGGCCTGCCACGTGGCTGCTGGCGTGCCGGAGGCACATACGTGGTCTCTCTCTTCAGCCCCTCTCTACTCTGCCACGCGCTGTCTCTCTTCACCCCTTATATCCCCTAGCGCACGTGATACCCCCAGCCAATCCTGAGCCTCTCCCCTGGAACCTTCCAGATGTTGCTATGCAGCCACAGGGCTATTCCCCTGGCTCGCCATCCCATTGGCTGCGAGCTGAGGTTGGCAGAGCCTATCAGTTACCCCCTGGGTGTATCCTCATATTACACATGTGTAGGGGTGTTACGGGAGGAAAACGTACAGTTACACAGGGGTGTCCACAATCACGTCCGCAACGGTTACCACCCTGGGGGGCTGTGGGGGGATGCTCTGATCCCACACAGCCCCGCCCCTCGGTGGCAAGTTGGTATAAAAGGCGGAGAGCCAGAGACCTCGAGGCAGACGTTGGGAACGGGTCAAGATGAAGAACCAGTGAAGATCGAAGGCCAGCTAGCTAGTCCCTGGAACTCCTCTGGTCGCTGTTCTTCTAAGGGCCAGCCATAGCAAGCCAGTGGTGCGACTCCAGAGCCACGAAGGTCGACGTCCTTCTAAGGGCCGACTTCGTGTGGCTGGTAGTCGGGATCTGTGCCTCGCCAGGGCCAGATCAGGCAGTTTCCTTGAGAGGACGGGTGTGAGAATAAGTGGGAGCTAGCCTGGGATTACTTACCCTTAATAAACGGGTGAAGAGGCCGCTACCTCTTCAGTTATACGCTGTACCTACGTTAGTGTTGATAAACAGGTGTTGCCTCAAGCTCGACCATAGGGTGGTTGCTGCTTTGGCTGGTTCATCTGTTGTTACGGGATCCATTGATGGGGTCGAGGTACGCGTACTGGTTGACACGGGGGCATCAGCAACAATCGTCTCTGACCTTATTTATAACATTCTGCCGTCCAATGTCGCCCATTGCTACCGGTTGATGTCCCATGCTACGTGGCGAAAGGGGGATCGTTAGGCATTATTGGTCAAATCCGGGCTAAAATTTGCTTTGGGGACATTCAATTATCTGGTCCAATTATGGTCCCATGTTTATTGGGGCTGATCAAAATCCAGATCGACCAAGGATGCATCGAGCTTCCTTCGGGCCGACGCATGGCGTTTTTTACCGCCCCCTCCAGTTTGCGTACAGCCTGTACGGCCGTGCAGGTGGTGGTCACTCGGACGGTGTGCATACCACCTGGGTCGCAAATGTTGGTGCCTCTCTGGTTGCGGAAGTCTCTCGGCGCGGGTATGACGGATCACAGTTTTTTGTTGGGTCCATCTAACGCTGCAAACGATAGTACGAGGAGATATGGACCCCTTCAACATGGTTCTAAATGCCAGGCAACGGACGGCCGTGGTACCCCAGGGCGCCGTTTTCACCCACGTGGCGCCGGCGCCCGTGGAGGACCCGGTGGTGGGGCATGTGGGTACTGGTCCTGCTCTGAACCCGCATTCGAACCAAGATGAAGGGTGGCTCGACTCGCTTTGTTCCGAAACGGGTGATTTGACAGGGCCACAACAGGCGCACTGCGTGCCCTGTTGCTCAATTTTTCCGACGTCTTCAGCTAACATAAGTATGACATTGGTCGCACTGAATTACTGTGTCACCACATTGACACTGGTAACGCTGCCCCTATTTGGCAAAATCTGTTTCGGTCGAGTCCCGCCGAGAAGGATCATGTCAAGTTGGCCGTTAATGACATGTTAGCTGCAGATATCATCTCCCCCTCCACCAGTCCATGGGGAGCCCCCATCATGCTCGTTAAAAAGCACGATGGTTCCCTAAAATTTTGTGTAGACTTTCGCCACCGTAACAAGGTTTTTGTGGCAGACGCCTACCTACTCCCTAAAATGGATGAATCACTCGACGCTTTAGTGGGAGCGCGATATTTCTCCAAATTAGACCTACTCTCTGGGTTCTGGCAGCTCCCCCTTGATGATGATTCGAAACCCAAGACCGCTTTTCGAATGCCACAGGGCCTGTTCCCGTTTAACCAGTTACCTATGGGGCTCCACTCAGCTCCAGCAACGTTCCAGCGATTAATGGAATTGGTTTTAGCCAGCCTACAGTGGGACACCTGTCTCATTTATTTGGAAGATGTCATCGTTTTCAGCACGATATTCGAGGAACACCTCCAGCGCCTAAGGGCTGTATTCACGAAGATGAGGTCCGCTAATTTGAATCCGTGCGGTACCTGGGACACATTGTGAGCCGTTCGGCATTCCACCGAACCCGCTAAGACGAAATGCGTCAGCTCATGGCCCACACCCACTTTGGTCGGCAAAGTCCGTAGCTTCATCGGGTTCACTTCGTACTATCGCCGATTCGTCGCCAACTTTGCCTCCATTGCGAAGCTTCTTCACACGCTGACGGCAAAGGGCGTGAAATTTTGTTGGGGTGGAGAGGAAGAGGCAGCTTTTCGCTCCCTTCCCGATGCCCTGGTGAACGCTCCGCCCATAAGTTACCCTGATTTCACTGCGCCTTTTCTGCTCGACAGGGACGCCAGTAACACCGCATTGGTGGAGTGCTCTCACAGGTCGTTGGGGGGGTCGAGGCGTTGTCACCTACGGTAGTAGGGTGTTGTCGCCAGCAGAACAGCGCTACTGTGTCACGCGTCGCGAGTTGCTGGCTATTGTTTTCTATATACAGCAATATCGGCCATATCTCTATGGACGGCACTTCACCGTCTGTACTGAACATGCGGCACTACAATACGCCCTTCGTGTTGACCAACCTTCAGGGCAATTGTCTCGGTGATTGGAAGTCCTCCAGGACTACAATTTCACAACAACCTACCGCAGGGGCGTCCGTCACATGAACGCGAACACTTTGTCGTGGTTAACGCCCGGCACTGAGTGTGCCTGCTTTCTTGGCTCGGGACGCTGTAAACCCCAGGGCGACGTCCCATCCACTGTTTTGGCTGCTGCTGCTGATGTACCGGTCCCTGCTATCCCTCTCTCGTCAGGGGGCACGGTTTCCTTGGTCATTCTGTGCCTTGCCGATTGGGCTCGCTCCCAAATGGAGGACGCGTCCCTAATCACCTTTCGTCATCGGGCAGACGGATCCGATAGGGGCGTTGTTGGCGTGGACTCATGGGTGATGCGGGAAGGTCTCCTCATGTACTGGGACAGTGGGTCCCTCCGCCATAGAATCGTTGTACCATCCGCTCTGCGGGGTAGGGCCGTGTTAGCCGCCCACGAGCTTCTCTTGCACCTAGGATCCCACAAAACTCTTGCCATGCTCTGGCTTGATTTCTTCTGGCCAGGCATGGCAAGAGATGTATCGGACACCCTTATGGGTTGCACTCAGTGTGCTCAGCGGAAACCGCCACCCAAGGCGTCCAATCCGCCGCTACAATCTATTCAAGTCACCCACATCAACAAACTCGTCGCGCTTGACATTTTGGGGCCGTTTCCTGTGACACCTAGAGGTAACAAGTACCTGCTGGTTGGCGTAGAGTACTTCACTCGATGGCCCATGGCCTGGCCACTGCCAACCAGTCGGCAGCAGCTGTTACTGAGGCCTTCGTCCAGGGCTATGTCCTGGACCAGGGAAATCATTTCTCGAGTTCCTTGCTGCATGGAGTGTGCGACCTCTTAGGTACTAAAAAGGTGCGTACCTCTCTGTACCACCCTCAGACAGACGGGATGGTGGAACGGCTCCACAGGACGTTCACGTCCATGTTATGCCACCAAGTGTGTGACTCGCAGGTGGATTGGGACCTCCAAATTCCCGGGGTTCTCGCCGCCTATACAATGGCTCCCCATGCAGCAACTGGGTTCTCCCCCTTCTTCCTTATGTATGAGTGGAACTTCGACCATCCCGTGGAGGCCCAGCTGCGTCTTTCCGCGCCTCGCCCAAAGGTTAAATTGGCTGACCATGGAAAATTCAACGTTCTAAAATGGCCGAGGCTCGGCAGGCGGCGGCCCAATACTTCTACTCTCATCAGAAGGCGAATGAGCATCTGCGCGCTCGCCGGACGCATGTGCATGCATGTAAGCCGGGCGACAAGGCCTGGCTGCACTGTCCACAGGTGCCATTGGCGACATCGCCTAAACTGTTGTGGCTGTGGCGAGGGCCTGTCGATATTGTGCAGGTCACCCGTCCACAATGTGTCCAGATCAGGTGGGGAAGCGACTGAAATCGTTCATCGCGCCACATACACCCCCCACGTGTCATGAGGGCCGAGCATGTGATGCGTCCATCGACTCAAGGTCTGAGATTCCACTGACTGATCCTCACCTGCCACTAACTGTTCCGCTTTCAGGTGAGCCGGAATTGACGGCTCTCCACGCTGGTCCGCCATCCGATCCCGTTGGTGGGCGTGTGGCTGGACAGCCCACTTCGTGCCGACCACCGGACAACCCTGCTCTGCCCCCTACGATGGGCCGGCTACTTGTACTCGTGCTAGAATGCACCGTTTTTCATGATGAGTTCGCCTGACTCGATATGTGCTCACACATGACGCGGAAACCATTTACCCCCTCGCCGGTCCCTTTTCTCACCGCGGATGTTGTCACCGGACCAGGGGGGGGGGGGGGGAGGGGAGATGATGTGCAAAATTTGTATATAGTGTGTATTTGTATAGGTGGGTTGGGTTATTTATTGGGGCGATCGGTTGTTGTTGTTGTTATGAGGCACACACGGTTCTGGTTTTTGTTTCAATCTTTATTGTTAAATATTGTTGCAGCCGAGACGGCTGCGGGCTGTACGGGGGGGGGGTTGATGTAGGGGTGTTATGGGAAGAAAACGGACGGTTACACAGGGGTGTCCACAATCACGTCCGCAACGGTTACCACCCTGGGGGCTGTGGGAGGATGCTGTGATCCCACACAGCCCCGCCCCTCAGTGCCAAGTTTGTATAAAAGGCGGAGAGCCAGAGAGCTCGAGGCAAACGTTGGGAACGGGTCAAGATGAAGAACCAGTGAAGATCGAAGGCCAGCTAGCTAGTCCCTGGAACTCCTCTGGTCGCTGTCCTTCTAAGGGCCGGCCAGAGCAAGCCAGTGGTGCGACTCCAGAGCCACGAAAGTCGACGTCCTTCTAAGGGCCGACTTCGTGTAGCTGGTAGTCGGGATCTGTGCCTAGCCAAGGCCAGATCAGGTAGTCTCCTTGAGAGGACGGGTGTGAGAATAAGTGGGAGCTAGCCTGGGATTTGTGGTAGCGGGTAGATTGTGATAAACTACCTCAGGGCGTGACGACCCTACCTTACGCGAGTCCCAGGCACAGCTGGACCGGCTGTCAGTACCTGGTAAGGGCCCCTCCCAGGGTTTTGCGGTTTTCTCACTGCCTTGTGAGTGTCTCGGGAGAGTCAATGGCTAAGGGAGTAAACCCCGACAGAAATCAGGAGTGGGGCCCCTCAGGCAGTTTTGTGACGCACTGCGGCACATTCCCAGCAGCCCCTGCAGCCAAACTGGTACCGAACGTCGTGCTATGCACTCCTTTGAACATTACCAGCAAGGCCGAGGGGGGGATCCTGACGCATGGGCATCCCAGGATTTCCAGAATAAACCTGCCCAGGCTTTGCGCCAACAAGAGGTGCAAAAATGGGGAGAGGACACTCCTCGGCCACCTAATCATGGATGGCAGCAGTCACGGGTTATAAGCTAATTTTAGATTGGCGTAAAAAATGGGCGCCATGGGTTGCCATTGTCGGTGGGAGGGGTCATTGCACCCCAATGGACAACTACTGCCCGCCTCAATCTGGGCAGCCCCCGGCCAATAAGGTGCTTTCCCGCCACGGCTCACCTGCTCCAATGGGTGCTCGGAGCTTATGGTTCATCATCAGACAAGTGGGCTGCAATACCTGCACCAGACAAAAGCAAAACAAAACGAAAGAAGGTTCCAGCCCTTCATTTTGCAAGCTGGAATGTACGTACAATGTGTTCTGGACTCTCTGAAGATCTATTGCAGATTGAGGACATCCGCAAGATTGCAGCACTGCAGGAGACCCGGCTTGCTGGCAGTGGCTCACTACAAGAGAGTGACTACACTTTCTACTGGCAAGGAAAACAGCAGAACGAACCAAGGTAACACGGTGTTGGGTTTGCTGTCAAAAACAGACTCCTTGGCATGATAGAACCACCGAATTCAGGCTCCGAGCGGATTCTGCTCATGAGACTGCTCACTGATTCTGGCAATGTTAACATCCTGAGTGTCTACGCCCCAACACTCTACTTACCTCCGGAGATGCATGACCAGTTCAATGAAGAGCTTCACAATATTATTAGCAAAATCCCCAGCTCTGAGCACATGTTTCTGTTGGGAGACTTCAATGCAAGGGTTGGGGCCGACCACGATGCATGGCCCACATGCCTTGGCTATCACGGCATTGGAAAGATGAATGCCAGTAGCCAAAGACTACTGGAGCATTGTTCATACCACAATCTCTGTATCGCAAACTCATTATTTCTCACAAACCCGTGCCATAAAGTATCATGGAGACACCCAAGGTCTCTTAATTTGCACCAACTGGACCTCGTCATCACCCGACGAGCCCTCCTCAACTCAGTACTCATCACACGCAGTTACCACAGTGCAGTCTGTGACACTGATTACTCGCTGGTATCCAGCAAGGTCAGACTACGCCCAAAAAAGATACACCGCCTCAAACAAAAGCGCTACCTACGCATCAACTCTGCCAAGACCTCCCTCACAGAGCTCACTCAATCATTCCAACACAGCCTTGAGCAGTCCCTACACGACACACCAGATGGAAGCGTGGAGACAAAGTGGGCATACATCTGTGGTGGTCATGATTGACACACACGCGCCACAACCAGGGGGAGGGGTAGAAACCGGTCCGGACCGGTCGGGCCAACGGCGGTTGGAACCCCTCTGAGGGGAGGGGGCTGGCAGGAGCTACGATCCCCCAGAACATCCGCCCCTCAGAGAGAACGAGTATATAAGGCGGGTCCCTGAGAGCGCGAGTCAGTCCGTCTCAAGCCGAAGCCAGAAGCCGCCTGAAGAAGAAGACCCTGGACCCCAAGCCAGGGGCTCAGTGCGGTGCCAGTGGTCGTGGGGTTAGGACCCTGCCCTCGGCCTGATGCCCTTGTGAGGGCCAGGTCCGGACGGGCCAGTGGTCAGGGACCCACCAGGCCAGCGGTGGGTCAGCCTCCCCTAGGTTTAGCTAGCCGGAGAGCTGAAGTAGGGAGAGTCATAGGTATGTAATAAAAGACTCGGACGCTTCTCTCTGTCCTGTGTCCTTTATTTGGGTTCGATCTCTTTCCCTGACGGTACTCCCCTATATACTCTCCACCCTGCAGCCCCAGGCTGCTGTCGCTCCCGTATCCCACACTCTGCAGCCCCAGGCTGCTGTTGCGCCGTGCAGACCCCTGCTGCCGACTCCTCCCTTGCAGACCTGCTGCTCTCTGCAGCCTCCTCGCTGCTCCTCCTGCCCCCGGGCCGGTCACCGTTGGCCGACAGTGCCGATCCTCCTGGCTTGGGTGTGTGGCGACCTCGCCACCCTCTCTCACCCTTCGCCCTGCGTGGCCTCTCTCTTCTCCTAGTCCCCGATCACTCCCGACTGCTTCCGGTTACCCCCCTTATAGACCCTTACCCCCTCCCCCACGTGACGTAACTCCTCCCCCCCATGACGTCACTTCCGGAAGGTCGTTTACGCCCGCATTACAGGTACGATAGCCCGGAGGCTGTACCTCCCCAGGTTGTGGGTGAAAGGGGCCATTACCCCTTTGTGTTAGGAATTAGTGTAAACTGTTTGGTGAAATAAAGCGTGTTGCCTCTACGAAGACTCCGTCTCCCTCCAAGAACATTACACATCAAAGACGCCATCTTCAATGCAGCCATCAATATCTTCGGTAAGTAGATAAGGCGGAACACAGACTGGTTTGAGGAACACCTGGCTATATTGGAACCCATCCTCCTAGCCAAGCGCATGGCGCTCCTGAAGTACAAGCAAGTCCCAAGTACAGGATCATTAAGGGCTCTGAAAGCTGCCCACAGTGCAGCTCAAACGACCGCCAGACGCTGCGCAACAACGACAACAACAAAGACAACGACGACAACTACGACAATGATGACAACAACAACAATGACAACAACAATGACACATTGTGACTCAAACTAAATGGGTGATGGAATAACCTGGTGTCGATTTCGTTTAACCCCTGTTGTATGTGTTGGGTTATGAAATTTTGATAAAAATAATAAAAATTTATAATTTTCCGAAAAATGCGCAAATCGCATTAATTATGTTAATGTGTGTATCGATATGCATAAATTATGATAAAGTGTGTAATTATATGCATAAATTATGATAATCACGGAGATAATCGTAGTAATTTATGCGGAAGCTTGCGATTATGTTAATGTGTGCAGTTATGATAATTAGGCTCAGCTTCGTTTATCCAGTGTTATATCAATCAGGATAACACGATTATCATTGATTAAACATTTACCGATTATCCTAGTGTGTGTTATGATATTTTAGGTCTCCAGTTTCAGATCTCATCACAGGATACAGTACTCAAGAATAAGACAGTTTTGCATGGACTTGGAAGGAACACTCGATATGCTTCTGTGATAACAATTTTATTCTAACAAGCATGTGACATTCTATCATGCAGGTCAAACATGCGTCAATAATTCATGAGCAAGATTATGCAATTAACGAAAATGGATGACTAAAACACTTCTAACAATCGTAACCTCTACCTTTCCACCAGGCATCTCATTAGTTCCCTCATGTATTGATCACAATCGGCGACTGGCCGAGTTTGAAAACAAGCATGACACACTTCATATGGCGGTAATAAAGCACTTATTGTATCCCAGAGGCGAAAGTATATGTGAATAGATTCATCGGCAAGTATAAAATCCTTTTAACGGAATGTTTGAGTCAATGGTGGGTGAGGCGTGTGTGTGGTATGAGAGCGGATCTGGCTCTGTTTTAATTAATTCTTCGGCGAGACTCTGACAAAGAATCCGGTTTGACAAGATATTCTCTGTGCTTCCTTGAGCCTGTGGGTGTGGAAACGATACAACCCTGTTAGGAGATTTCCTCAGCCCGTGCGGATTGCAGACACGACTTTCTCCGCAGGGAGTTGAGCGGCGGTGCTTGGCGGTCCTCGGTAGCTGACGGCGCGATGGCGCCTCTCTGCAGCTCTGACGGCGGCGCTCGTTCGGAAGACTTTGACTCTCTTTCTCCACTGCGGGATGACGAGTCGGTTTTGGTTGATGCTGGTTGATCTGGGTGTGTATTAGACACACGGCGCATTCAACAGCGCTGTCCTCCTCCTCACAGCCCTTTGACCAGGCTTTCTCCACTGCTTCGCGCTCTCTGCTTTGCTCGCTTGGCGATCTCCGCCTTTCCTGCGGGTTGTTCGCTGGTCGTCACTCTGACGAAGAGCGATGCTTCGTTCGTGGCAGGGTGGACGTTGGCGTCTTTGTTGGCTTCACTCGCAGCTCGGCGACTCAGGGTAGCGATTCTTCTCAGGTGGTGCAGACCTCGGCTTGTTGCTGCACGTCGCTACCCCGCGAACCTCGTCATTCTAGATGACGAAAAACTTCTTCGTTGGCGGTGACGAGAGGTGGTGGAGCCGGAGCCCTTGACGAGATGGGGCCCAGAGCCCCTGACGATCTGTGGTGGGGGCCGTGGCCCGGAGATGAGATGGGGGCCAGAGCCCCTGACGAGATGGTTTGAATGGATTTTGCCTCGGCTTATATCGGGAAATTCCACTCAGTTTCCCGAGTTGTTCAAAGGCTGTCATAAAACCTTCCTGTGGGGGTGAAGTTGTGCGTCCGTGTGTGTCGTGTCCGTCCGTGTGTGTTTGTCCGTGTGTTTTAGTCCGTATGTTTATTAGCTTTGAAGACCAGCTGTGTAATCATTCTGGAAGGAGGGGTGGGGGCCTCGCGACGGCGCCACCTCATTATCCATTAACCAGACCGATGGTCCGCATTCGCATCGAGTTATATTAAAAAAATATTCTAATCCATGTTTTTTGTTACTGAATAATATTTGTCGCGAAAACCTACGCGTCAAGCGAGCTTAATTATTCCCTCCCTTGCTGGGGGAGAGAATCTTTTGTCTCACACAGCTTAAGTTGTTTTGGTTTGGAAGTTGAAATGCGCTTAGTTCCATTATGCCCAAGTTATGCCGAAACCGTGTTCACGATGTTTCATCGTGACCCGATCTCCCATGGAAATGTTATTTGCTCGCGTGTGCAATTTTTGCTGTCCGTGTTGCGGGGAGACAAAGACGGTTGTTTCCACGGTGGAAGCACCCGGCGCATGCGCTTATTTATTTATCTTCGGAGGCATGTGTTCCAACCTTTATTGGGGCAATCTCCTGGCCCCTGGTGTGTGGGTGTGGAGATCCTCTTCGGGAAAACAAAGACGGCCGTGTTGCGTTTGGTTAATTATGAGAGACTTCTCCGCCCTTAGCTCTTCTAGGAGATCCACTTTAATTCCGTACTTATTATGAGACTTCTTGTGATTATTTAATCTGATATCCCGGCTAGGAATTTTTGTTTTGGAGCGACCCAAGCCATAATTATTCTTTGATGCTTCGGCCCGGCCGCGTAGAAATTATTTAAAGTGAATAAGGTCAGTATTTAATTAACAATTGATGAATCGCGACTCTGGTGCAGACTGTAGTCTGGTTTCCAATTGGAGTGAGGATGGATACTGTTTGCTTACTCTTTATGGCTAAGTTGGTAACTTGTTTATCTAACATGGTTCAAAACCCGCCTGTGCTTTTTATTGTCAATGTTGTTTCCTTTGTTAAGAATATAATTATATATTTCGTGGCCTGGTTTTGTATTTATCAAAGGGTTTTTTTTTGCAATGCTTTTTTTTAACGAAAGGATGTTTGCTTCCAAAACCCCCCGCCTGCAATTCCCCCCTCCCTTGTTCCTCTTGTGTGAAATTAGGGGAGTTTTTATGACCTTTATTGCCCTCTTTCATGCCCTCTAGTCTTTTGAGGTGAGGTATGCGCATCTGTGGAAGTGTGGGGGCGTGTCCGTTCCCACGTTGCCGCGTGTCTATTAAAAAAAACGATATTATATATGTTGGCAGAATAATTCTTAAAAAAAAATAATATAAAAAAAATAAAAAATGGGGGTAAATACACAACAGTCCGCCCTTTTGAAAATTATCAGGGGTCGATTTGGCCACTGGCGAATTTTCAAACAAAGTAATGCCCCCTTTTTTGTCATGAATCCCATCAGCCGCCCTTACTCTCGGCGGTTATTTCTTACGACGCACGTGCACGTATTACGATCTTAACCTGGTTACATTTGAAATAAGCAAAGAAAATAAACAACACATTAAACATCGATATTGCGTTACATCGGTTCTCATCCATCATAACTACAGCGAATATTCATTTTTGTTTTTGTTAAATCCTGGGAAACGCTAGGTAGCGGTTTCGGACGCATTTCTTACGACGCGCGCACATGTATTACGATCTTGATATGGTTACATTTGAATTGAGCAAAGAAAATTAAACAAACGTTAAACATCGATATTGCGTTATATCGGTTCTCATACATCATAACTCCGACGAATATTCATTTTTGTTTTTGCTTAACATGGTTACATTTGAAATAAGCAAAGAAAATAACAGCACGTTAAACATCGATATCACCAGTTACATCGGTTCTCATACATCATAACTCCGACGAATATTCATTTTTGTTTTTGTTAAATCCTGGGAAACGCTAGGTAGTGGTTTCGAACGCATTTATGCGTTACCGTCCTCATGTTGCCTGGTTTACCACTTATCACTTTGATAATTCGATCACGGTTTTCCGGTTCGTTTTTGTAGTTTCCTCTCTCACGCTCTCGCGTTGTGGGAGTGTGTGGTGAAAAATTGTGCTGCACATAACCAGAATTCGCGCACACAACCAACTTTGACACTTGGTTCGTGGCATTCACTCTCTCTGCGATTACATGCACATTTGCCGAGTCAGTGTGTCGATTTAATTCTGTGCCTCGTAATGTTGCCCTCTTTGTTTTTACGAGTGTGTTAGATTCCAACACCATTCCCGATATGTCATGAACATTCGTCTCCATTTTAGCACTCCGATCCGCATAAATTTTGGTTTCCCTTGGATATTTTTCATTCAAAGGCCTGCGCTCCTCAGGGCGTGTCTCTGTGTTCTCTCTTTGTCTCTGCTGTCTGTTATCTACTGTCCGATCACACTTCAATTCAGCCCTGTCTTTGCATTCGATTTGCGCGTCATTTACGGGAGCACTGTCCGCGTTTCTTACTGCATCGTATGCATTTGATGTTTCCCGGTCGTGGTGGTATTTGCCCGCCCTGTCACTTGCAGCCTGCTTGTATTTCCCAATGAGGCCAGGGTTTAACAAAACTTCAGCGTGCATGGCGCGTATGGGCTGCTCGCTCTCAATCACTGTGGGTGGTTCATCACGTATTTGGACCGCATTCTGTGTTATTCCTCTATTCCCTCCTGGTTTAGCCGGTGGAGGAATTGGTCGGAATTGGACCGATTGTGTTTGACCTCCCATTCTGCGATTCTCCTGAATGTTCGCATCCATACCTCCGCAGTCTGTGTACCACCTTCCCGCTAGATGGTTATCTTGCCATCTTTGTGTGTAATTTGAACCTTGCGTGTGTCGTGGGATGGGGTGTTGATATGGTTCTGCTCTGCACCTCTCCCTCCTACGATTCTCGTACATTTTTGGCCCAGTGTTTTTCCCATTTGGGTGCCAAATTTTTCCTAGATTGTTACTTCGCCATCTTTGTGCGTAATTTTGACCTTGCGTATGTCGTGGCATGGGGTGTTGATATGATTCTGCCCTTGGTCTCCACATTCTGCGATTCTCCTGAATGTTCGCCTCCGTACCTCCGCAGTCTGTGTACCACCTTCTCGCTAGATGGTTATCTCGCCATCTTTGTGAGTAATTTTGACCTTGCGTGTGTCGTGGCATTGGGTGTTGATATGGTTCTGCTCTGAACCTCCCCCTGCGATTCTCCTGAATGTTCGCCTTTGTGCCGCTCTCATTCTCGTGCCCCCCTCTCTCTGGGTTATTTTGCCATGTGTGCGTGCGTCTTTGCTCCTCCCTGCATTGTGGGACTGCTCGGTGAATTTTTTTTTCTCTCTGAGAGGCTGGGTTCCTTATCCCTCTCCCTGTGTTCTGGACCCGAATTATGATTCTTAGCTCTGTATAACCATGCCATGTACGCCTTGCTCTCTATGCGGCGTAAGGATGCGGTTTCCGGATTCAAAACCATTCTCACCCTTTCTGTAATCTCTGGGCTCAAGGATTAAAAAAACATAATTTTGAACATTTTATCTCCTTCGTGGTATTGATTCACATCGCCGGCGTAATACGCTCTTTTAAATTGTAAAAGGTAGTCACGTGGATCTTGGTCCATGCCCTGGGTCATCGATTTTACAGCATAAAACCCCTCAGTGAGTGTCGAATATTCTCCAAACTTCCGAATCACTGCCAGGCTCAGTTGTTTAAAATCATTTCTAACCTTGTATGGTAGTGAATTTACCCATGGTATAGATTTTCTATGTAAGCATCATTTCAACAAACTCGCTTTTTCATCCCGTTTCATCAGCCCTCTAATCATTGCCTCCTCTTCTACTGTTGCGATATGTGTGTGTATATCCATAGTCTGATTGTGTGGGTCAAAATCGGGAATTCTGACTAGAGCCTTGTCCATCAATTTAAGGGTTTTACTGTTGAATAAGTATTCCGAAAGTTGATCGCCGTCAGCGTCATCATCAAACAAGTTATCATCAGGCAATCTGTCACTTTGATCTGTACTGTGTCGGGCGTGATTATGCGGCGTGCATTTTCCTTGTGTGCGCTCTGTGCCGTGTCGCTCGTGTTTCCATTTCCCTTCAGTTTTTGCCTCTGCCCTTAGTGTACCATGTCCTGGCGATTTTACTTTAACTTTTGTGCGATCAGTCCCTGGACTCTGTCCACGTACCCAAGAGTGTGATTTAATGTTACTTCCATATTTATTCTGTGGATCAACGTCTGTGAGTTTCGCTGGTGTCGCGAGCACTGATTTCTCCTCCCTTACGATGGTGTGAGGACATTTTTCCTCGTTTCTTAGAGACGATTTCTCTCCTGTTTCCTTTCCGAATTTTTCCTCATTCCACAATCCCTATCTGTATGCCTGAGTGGGAAGGCATGAGTCCTGTCCTGCCTTCTCTGCAGTTTTGCATCGTATTCGCCATCGTTACATTTTATCCAGTCATTTAGTTTCCCCCGAGGTGTGTTCGTGTTATCGATACAGCTCCCTTCCCATATGTCTCTCTGACTGTACTGCTTTGTAACAGAACGGTCGGTATGTTTTAATACGAGTTCCCAGTATCCCGTAATCCATTCAAATATTATTCTTAATCCTAGCATCTCAAGTGTGGCGGGAGTTACTTTGACATTTCCTTTCAGAGTGCATATAAAACAATTATCTCACAGAGTGTAGTCAGTTTGACTCGAGCTATTCTGTTATTTCCGATTCAGAGTGTGTACCTCTAACACCATTTATCACACGATGCAATTGGTTCGATACGATATTATCTTAATTCCACTCTCTGTTTCAACCTGCTATTCTGGGTTTTAACCTTAGAGGGCGTTTTTTTTTGTTTTACACCCGTTTACAATCACCATGCAATGTTCGATCCCGATATTCTGGTTAACACGTAGTGATTCATTCCATCATCCATGCAAAACACTGTCTGCGAGAGATCCCGGACGAGCCCCCATTATGTTGTATATGTTAGGTTATGAATTTTTGATAAAAATAATAAAAATTAATAATTTTCCGAAAATTGCGCAAATCACATTAATTATGTTAATGTGTGTATTAACATGCATAAATTATCATAATGTGTAATTATATGCATAAATTATGATAATCGCGGGGATAATCGTAGTAATTTATGCGGATGCTTGCGATTATGTCACTGTGAGCAGTTATGATAATTAGGCTTAGCTTCGTTTATCCAGTGTTATATCAATCAGGATAACACGATTATCATCGATTAAACGTTTACTGATTATCTTAGTGTGTTTATGTTATTTTAGGTCTCCAGTTTCAGATCTCATCACAGGATACAGTTATCAAGAATAAGATAGTTTTGCATGGACTTGAAAGGAACACTCGATATGCTTCTGTGATAACAATTTTATTTTAAACAATATGTGACATTCTAACATGCAGGTCAAACATGCGTCAATAATTCATGAGCAAGATTATGCAATTAACGAAAATGGATGACTAAAACACTTCTAACAATCGTAACCTCTACCTTTCCACCAGGCATCTCATTAGTTCCCCCATGTATCGATCACAATCGGCGACTGGCCGAGTTTGAAAACCAGCATGACACACTTCATATGGCGGTAATAAAAGCACTTATTGTATCCCAGAGGCGAAAGTCTATGTCAATAGATTAATCGGCAAGTATAAAATCCTTTTAACGGAATGTTTGATATAATGGTGGGTGAGGGCGTGTGTGGTGGTGTGAGGGCGAATCTGGCTCTGTTTTTATTAATTCTTCGGCGAGACTCTGACAAAGAAACCGGTTTGACAAGATTTTCTCTGTGCTTCCTTGAGCCTGTGTGCGTGGAAGCCATACCACCCTGCTCGGAGATTTCCTCACAGCCCGTGCGGATTGCAGACGCGACTTTCTCCGCGGGGAGTTGAGCTGCGGCGCTTGGCGGTCCTCGGTAGCTGACGGCGCGGTAGCTGACGGCGCGATAGCGCCTCTCTGCAGCTCTGACGGCGGCGCTCGTTCGGAAGACTTTGACTCTCTTTCTTCACTGCGGGATGACGAGTCGGTTTTGGTTGATGCTGGCATCAAACCCACGGCGCATTCAACGGCGCTGTCCTCCTCCTCACAGCCGTTCAATCAGGCTTTTTCCACTGCTTCGCGCTCTCTGCTTTGCTCGCTTAGCGATCTCCGCCTTTCCTGCGGGTTGATCGCTGGTCGTCACTCTGACGAGGAGCGATGTTTCGTTCGTGGCAGGGTGGACGTTGGCGTCTTTGTTGGCTTCACTCGCAGCTCGGCGACTCAGGGTAGCGATTCTTCTCAGGTGGTGCAGACCTCGGCTTGTTGCTGCACGTCGCTACCCCGCGAACCTCGTCATTCTGGATGACAAAAAACTTCTTCGTTGTCGGCGTTGAGATGAGATGGGGCCGACGCCCCGTGACGAGATGGGGCCCAGAGCCCCTGACGAGATGGTTTGAATGGATTTTTCCTCGGCTTATATCGGGAAATTCCACTCAGTTTTCCCGAGTTGTTCAAAGGCTGTCATAAAACCTTCCTGTGGGGGTGAAGTTGTGCGTCCGTGTGTGTCGTGTCCGTCCGTGTGTGTTCATTAGCTTTGAAGACCAGCTGTGTAATCATTCTGGAAGGAGGGGTGGGGGCCTCGCGACGGCGCCACCTCATTATCCATTAACCAGACCGACGGTCCGCGTTCGCATCGAGTTAAATATATAAAAAAATATATTCTAATCCATGTTTGTTTCTGAATAATATTTGTCGCGAAAACCTACGCGTTAAGCGAGCTTAATGATTCCCTCCCTTGCTCGGGGATCATATCTTTTGTCTCGCACAGCTTAAGTTGTTTTGGTTTGGAAGTTGAAAGGCGACTTATTTGCTGCTTGGTTCCATTGTGACTTGATTGCGAGCGACCCTGATTATGCCGTAACCGTGTTCCCGGTGTTTCATCATGGCCCGATCTCCCCATAAAAATGTTATTTGCTCGCGTGTGCAATTTTTGCTGTCCGTGTTGCGGGGAGACAAAGACGGTTGTTTCCACGGTGGAAGCACCCGGCGCATGCGCTTATTTATTTATCTTCGGAGGCATGTGTTCCAACCTTTATTGGGGCAATCTCCTGGCCCCTGGTGTGTGGGTGTGGAGATCCTCTTCGGGAAAACAAAGACGGCCGTGTTGCGTTTGGTTAATTATGAGAGACTTCTCCGCCCTTAGCTCCTCTAGGAGATCCACTTTAATTCCGTACTTATTATTTGACTTCTTGTGATTATTTAATCTGATATCCCGGCTAGGAATTTTTTTTTGGAGCGACCCAAGCCATAATTATTCTTTGATGCTTTGGCCCGGCCGCGTAGAAACTACCAAGTGTACATAATGTCCGTATGTAATTAATACACGAGGATTCAAACCCGTCTGTGTTTTTTTTTGTTGTCGATGCTATTTCCTTTGTTAAGAATATAATTATCTCTTCCTCCGTGGTGCCTGGTTTTGTAAGAAAATGTAACGAAAGGATGTCATTCTAACCCTCCGCCTGCCATTCTCCCCTCCCTTGTTCCTCTTGTGTGAAATTAGGGGAGTTTGTATGACCTTTATTGCCCTCTTTCATGCCCTCTAGTCTTTTGAGGTGAGGTATGCGCATCTGTGGAAGTGTGTGGGGTGTCCGTTCCCACGTTGCCGCGTGTCTATTAAAAACGATATTATATATGTTGGCAGAATAATTCTTAAAAAAAAATAATATAACAAAAAAATAAAAAGGGGGTATAAACACAACACCCCCCTTAGTTATTCTGTGGCTGTTGTCCGTTTTGTTGTCGCTACCAAGACAGTCCACGGTGACCTCATTCCCTGCCATATTTAATCAATTATCTTCACGTTTAATTACGTTTCAAGGTTCCGTTTTTGTATTTTTTAATTAACGGATGCTGCCCGTAAGGAGGCAGCCAAAGAGCCGCAGGTTGCCCACCGATGTGATAGCCCAACGAAGTGGCTCATAATTCAGTGGGGGGGGGGGGGTTTGGGGTTAGATCGCGTGAACACAAATACATCGTTAAACCAGCCACCACCCGACACAGCCAATTAGTAAGGTTTGTCACGTAAACAGAACGTGCCAATTCGTTACTAGTACAGCGCTAACCGTTGTGTTGGAGAATAAATCCACAACATTTACAATCTGATTACGACGTTTTGTCAATAATTACAACCAGCATCATCATGCGACGGCCATTTAGAATCAACATCACGTGTTTCGAGGAATTGGCTGCTGCTATAAATATCCACACGATGATGAGCCACTTCAGTTTAATACGTAGGCTTTCGTGACCAATATAATCCATAATACAGGGGGTTTTTGGGTTAGAACGCGTAAATATAAATGTGTGGTTTCTATGTCACCTGGTGATGCTGATTGTATTTTTTGGCGAAACGTCGTACTCAGATTGTAAACGCTGTGGGTTTATGCTCCAACACACCAGTTAGTGCTTTACTAGTGTAGTGTCGTCTGTGCTTGCGGGTGGTGTGCGATGCACACACAGTCCGCCGGAGACGAGGTGGTTGCAGGAAGCAACGCTCTGCCCTCTGTATTCGTTGTTGTTGCTCAGCTCACACCACCACTCGGGCAGCCTCTGTCTCTCAGACACGACCCTGCTGCCGCGTGCCCCGTTCCCGACACGACCCTGCCCGCATTGCACCGACGGCATCGACCGGGACAGCCAACCATTGGCTGGCCGCAAAATGCCCGGGTGAAGGCGGCAGCGACGAGGGTGACGACGACGAGACGAGTCAAATCGCTCTCCGCTGCTTAAATTCCTCTCGGCACGGCTTGGCTCCGCCCTAGCCATGCCTCCCTTCTCGAACCCTCTAGAGGGTTCCAAGGGCTTCCACACGAGGTTTATCATGACCCTTGCCCCAGCTCCTCTGCCCTGCCGGCACACCCGCGTATATGCTCAGCGGCGTGTGCGCTAAGTGCCCACCTGCAGTTGCTTCTGCTATCCAACAATACTAATTGGCTGTCGGGTGGTGGCGGGTTTAATGGCACATTTATATTTACGCGATATAACCACAAAAAAAACCTGTATTATGGATGATATTTGTCGCGTTGGCCTACGTGTTAACTGAAGTGGCTCATCATCATCATGTGGAAATCTTTTGCAGCAGCCAAATCCTCTAAACGCATGATGTTTATTCTATATGTGAGGGGACAATCGGAGGACTCGGAGGAAATATCCACGCGTCCATGTGGAGAGAGACGTGCAAACTCCAAATATACAGCAGGTGTTAGGGTCGGGACCAAACCCACGACCTCCTGTACAACAGGCGAGGGAGACACCATATTTCCTCCGCAGCTCCCTATGAAGGCCGGCACGGCACACTAGAGGGTGGGTGGTCACCACCACGTCTCAACAGTGGCGATGTTTACACACCGCACCAAGTACTCGTTTCGAGGCTGAGTCAACCTAGAGCAAGCCGAAGACCCATTCAGATTATCGTCATTGGTGTTGGCCGTAAACGGGAATCGAACTCGAGTCGCCCGTTTCGTAGCGCGGCCGCGCTAACCACTATGCCACCGCTCCCAATAGCAAATGACACTCAGGCACACTCGCTCACTCTCTCACAGCGGTCTTGGAGTCTGTAGCGCAGTGCGTTAACCACTACGCCACCACTCCCCATAGCAAATGACAGACACACTGGCTCACTCTCTCACAGCGGTCTCGGAGTCTGTAGTGCAGTTCGCTAACCACTATGCCACCACTCCCCATAGCAAATGATACTCAGACACACTGGCTCACTCTCTCGCAGCGGTCTCGGGGTCTGTAGCGCAGTTCGCTAACCACTACGCCACCGCTCCCCATAGCAAATGACACTCAAGCACACTCGCTCACTCTCTCACAGCGGGCTCGGGGTCTGTAGTGCAGTGCGCTAACCGCAGTGCCACCGTTCCAGGCTGAGGGAGGCAGGTGGACACGTGAATGATCGGAACATAGGGTGCGACCCATGCTCTCTCACAGACCTTTCAGAACGTCATCCTCTGCGTGACCGCACTGCGCCCCTTGAACAAATACGCGATCCACTTCCTCACCACGCCTGTCCCTCCACATTAACAAATACGATCGTGACGTCTACTTACGTAAACAGCCCATCAATATGAAAAAATAAGAATAGGTTGTATCCTTTATGGCAATATCACAGGTGGTGCTGAGATGTTCAAACACTAAATATAAACATTTTGCAATGAATAAAGTCTGCATTAACCACGCACGGTAATTGTGTTGAACATGCAAACAAAATTATGGTGTATGCTAATCAGTTCCAAAGGCAATGCAAATATATAATTATCAGAGCATTTTTTTTCCATGGTCAGCACAAGTACCGCGTGTGATTAATGCAGTAACACTATTCCTTGCAAAACTGTTTCTATTTGGTGTTTGAACATCTTAACACACCTCCTGTTTTATTGCCAGAAAGAATAAAACCAATTCTTATCTTTTCATAACAATACAATTATAACGGATCAGAGAATGCGTGTTTACATTCGTCTCGGCCAATCAGCACGCAGCTCCGCACTACATTGTAAAAAATAATTCCGTAAATTTACAGTAACTTTTCTGGCAGAAAGTTGCCAGTGAATTTTACCGTAATTATACGGAAAATTGAATCCCATTTTTTACAGAAATATGTACATAAATTTACAGTAATTACGGTATTTTCACATAATACCATCCGTGTTTTTTTACAGTAATTTCTCCGTAAAAACACAGTTATATTCAGTAAAAAAAAACAATATATCCCATGACTAAAAAAATGGGATCTGTAAATTAACAGTAACTTTTCTGGCAGAAAGTTATCTTACTGTAAATTTCTATATTTTTAAAGACACTCCATATTTAAAAATGTCCATTATAAACAACAAATCAAACCCAAATTAGATTTAGTTTAAATGGAAAAATGTTTCACCCTATACACGGGCAGTTTGTCTGCTGCTCTCCACCATTACCTGTTCCTGGCAAGAAACTAAACAAAGAAAAAACTGCTTTTGTGGTATGAAAGACTTTATTGTCTTTTCTTTTTAATTTGTAAATCTACATACATTGGCTTATGAAAATAGTCCGTACATGCATTTGAACATGTTTAAAAATATGGAATTGTGAAAGTATTATGCCCTACTTTATAAAACGATCTTAAAAAATTTAACAATAAAAAAAATCTTCTGCATTAGCCTTTAACAGATAAACTTTGTATAGTAAGGAAATTTACAATCATATGGAACAAACATGAGAAGAAAAAAAAAGCAAGTAACTTCCAAGAGTTTTTACAGCTTCCAAGCTGCAGTACCAGCACAAGTATCAAACACTTCAGCAAGTACTGGAAGAAACTGGTTTAGTTCTTGATATTTATTCTTGATAGTCATTTCAAAAGTTTGAAGAGTTTACGTGTATCTGTTTTTGCATGCAGCAACTTGCTTTTAACACTTTTCAAATTAAAAGGAGTCCCAACTCAAAAGGAATGAGGCAGTGTTTCCTTTGCATTAGTAGTTTAAAGTTCATCAGTGTATGGAGATTGTAATACATTGGGTAGAATAAACGTTTAGAGTACTTTTATATATGTGTCTTTTATCAGTTTACATTGTGTCTGTAATACAGTATGTGTATGTTTGTGTATAATATGGCTGCCACACCATGTCAGATCTTCAGTTTAATTTTATTTTTAACAATATGGAGGTCTGACCTGGTATGGCAGCCATATTGTACACAAACATACACCTACGGTATGATAGACACAATGTAAACTGAAAAATAAAAGAATGAAGTGCTGTTGAGATGTCTTCAAAAGTGTTTTCAGAGACTTCAGAGCTTTCATGGGGTTTCAAAGTCTCTCAGATCCGAAAGGAGTCTCAGGATTCGGGGGTGTGTGTTGTGGCTTTTCTTTCCACGTTTCTGCTCCTTTTTTGATCCTCGTTCTGGATTAATTCCAACAAGGCATCTAGAATATAAAAGGATTAATGTTAGGAAGGAAAAACAAAAAAGCTAAAACAGAAACAAGCTGATTTTCTAGTCAATATTGAACCAAATAAACTAAGAACCAATCAACAACTTAATTAATAATGTTGGAACCTACTGCATATGTAAATGAGTGTCTAGTCATTCAATACTTCATAGTTATCAGCATATCATATGTCTGTGTATGACACAATCAACGATTTTTGGGTTTAGATCGCGTTATTTATAAATGTGTCGTAACCCTCCACCACCCGACACGGCCAATCAGTAAAAAAAGTGTCACGTTGACAAAAGACAAATAGTTCACTGCTTTAGCCCACCGGTGTGTTGAAGCGTGAAACCACAACATTTACAATTTGAGTACGACGTTTCGCTGGTAATTGCATCCAGCATCATCGGGCAATTCGCCAGAATGGTGAATTGCCCGATGATGCCCGATGATGCTGGATGCAATTACCAGCGAAACGTCGTACTCAAATTGTAAATGTTGTGGTTTCACGCTTCAACACACCGGTGGGCTAAAGCAGTGAACTATTTGTCTTTTGTCAACGTGACACTTTTTTTACTGATTGGCCGTGTCGGGTGGTGGAGGGTTACGACACATTTATAAATAACGCGATCTAAACCCAAAAATCGTTGATTATGAACAATATTGGTCGCGAAAGCCTACGTGTTAAACTGTGTATGACACATTTAAAAAAAGAGCAACAATTTGTCAATAATTGCATGGGTCTATTCTGACAAGAGCTTCATCAAAAATACAAAACATCAAGTATGAATTAGCCCTCTAAAACATCTAATTACAAACTCTTTGGTTCTTTCGGTCAAGTTACGGAGGTAGAAAAATAAAGCAAAAAATTATACTTTTTTGTTTAATTTTATTTTATTTATCTACCTACGTGACTTTACCGAAAGAACCAAAGAGTATGAATTCCTGCAGTCACAAAAGCTTCAAAACTAATTGCATGTGGAATAAGTTTGCAGGTACTCGCTATTACTTTATTTCTCAACCTAAATAGACATATAGTAATTAAAAAACGAATTATAATTTGGATAAAACATTTTAAAAAGGAAGTGTTCTGCATGATGGTATTTTTTCTTCGTCTTATAACTTTAAATATTCATACAAAATGGCAAAATAGGTGCATCGTCCTCACAACACATACTAATGATCAGAATCGCAGAATCCAGTCCTGTTATTGACAGCCAATGCAGAAATCGCCCACCAAAAATAATGAATTAGGTTACACTAGCATACCACAAGCCCCACAAAATCATACATTATTTCAAAGTATGTGTAGTAGACTAAATCTTACCTTTGAATGAATTCCAGTGCAAGGGTTGCAGTATGTGGATACTGAATATTTAATACGTAATAAGTAGCAAAGAAAAAGCTCAAGGCAGTCAGTGGAGAATGAAGATGGTCATTCACGATGATCTGATCTAGCAACCATGAAGTGGCCTGTAGTCAGCACCGTTTCACCTGAAAAATACAATTACAAAGCAAAAGTGATAAAATGACAGTAATTTAACTAAACACATTTCCTGAAGTAGAAAAGATGTTCCTCTTGATTTTTTGAAATTTTAAAAATGTAAATGTTCAGTTGTAGTTAAATACATAGTTAAATCAAATTAGCATTGTAGCAAAACACTTAGGAGGAGCTGTCACAGACATTAACACTAGTTCTATTTACTTACCTAAATCATTGGTAGTCTAAGATTAATGCTAATCAGGTTTCATGAAAGAAGAGGTAAATGTTCTATAAATTGACTTACCAAGGGCAACAATGCATGGGGTGGATGGAAGGTCTCCATTCACTATGGAACTGACGGTTTCAGTTTTCTTTAAGAAAAAAAAATACACATTTTTTTACGTGATTGTAGCTGATTCAAATGCATATTGTAGAGGTCTATCATATTCTGGCTGATCAGGCCATAAAGCAAAATTAAATCAGTGGTATTTCCCTTTAGTTGTTAGTCAATTTGCCTTGACTGTCTGTTTTCAATATAGTAGAGTCCAAGACTGGGCACTAAATCCATTTACATAATTTAAACAAATAACTTCTACAATTTAGAGCAGGCAATTGCATTTTATAACTTGACACATTATTCAATCAGTTAGTAAATAAATATATAATTAACCTCTTTAAGAACGACCAGTTCTGTAGGGTTGTCGCCTAAGTAGGTAACCAAAAGAAGCAGCAGGCCCAGTGATTGTTGTGATTCAGTGTTGCTGTTGTCATCATTTTCAGTGCTCAGATGATCTGGATTGGCTGCTTTTGCTTGTCGGATGAATTTTGTGATCGTTGGTCCTTTTTGGGAAAGCTCCTCTGCCAATTTAGTTTGAACTGGAATCCCAATCAGAGTTTCAAAATGCTCAAAGAGGTGTGATGCCTCAAATAAATAAGGCCATGTTTCTTTTAAAGCAGAAACACATTTCGCTTGTGTATTCATTTATAATCGTTTACTGTAGTAAGCCTCATGCATTAGCTGCTTCACACTGGTATCGGAGAGATACTTTTGACAAAATGCAGTCTGCAACTCTGTTTGCTTTTCTAGCAGGACTCTGCTCTGTATCATTAGCAGGTAAAACTCCAGGCTGCCACTGGACGCAGCCATAACTGTCACATAACTTATTTTTTTCCATCCACTGCCACTTTCCTTTTGAGTTTGACTCCTTTCTGTTAATGGTCTTTTGCAATTTTCAACTCTGTTTTCCAATTACAGCATTAAAGAGTCATAGCCAGATCTGACTGTATTGTCTCCACTCACATCGCGAAATGAAGCTGGATACTTAAGTACCATTTTCTTTGCTACTTCCCTCAGATATTTTCTGCCAGGCCTGTTCTGCACAGCTAGCAGTTCATTCACAACTATTCTCGCCATTTATTTTATAAGCAGTGGAGTTGGCCTTTTTTGATCAGTTAAAGCTTGGATCAGAGCAGGTGGCATTTTGTGCCACGGTATTTGAAATTCGTCCCCAACACAGGTTCCTGATGTTTCCATCTCATGTGATCTGCATAATCCAGCTCTGCAGGGAGATTCAACAGCAGCTGATGGTCCTGAAGTTATAACAAACAAAATAAAGTCAAAATAAACATTCATTTTAGAAATCATAAGGGGTTCTGCCTAATATTTATAAAACACCTACATACACCAAATATATATTCTAGAAGGCTTTTCCGTTTCAGACCGCCTTGCAAATTTCTGCGGGAATCACTGCATACCTATACAACACACATCACATTCAACAAATGTTTATACTCAAGAAGTTAATAGTGTCAATATGAGAAATCATAACCATTTCATTCGAAAACTAAACAAATGATTTAAGTAAATTTGAAAAAATTGTAAAGGCTACTTTTTATCATTGCAATACTTACAAAAAAAACATACCTGCTATGAATGCTTGAAGCAGCTTTCGACCTTGAATTGGTCTCATAATTCCCTCCAGGTCTTCTATTTTTACCAGGGTTAAATCGTATTTACACTTTAACCCAATATCATGCAGCCTTTGTAGTAGGTTTTCAGTTGTGTCTTCACAGAGGGATGGCAGTGCCACCTTCAACAGCTCTTTCACTCTTTCCATCGTTTACAGGTTTGTGCTTCAATGGTAAAAGCAGTTTCCCTCCTCTGTGATAAAATGTAAGAGGCATGTAGTCATGAATCATAGAAGAGCTTTTACAAATTACTTTACTCTGGCTAAGGTATTCTACTCATACACACCAAGATCAGGTACAATGTTAGCCATCTTTTCTTGGAGAACAAAAAGCACCTCACTTTCATTTTTTACTATGATGCATGCTATCTGCCCCAGCCTTAAGTATCCCACATCATAATCAAGTACAACAAGCAAACCATTTGCATATGAAGTGCCTTTCACTAACCATGTGTGTGATCGTTGAGACTGGAACAAGATGGTTTGCCTTTAAACTTAAATAAAACGGAGCTAAATTGTCAGTGTATGTCGCTTCCTCTCCTACCTGAGCTAGGTTATCAGTTTCTGCGGGATGTTCTATTTGTAGATATGGTTGTTGTTCATGTAGATGAGGCTGTTCTACAGCATCACTGAGGTAAGCTGAATAAATGTTTGTTACGCCCCAGCCCTTGTGATGTCTAGATATATGGGAAGTAAATGATGACTTCAATGTAAACTTCCTACCACATCCCTCGAATGGACAAATAACCTCTAGGCCCTCCTGCAGATGATAATTCATGTGACCGACAAGCTCTTTAAAGGTTCCACATTCTTTACCGCAACAATCCCAGTAACATTTCAAAGCTACAGATATATTGCATCGTGTATTTGAACATGCTTCTGCTCTCAAGTTATTGTTAACTCTTGTAACATGACTATTAAAGGAATAAAAGTTGAAAACCTACTACCACAAGTTGGAAATCCACAAGAAACTGTGCATTATGCACATTTCTATGCTGCCTCCAGTTTCTTAAATAAGCAATGATTGAGGCATTTCTAAAGTCACATATTGAGCACCTGAACATTGTGTGTGCAATGGCCAATCTTTAATGGCTTAGAAAAGAAGTCTAAACAAACCAGCATCATAGTATACACTGCTGCACCTCCACAGCAGTGGTTCTCAACCCTGGTCCTGGCAGCCACAGTCTAGCATGTTTTCTAGGTCTCCCAAAATGACCAACACCTTGTGAACCGATAAGAGTAATTCAAATGGTCCAATTAACACTAATTAGTTAAATTAGGTAGTTAAGCCCTCCAGGAACGGCACTTTGCAACCCGTTAAAATCACACTTTATTAAACTGTCGGCTACGTACTAGCGTTTTGTTGAGGTCCTGGTCTGGCCTTTGTTCAATAGTTATAAATAAAAACATAAAAAAATGCAGTCCTGTCGATGATAATTTAAGTAAATGTGTTTTATATGCCTTTACATTTCACCACAGAGAAAGAGTCTTACCAGCAAAAACCGAGGAATATAAATATGGCTGCGTGTTGGAAATGAAGTTGCTCTCAATCTCTTTCCCGCCTTTTCCTCGAGATATCCCACAATGCACTACTCCGTAATTTCACGGATATTCCGTTTACATTTTCATTACAGTAATTTTTCCGTGTGCAAATACAGTATTTTCTCATGTAAAATTACGGATATTTTTTACATGGGACGTCACAGAGCGCTGGGGTGTGGTGTGCAATGCAACCGCACGACTGCGTCGGGGAGTAGGGATATTCCGGGTGCTTCAAATAAATGTGAACACTTCCGAGAATTTGCAACAAAACCACGACAAATGTGCCTCCGGGCTCTGGAGGCCACCTGGAAAATATTCCAGGTATGCGTTAATATACATTTGTTATCATGTTACAGTGTATTATTCTTTCTTTTTCCATTAGAAACGATAGTCCCATATAGTGTTAAAAATGTTTTAAGCGGCCTGTATTTTACGGTCCACTATGTTTATTTCATAATTGTCGTTTTTTTTTATTGTAATAGTGTAGTGAGTTCCAGGGAGACTGACGTTGGAGTCGAGGCACACTCTTTTATTAAACTCAAGGGCAGTACAATACTTGAAGGGGTAACGGCCCCTTCACCCGTACTAGATGGGAAAACACCCCTAGCACTATTCCCCCTGTCCTGTTCCCAGTCCTCCTCTAATAGTGCTATGGGAGGCTGTCTGATCCGGCCCTGGTAAAGCACGGATCTCGGCACCCAGCTAACCCAGCCTTGCTCTTACAAGAGCAGAGGTCCAGAAGCTCTTGGGGCCGCGCCACTGGCTTGCCCAGCTCGGCCCTGACAAGGGCAGCGAGACAGGGGAGTCCCAGGGCCTATTCTGCCGGTCTTCAGACTTCACTGGTAAGCTTCTTCCACACTGGCCCCGAGCTCTCTGGCTTCCCGCCTTTTATAGGAATCCCCTCCGAGGGGTGGAGTTATGGGGGATCACAGAGCCCCCATGGCCCCCCAGTGGTTAACGGATGCGGACGTGGATATAGACACCCGTGTGTTGGTGCAGACACCCTTGTGTTTTCTGTCCGCCCTTCTCCCTGTAATAACCCCTACATCACCCCCCCCCCCCCTGTACAGCCCGCAGCCATCCCGGCTGCAACAAAACCCCTCAAAAGCCACAACAATAAAGACTTAACACAGTCAACATGTTTGTGCCCCGTAACAATAACAAGAGTAACAAACAACCGACGGTCCCCTATAAATACCCCAGCCCCAACATGCAAACATATGTACAGAGTGTGATTCCCCCCCCCCCCCCCCGCAATAAAAAAAAACGGTGAGCGCGCCCCACGGCAGCGGACCACGCGCGGGAAGCAACTCGCAACAACCGGCGCGTCTTGGCGCGTGTCCGTGCAGCGGGTCCGTCACAAGGGCCCGACCCGGTCGGGCCGGCGGCGGGTGTTGACAGTTCAGACCCCCTCGGGGGAGGCCGGTGGCCGAGAGGGCGTTAATCCTTGGACCCCTGAAGGCGGAACAGTTAGCAGCGGATCAGAGGCTGGGGGTGAACCCGCCCTCTAGGAGTCAGTGGACCCCCCACATGTTCGGTCATAGTTGTGAGAGGAAGCATGTGGCGTAAAGAACGGCTTCAACCGTGAAGGGTGGACGAACCACCGACGCTTCCCCCATTTAATGCGAACACATTGGGGTCGCACAACCTGCACAATTTCCACGGGGCCCCTCCATGGTCGCAACAGTTTAGACGAGGTAGCCAATGGCACCTGGGGACAGTGTAGCCACGCTCTGTCGCCCGGGTGCCATTCGTGCGTGTGTGACCGGCGCAATCGCAACTTTTCATTCGCCTTCTGGTGAGAGTCAGAGTTTTGAATAGCCACCTCCCACGCCTCAGCCCACTTGAGGATATTAAATTTAACATGGTCAGCCAATTTGGACTTAGTGTGTGGTGTGGAAATTCTCAGCTGGGTCGCGACAGGCAGGACAGCTTCGCGGCCATACATTTAAATAAGTATAACCCGTAAAAACAAAGTTTTTCACTATAAATCCTTTATATGCGTGGCAGCGAACTTAATATGAAGGATTTAAAAATGTATTCGCCTGTGGAGGACGCGGGGATCGATCCCGCGACCTTTGGCATGGGAAGCGAGGGCGCTACCAACTGCGCTACTCCGCCACGGCCTGTGGAGGGGTTACGCTCTGGGCTCTTATACGGTGACATTCAGCCAAAGCGATGAATGAGTTCTATTTGAATATATGTAAAATAAAAAATTTTTGCCTAAAAAGTGTAAAATTTTGGGAATTATTTTTCACGAACATTAATTGTCTGGCACAACGAGTCTGTGTGGAAAATGTCAGCTCGATTGGATCACGGGAAGTGGGTTAAAAAACGACCGAAAGATGTGCATGGTCATAAGCAAGCAAGCACGCAAGCAAGCAAGCAAGCATGCGAACTTAATATAAAGGATTTAAAAAATGGCGAGAATCCGGTCGCCGCGTGAGGAGCCATCCTGTAAGCTGATAGAACTCCCGGGATCTGAAGGTCCCAATTGGTTTGGGACTCAGATACCTGGTGTGATAGCATAGACGTAATAGTCCTATGCAGGCGTTCTACCATCCCATCCGTTTGTGGGTGGTAAGGGGAAGTACAAATTTTCTTCATACCGAGAAGCTCACACACCTCGTGTAAAAGGGAACTAGTGAAGTTCTTTCCCTGATTGGTCAACAACCGTTCCGGAGCGCCCTTGTCGAGGACATAGCCCTGGACAAAAGCCTCCGCAACGGCTGCTGCCGACTGGTTGGCGAGGGGCCAAGCCATAGGCCATCGCGTGAAATATTCCACGCCAACCAGTAGGTACTTATTACTCCTAGGCGTGGAAGGCAACAGCCCCAAAATATCAAGAGCGACAAGCTCATTAACCCGGGAGACCGAAATAGACTGGAGCGGTGGGCTGGCTCCCCTTGCTGGCAGCTTCCGTTGAGCACACTGGGTACAAGACTGCAAGAGATCGTCCACATCCCTTGCCATGCCCGGCCAAAATAAATTAAGCTGGAGCATGGCAAGGGTTTTGTGGGTGCCCAGGTGCAGGAGCCATTCATGAGCAGCCCATACAGCCCTACCTCTCAACGTGGAAGGCACCACCAGCCTGTGGCGGCGAATTGTCCCATCCCAATGCATGAGGAGGCCCTGGCACAACTCCCATGAGTCAACGCCCGACCTCCCCTGACCGGATCCTCCCGCGCGACGCCGTAGCGCCAGGAGGGAAGTATCTTCCATTTGGAGGCGCCCCCACTCCGCACCTGACAACCCCAGTAGGGAATCCTTCCCTCCCATTTCAATAGGGCCAACGCCCGAAGGAGCCTCAACGGCGGCCGCAAGGACCCGATCCTGGCCGTCGCTCGCAGATTTGCAATGCCCCGAGCCCAAGAAACAAGTGCAATCCGAAGTGGCCGGCAGGCGCGACAGGGCATCGGCATTAGTGTGGCGAATCCCCTTGCGATATGTTGTTTCGAAATCGAAATCCTGAATGATCTCCAGCCATCGGGATAATTGCTCCGATGGCTGGTGAATACGCAGGGCATACTGCAATGCGCATGATCTGTACGGACGATGAAATGCCGGCCGTACAGATATGGCCGGTACTGTTGAATAAAGAAAACAATAGCCAACAGTTCACGGCGGGTGACGCAGTATCTTTGCTTGGCAGGAGACAATACTCTACTACCATAAGCCACAACGCGCTCCATGCTACTGTAGGGGTGTTAGAGAGAGAGCCCGTTATGCATGGCAGCTTAGGGCAAACAAACACAGTGGGCGGGGCTACGTGAGTGCACGGGGAGGTGCTCTCAATGACGTCCGCGCCAGGCACCCTGGGGGGGCCCCACCCCTCAGCGGGGGGTTGGGTATAAAAGGGGATGTATCGGAGGGCTCGGGGTTCTTGTTAAGCTAACCAGTGAAGACTGAAGACGTCTTAGCTAGAGCCCTGGACTCCCCTCGTTCGCCGTCCTTATCAGGGCCGAACAGGACCGAGCCAGCGGCGTGGTCCCGAGATCCAGAGCCGGTGCTCCTGTCAGCACTGGTCTGGGACTCAGGGTATGGGCCCGACTTACCAGTGTCGGGCCAGATAGCCTCCCCTAGCCCGTTAGAGGAGGACTAGGAGGCAGGCTAGAAGGTAGCTAGCGCGTGTATCCCCAGCTAGCCGGGTGAGGGGGCCGACACCCCCTCTAGTGTTGTATGCCAGAACCGTGCTGTGTGTAATAAACCCGTGTGCCTCCAACTCCGGCGTCCAAGAGTCGTGAACGCTACTACACTACCAACAACTTGGGAAAGCACGCCAATCCCTGTGTTGCTCACGTCCGTGTCGAGCACAAAAGTAGAGAAAAATCGGGGTAACTCAATGACGGGACCCCCACCAAGGCATCACGAAGAGTGTTAAAGGCGGCCTCCTCTTCCGGCCCCCAATGAAATTTCACCCCCTTTGACGTTAAGGCACGTAACGGCTTAGCGATGGAAGCGAACTCCGCGACAAACCGCCGGTAATATGAAGCAAAACCGATGAAGCTCCTAACCTCCCCCACCGAGGTGGGAGTCGGCCAGGAGCTGACACAACGCGTTTTGGCGCGATCGGTTGAGATACCTGACCGTCAGACGATGTGACCCAAATATCTCACAGATTCGCGGAGCAAATGGCATTTTTGTGGTTTAAACTTCAAATTAGCTGCGTGCATTTTGAGAAAGACGGCCCGAAGCCTATCAAGATGTTCCTCGAATGTCCTACTAAATACGATCACTTTGTCTAGGTAAATCAAACAGACCTCCCATTGCAAGCCAGCAAGAACCAATTCCATTAGTCGCTGGAACGTTGCGGGAGCTGAGTGGAGCCCCATAGGCAAAATATTAAATTGGAAGAGGCCGTGCGGTGTTAGAAAAGCCGTTTTGGGCTTCGATTCGTCATCCAAAGGAAGTTGCCAAAAGCCTGACAGCAAATCCAAGGTGGAGAATAATCGTGATCCAGCCAGGGCATCCAGAGATTCGTCCATTCGAGGAAGCGGGTAAGCATCGGCCACCAAGATTGTATTTAACCGCCGAAAATCAACGCAGAACCTTAGGGACCCATCTTGCTTTTTAACCAACACTATGGGTGCACCCCAAGGGCTGGTTGAGGGAGAAATAATGTCAGAAGCCAGCATGTCATCTACAGCCGATTTGACATGATCCTTTTCGGCGGGACTTAACCGAAAAGGATTTTGGTGGATAGGAGCATTGTCACCGGTGTCAATATGGTGGCGCAGCAATTTTGTACATCCGATATCATATTTGTGCTTACTAAAGACGTCGGAAAATTCTCGCAAAAGGGTACGCAATTTAGCACGTTGTGAGTCAGATAGGTCAGGTGTCTCAGCACAAAGCGCCTCCAGCCAACCCTCATCATGGTCTGACTGCAGTTGCGGCTGAGAAGCGGTGGCCACCTGGCCAATGTTTGGCGTTTCCGCAGGTACCAGAATCGCGTGTGCGAACACGGTTCCTTGGGAAACCACCACCGTCCGTGTCCCGACATTGAGGACCACGATTAACGGGTCCTCATCCCCTTTAACAATTGTCTGGGCCGCCACCAAATCTGGCCCATTCACCCCGGCCCTAGACGGCCCCAGCAAAATGCCCTGGTCTAAGACCCCTTTAGCGAACGGTCGACGCAACCGCAGGGGCACGAGCATCTGTGCCCCCAGGGGTACGCGCACTGTTCAAGCAACGAGCGCCTGTACCGTTGCACAGGCTGTACGCAAGGCAGGGGTGGAGGGCAAGAACGTTATACGTCGGCCTGATGGAAGTTCGATGCATCCCTGGTCAATCAAAATTTTGACAGGCATTTTGGCCAAAAAGTCCGTCCCCAACAGGCACGGAATTGCCAGAGAGGGGAAAACCAACACCAGCCCAGATAATTGAATATCCCCGATAGAAATTTGCGCTCGAATTTGGCCAATGATACCTAACGAGCCCCCGTTTGCAGCGTAACATGGTATGTCGACGGGGAGCAACGGGCGACTCTGAACGGGCAGGATATTATAAATTAAATTGGAAACGATAGTCGTCGATGCTCCCGTGTCGATCAATACCCGAACTTCCACCCCATCAATGTGCTCCGTGACAACGGACGACCCCGCCGACGCATCCACAATACGGTGAGCCAACTCGGACCATTGGCCTGGTTGGAGCGCCCTCCCCATCAAGCCGCAACCCGACGCACCAGCCCCCGAACCCCGAGAATCGTGTGTCGGGGCATGTGAGAAAGAAGTGGGTGTGCGTGCAGGCCGAACATGTGGGGTGCCACGACTTACCGGAGGATGTTGTGGAGGCTTTTGAAGAGGGCCGTCCTCAGCCCCAGTTCTTGCTCCATGCTGTCGAGGAGCCCGGCATCCCGAAGCCATGTGGCCCCGGAGGCCACAGTTGTAGTACACGACGAGTACTCCAGAAGACTTGGGCTGCTCTTGGTGGCTCGGTGCATCCCGAGCCGGTCGCCTGCTAGACCGCCATCCCGCAGAACGGCCCGCAGCAAAGACCCCCTCGGATTCGGAGGTGGTTGCCGCCACGGTGTGATCCGCAGCTGCCTTGTTGGCCTTCCTCCGTTGGGAAATCAGGTTGGCATGGATGTGCCTTGCAGCCCGCAATGAAGACATGTCCGCATCATCCTGCGCCAGGATGACGAAGTTCAAGTCGTCGGCCAACAGCAGAATTTTTTCGGCCACCATCGCGTCCACCCCTTCCTCGTCCATGCGCGGGAAGGCCGCCTTCGCCAACGCAAACAGGGCCGTGACTCCTTGTCGCCCCTCTGCCGCTCGTAGAAAAGCTGGCGACAATCGGAAGGCGGCCATAAACCGTGGCCAGCACATGCAGCGCCGACCGAGGTGTGGAGCATGCCGACCTAGGTGCAGCGGTGAGGGTGCCAAGGGCGTCGCTATCCAGCATCGCCGGAAGAGCACGCAGCGCCTCGTTGTCCGTCCAGCCAGCCATCTTTTGGTGGGCGAGGAAACGGCGCTGAAACCCACCCCAATCGCCGCCGCTTGATACAAAATCCTGCAGGGCCGGCAGGCGTTGCTGAAATGTCGGCTCCATCTCCGACGATCGCCCAGCTCGCATACTGTCTCCATGGACTGTATGGGAAGCAATGGCTGACCCTAATGGAGGTCGTGCCGTCGGTGACGCGTTGGTTTCGGCTTGGTCGATGCAGTTGTCCGCTGTTGATGACCTGGCGACCGCTGATAGGTAGCCACTGCGACCCGCCCCCGCCGATGACGTGGTGCTTGCTGGTTGGGCCCCGTCGCCCGCGTGACGTGCTGGGGCCCCTCCCTCGGCTCCCACTGTACCCGTGGCGGGAAGCTCAAGCCTCCGGCCCATCGCAAAGGCGGGAGTTTCTGGCGGGCGCTGTCCGTCTTCAAGCTGCGCCGCTCCCCCCGGCCCCAGGCGGGTTATCTGCTCCAGCGTGGCGGCCGCTGCATATAGGAGCTCCGCCAATCGGGAGTGGGCCAACGCCAACTCATCAGCCGACGTCCCGGTTCTCTCCGACTGCCCTGCAGGTGGTGGAGCCGGCAGCAGTTGGCCAGGTACGTCGGCGGCGATATCTTGCACCACCTCTCCCAAGCTGTCGTCCTCTCCGGAGTCTTGGGTACGAGTTGTCCGTCTCGTATCCATTCTTTCGACCACTTCTGACACCAGATGTAGTGAGTTCCAGGGAGACTGACGCCGGAGTCGAGGCACACTCTTTGATTAAACTCAAGGGCAGTACAATACTTGAAGGGGTAACGGCCCCTTCACCCGTACTAGATGGAAAAACACCCCTAGCACTATTCCCCCTGTCCTGTTCCCAGTCCTCCTCTAATAGTGCTATGGGAGGCTGTCTGATCCGGCCCTGGTAAAGTACGGATCCCGGCACCCAGCTATCCCAGCCTTGCTCTTACAAGAGCAGAGGTCTAGAAGCTCTTGGGGCCGCGCTACTGACTTGCCCAGCTCGGCCCTGACGAGGGCAGCGAGACAGGGGAGTCCCAGGGCCTATTCTGCCGGTCTTCAGACTTCACTGGTAAGCTTCTTCCACACTGGCCCCGAGCTCTCTGGCTCCCCACCTTTTATAGGAATCCCCTCCGAGGGGTGGAGTTATGGGGGATCACAGAGCCCCCATGGCCCCCCAGTGGTTAACGGATGCGGACGTGGATGTAGACACCCGTGTGTGGGTGCAGACACCCTTGTGTTTTCTGTCCGCCCTTCTCCCCGTAATGATCCCTAGAATAGTATAAAATTAATATTTATATTCAATACAAGTAGTCTTTGTTTACAATATGAATGGTCAGTTATGAAGTGTGTACATTGTGAAATGGTAAGTTACGAAGGCTGGGAACGATTCCTCAGTGGTAATGTTATAAGTTGTTATAAGTTGTTCACTATACGACTTGATTACTTGCCAAATGCATCTCTTTGGTGTTTGAACATCTTAACGCAACTCGTGTTTTATTTCCATAAAGGATCAAATCTATTCCTATTTTGTCATACTTTGATAATGGTAACAACAAAAGCGGTCCCATGTTGTAGCCCGCCAGTAGTCGTCACACGTTCTTCTGGGAGGTGCACAGCAGAATTGCTTCCAACACGTCGTACTCTCGTCTCATCAGCAGTCCGGCATGGCTGAAACAATGCTGGGGAGCCTATCGGGAGCCTATGGGTGTTCACAGCCAAGGTGTCTCTCTCCGTCTCTGTCCGTCTGTTCGATACGGGCCCCAGCCTGTGATGTACAACACAAAGTGTGGTACACGTCATTCGTTTTTTTACACATTCCATCAACCGTACGCACCTGGCGGCAGGGAAGAATTGTTTTACCTTCTTGCATATATCCTCGACAGCGACGCAAGTGGCTACGTATTTTGTTTGTTGTCCTTCCACTCCCCCTTACCTTCGATTAGCACGGTTGACTACGTACGGTGCAAAAGAGGTTCAACATACAGTACGTCCAATATTATCCATTCTAGAGGTTTTTGGGTTAGATCGCGTAAATATAAATGTATATTTAAACCCGCCAACACCCGACAGCTAATTAGTAAGGGTGTGTCACGTAAACAAAACGTGCCAATTCGTTACTGGTGTAGTGTGCTAATTCACAGACACTAGTAAGAGGCACTCTCCCTTTCTTCTATTCCGTCCTTCACAGCCTTAGGGGATAACCACACACCGGATCGGGACAGCCAACATGCTGCCAGACCCATAGTTAGCAGAGGGCGACAATCACGACATCGACGGCATGACGAATTCCACTCCAGATCGCAACAGCCCCGACTGTGAGTCGGAGCTCGCCTTATGTTCTGAACAGCGTGGCCAGGTTCCGCCCTCAGCCCCGCACCCCTCTGGATCCCCCAGAGGGCTCAGTGCCTTGCCCACAGGTGCAACTGGTAGAACGGGCTGTTATCCCTGATTCTATTGTCTACCAATCTCCCAGCGACACGCGCTCCATTGACTCATTTCATGTCCCTACACTAGTACAGCACACCGGTTGTGTTTGAGAGTAAACCCACAACAACATTTACAATTCGAGTACTGTGACGTGTCGCCAGTAATTGCAACTCCCATCATCAGGCGGACAGCCAGAGCTGTGGAGAAATCATCATGTTTCGGTCCTAAATGGAGGACGTATAAATGTGATGTACAGACAATACTCTCAGCCTTGTCCAGACCACCAGCTCAAGAGCTGAACGTGTGGCCGTCTTACCGTTTACACCACCAGCTTAGTCTTCACATCATTACCCCACCCCTCACGCCCCCACCAACTCCCCCTTTGTCTTCCTCACAGCGGTGAGTTCCGTGGCCCTGGTGGTGGTTGAAACCGCACGGCCATCAGGGACCACGGGAGCACCAGGGGTAGGGGGGATTGGTGGTGGAGGAGGGGAACATGCCATGTGGATTCCTTTTTTTTACAACACGACAGTGCCGCCGCTATCCACAACTTTGTAGTCTATAACATTTAAAATGCCACCACTGACCTACACACAGTACCGCGGAATCGCCAACTGCGCATTTGCGGCCGCAATGAATGCGCCGATGAAGTCCCCTACCGGTTTTGGGAGTGGACTTGTCTCATCGTTGCTGTCGTCCCGTCGCCGTCGTCATTAAACTTCTTCACTATATATTGCGCTTGGAAGGCTAGTAGTTGGCCAACTCAGTCAGCGCCGTCAGTGTTAAACGGCTATAATTGTGTACAGGCTAGGCTAAGCTACTGTGGAGATTGTGTAGACGAGATCGTGGAAGTTGTTAATAAAGAAGGTGCCTCCTATGAACTATGTCTCCGAATCGTTGACACTACATTAAAGTGTAAGCGTGGGTTGGTAATACCTCAATCTTGCATTGAAACCACAGGGCCGTGAAAAGATGAACGCCAAATGCCTCTGACTTTAAACCCCCCAACCCTGTAACTAAATTTAATAACACAAATGTGTATATCTATCAAAAGCGACCTGCTTGTCAGTTTTTATGTGATTTCCTTATTCACCAAAGTTCCTGTACCTGACACCATCGCAATCATTGAAGACTTGGTTCATCAAGGACTGAATGCTGGGGTACCCCCCCCCCCCCCCCCCCCTGGTGAGACACTGCTTAACCAGTACATACTTCGCCTGGAATGGAACTTTCTACAAACAAACTGAGGGTACCCCAATGGGCTCCCCCCTATCTCCGGTTGTAGCCAATGTTTTCATGGAGAAATTTAAGACCGACGCCATCCAGACTGCCACTCTACACCTGACCTTATGGAAGAGGTACGTAGATGACACTTTTGTCATCTGGCCACATGGCCGGCCTGCTCTAGACCAATTCCTCGACCATATCAATTCCATACACCTAGCCATCAGATTCACCAAAAAAGTCGAAAAAGATGGCAAGCTACCCTTTTTGGATGTCCTAAATAAAAGGAGACCTGGTGGTTCAATGACCCATTCTGTCTACAGGAAAGCCACTCACACGGATGCTTACCTAAAACCGGATTCCCACCACCATCCATCCCAGAAGAACTCCCTCATCAAGACTCTATACCATAGAGCCCAATGCATCTCCGACCAGGAACACATTGCCAGTGAACTCAAACACATACGCCAAGCTCTTAAGGCTAATGGTTACTCCGACTACACAATCCGCAAGGCCATCACTCCAACCATCAAGAAGGATCCTGTTGAGGAGCCTATAAAAAAACATCTCCTTACCCTACATTGCTGGGGTCACAAACAAGATCTCCAAAATCCTGATTAAACGCAAGATCCAGGTCCGATTCAACACAGTACATAAAATCCGTGATCTGGTCCCGTCTGTAAAAGACGTGGTTCCAGACATACAGTATCCTGGCATCTACAAACTAAGTTGCCTCTTTGGTAGCAGTTATATTTGAGAAACCAAACGACATGTCTCGGACCGCATCCGTGAACATAAAGCAGACCTGAAACACGGTAGGACAAACACCTCAGCCGTGGCAGATCACTGTTACAATTCAGTGGGCTCACATGACATTGACTTCTCCAAGACGGAGATTCTCTGCAAGCCATCTGGCTACTATGAGAGATTCGTTCATGAGGCGATCCACATATACAAACACAGAGACAATTTCAACCGATAAGATGAATTCTGGCTCAGCAATCATTGGAAGGACGTAATAAACCATTTCGGATCTTAACTCATTGTTGTTCACGTTTACGGTGACTTTCAGACCGCAGTCCACTCACTGGCATTGACTGTGTATCTTGTGTTCTCCACAGGGAATGCATTATTTGCTCTGCTGCGGGTCTCCTGCTTCTACATACTATTAACATTCCCTCCCTTTGTTAATGCTACCCCCTACCCCCTCCTTTTGATGCTGCTAATCCTACATAATGCATGGGCATAATATGACTTTGAAACCCCCCAGCCCACCTCCTACGCATTTCCCATAAACATGCTAAATTCCTCTTGATATGCAAATTATTTTGTCAAGGCGCTCTTCTTTCACCTCCAACCCAGATTATATATATGCTAAATTCCTCTTGATATGCAAATTATTTTGTCAAGGCGCACTTCCCCCCCCCCCTCCAACCCAGCTTAAAAAGACGCTCTAAGCCTGGGGTTGTCATTCATACTCGACAGACCTGTTCTTCACCTGAGGACGGCTGCTTGCATTGTGGCCGAAACGTCGTGAGAATTATTTTATTATGTTTTATTTTTATTATTTTATTACTTCCTTTCTACGTGACTTTACCAAAAGAACCAAGAAGATATTTAGAACTGCGTATAGTTGTTGTTGTTTGTTGTCCTCACGCCCCGCACCTCAAATTCGCATGGTGCAAAAGAAGTTCAACATACAACATACTTCTATACACTACATACTACACTACTATACAGTATACTATACACCACTATATACTACACTACTATACACTGCACTATACACCACTCTATACTACACTACTATACACTACACTATACACCACTCTATACTACACTACTATACACTACACACCACTCTATACTACACTACTGTAGAGGTGTAATTGTGAAGGTGTATGGGCACGGATGGGTAACAAACACAAGGGGCGTGGTTATGGCCGTACACAGAGAAGGTGCTCACACTGACGTCCGCACCTGCATCCCCCACGCCCCCCCCTGGGGGCCGATTGCTATAAAAGGTGGTGAGCCGGAGGGCTCGGGGTCGAGTGTTAGCTTTAACCAGCGAAGAGTGAAGACCAGCTAGAGTAGGCCCCGGAACTCCCCTGGCTCGCTGTCCTTGTCAGGACCGACCAGGGAAAGCCGGTGGCGTGGCCCCGAGAGCCCAGACTGACGTTCTTATAAGAGCCGGTCTGGAGACTCAGGGTGCCGGGATCCCAGCTTGACCAGGGCTGGGATAGATAGCCTCCCCTAGCTCCGTAGTGGAGGACCTGGGCGTAAGCTAGCCGGGTTAGACATTGGGTCTCTCTGTTAGACGGGTGAAGGGGCCGATACCCCTTCAAGTGTTGTGTGTCCCCGTCTCTGTACATAAGTTGGTGTTAATAAATAAGTTATCCTCCAACTACATCGTCCGAGCCTCCTGCATCTTACTACATCTGGGGTCAAAAGTGATCGTTCAACGATGGACACACGAGGGACGACTCGTACCAGGGAGCCAGAGATGGAGGACACCTCAGCTGACTCGACACCAGAGATGGCTGAAGTCTCCGAGCAGCCGGGGCCGAGTACACCCGCGCCGCAACGACAGGAAGGGTGGGGAGCGTCGGCCGAGGGACTTCGGCTGGCCACTCCAGCCTGGCGGAGCTGCTCTACGCGGCGGTTGCCACGTTGGAAGAGATCACGCGGCTGGGGGCTAGAGAGGCTGCACGGGGCGACGGCGGCCGACACGCAGCGCCGTTTCCCGCCACGCAGCGCTGTTTCCCGCCACCTCGACGCGGCTCGCGGTCAAATTTCCCGCCATCGCTACGATGGGAGCAGAGGGCGGGGCTGGCCTGCGTCAGGTGACCGCCGAGTGCCAAGCAGAAGCTGCAACGTCATCAACACCGGCCAGCGCGTCGCCAACGGAGCGACCTGCGATGCCATGCGCTCGGCCCGCCCACACTGTACCGAGTGCCGGGAAGGACGGGGCGCGATACATGACCACGGACGTCGCATTACAGCAGCGACTACCGCCTCTCAAAGAATTTGTGGGCGCGGACGGGGACTGGGGTGGCTTCAAGAGACGGTTCCTCGCTCATCAGGAGATGGTGAATTGGACGGACAATGAAGCACTACGCGCGCTGCCGGCGATGCTGGACAACGACGCCCTGGCTACCCTCACCTCTGCGCCTAAGGAAAAGCGCGCCACGCTGCAGTTGGCGCTGCAGCTTCCGTCTGCTGTCTACGGCCTGCCTTCGGACTGCAGGCAGCTGTTCCACGATCGCCATCGGGGCGCCAACGAATCGCCTCTGGCTTTCCGGACGGCACTCCTGGCCCTGGCGAAGGCAGCTTTTCCGCGGATGGACGAGGAGGGAGTGGACGCCATGGTGGCAAAAAAGCTGTTGCTACTCGTGGACGAGTTGGACGTTGCCGTCTTGGCACAAGACGACACAGAGATGTCTTCCTTGATGGTTGCGCGCCACATCCACGCGGGCTTGCGGTCCCTGCGTCGCAAGGCCGGCAAGGGGGTGGCCGGCCATGCCATGGCGGCTACCACCCTCCCATCGGAGGAGGTCTGCGGGGTGAAGCCGGGGGAGTGGAGATCTGCGGGACCACAGGCTCGGAACGGACCAAGCCGCCAGGAGCAGCCCAGGCCATCTGGGGCGCTCACACGCTGCTACAACTGTGGCCTTCAGGGCCACGTGGCTTCAGGATGCCGGGCTCCTCGACGGCGCGGAGCGACGCCTCGTCCGGACGCCGCGCCGCCTCCACCCAAGCTCCAGCAGAGAAATACGGCGAGTCGTGGCACCTCACACGTTTGGCCTATGCACACATCTGTCACACACTCACTCGCTGAAACGAACAGGGCTCGCAAATCGCCGGGTGTTGCGTCGGAGTGTTCCGAAATGCGGCGAGAGCTCCAACCGGGCCAGTGGTCGGAGCTCGCCCATCGTGTCGTTGCCGCGTCGGCGGGGTCGTCGGTCCTGGTCGATCACATTGATGGGGTTGAGGTGCGGGTTCTAATTGACACGGGAGCATCGGGGACCATTATATCTGATTTGATTTATAACATCCTCCCCGTTCAACGCCGTCCTTTGCTCCCCGTTGACGTGCCATGCTATGCTGTTAACGGGGGCTCGCTGGGCATTATTGGGCAGATCCGTGCCAAAATTTGCATTGGGGACATCAAATTGTCCGGGCCGGTATTGGTTTCCTCCTCGCTGGCGGTTCCGTGCCTGTTGGGGACGGATTTCTTGGCCAAAATGCCTATCCGTATATTGATCGACCAGGGGTGCATCGAACTCCCGTCGGGCCGACGTATAATGTTTTTGTCTTCCCCCGCCACGGAGCGTCGGGCATTTGCGACGGTGCAGGCGCTCGTGGCGAGGACTGTACGCGTACCCCCGGGAGCTCAGATGCTCGTCCCTCTTAGGTTGTGTCGGCCGTTTGCTAAGGGGATTGCAGATCAGGGGGTTTTTTTGGGACCATCTCGAGCCGGGGTCAATGGACCCGATTTGCTAGCAGCTCAGACTTTGGTAAAAGGGGACGGGGACCCCTTCATTGCAGTCATTAATGTGGGATCGCGAACGGCCGTGGTTCCTCAAGGGACCGTGCTTGCACACGCGACGCCGGCACCCTGTGAGGAACCGCTCATGGGTCAGGTGAGCACCGATCCTCCATCGCGACCGCATTCGGACCGTGATGACGGATGGCTGGATGCGCTTTGCGCGGGATCAGTGGACCTGTCCGACTCACAGCGTGAGAGGCTGCGAGTCCTCCTGCGGGAGTTTGCCGACGTTTTTAGTCAACACAAATTTGATATTGGCTGTACTAAATTGCTGCGACACCACATTGACACGGGTGACAGCGCGCCAATCCGCCAAAATCCTTTTCGGTTGAGTCCCGCCGAAAAAGATCATGTCAAATCGGCCGTTGACGACATGCTAGCCGCCGATATCATATCCCCTTCCAACAGCCCCTGGGGTGCACCGATCGTTTTAGTAAAAAAACACGACGGCTCACTGCGGTTTTGTGTCGACTTTCGGCGGTTGAACAAAATTTCAGTAGCCGACACGAACCCGCTTCCTCGAATGGATGAGTCGCTTGATGCCTTAGCGGGGGCGTGATTCTTTTCCACCTTGGATTTACTTTCTGGATTCTGGCAGCTTCCTCTGGATGATGAATCTAAACCTAAGACTGCTTTCCGTACGCCGCACGGCCTTTTCCAATTTAACCGCTTGCCGATGGGCTTACATTCTGCGCCAGCAACTTTTCAGCGGTTAATGGAACTGGTCTTGGTGGGCTTGCAGTGGGATTTATGTTTAATTTACTTGGACGATGTCATCGTCTTTAGCAAAACATTCGATGACCACCTCCAGAGGTTGCGTGTTGTTTTCCTAAAAATGCGGGCTGCCAATTTGAAATTCAAAGCGCAGAAATGTCATTTACTCCGCGAATCGGTGCAGTATTTGGGTCACATTGTTGGACACTCGGGGATAGCCACTGATCCCGCCAAAACGAAATGTGTCAGCTCCTGGCCGACTCCCACCTCGGTGGGGGAGGTCAGGTGTTTCATTGGGTTCGCGTCATACTACCGACGGTTTGTGGCTGACTACGCTACAATTGCGAAACCCTTGCATGCCTTGACGTCCAAGGGAGTCAGGTTTCGTTGGGGACCAGAGGAGGAGGCTGCTTTTCGCTCCCTCCGGGATGCCCTGGTGGGGGCTCCGCCATTGAGTTATCCGGATTTCTCACAACCCTTCTTGCTCGATACAGACGCAAGCAACACGGGCATTGGGGGCGTGCTTTCGCAGCTCATTGGTGGCGTAGAGCATGTGGTGGCTTACGGTAGTCGGGTGTTGTCTCCGGCGGAACAACGGTACTGCGTTACAGATCATGCGGCGCTGCAGTACGCCTTGCGGATTCAACAACCATCGGGACAGTTGTCTTGATGGTTGGAGATTCTCCAAGACTACGATTTTGTCACCACATATCGTAAGGGCGTCCGCCACACGAACGCTGACGCTTTGTCGCAATTGCCGCCCACTTCAGAGTGCGCTTGCCTCTTGGGTTTGGGGCGTTGTAGACCTCTGAATGTGATCGCTGATTTGGTCCTTGCGGCCGCCGCCGATGCGCCTTCAACTTCGGGTCCTATTGTAATGTAGCCGATGCGCAGACGACCGTCCGTATGCGTGAATACTCGTGGCAATCCCCAGGGAGCAGATGTCCATTTCGTCCGCCGTATTGATGGGGACTCCCAGGTCGTGAGCCAACGCCAGCAGCTGCTCCGTCACCATGGCGTCCTTCCCCTCCTTGTCCATGCGGGGAAAAGCTGCGTCCGCCAGGGCGAGCAGCGCCATGCGATAGGCGAGCGTTGTTTCTCCAACCACCTTGCGCCGTTCGTAGAAATGGTGGCGACAGGTCGAGGGCGGGCCGAACACCTTGGCCATTAGATGTAGCGCGGCCTGGAGCGTTGAGCGAGACGACCTTGGGGCAGATGTGAAGGCTGCAAGCGCGTCGTCGTCGAGCGTCGCTGGCAGCGCGCGTAGGGCAGTGGTGTCGGACCACCCCGACATTTCTTGATGTGCGAGGAACCTTCGTTGGAAGGCTCCCCAGTCGCCCCCGTCCGCCTTGAACGCCGTCAGCGCGGGCAATCGTTGCTGGAAGACCCGGTCGTCGGCCTCCGAGGAATGGTTTTCCCGCGCGCCGCTGTGGTTATAAAAAATGTCGGCTCCGTCTGCAGGCGCATGATGGAGAGCTCTGGCGCGCACCAATGACGTGGGCTGCGCTGAGAGGAGATCTCCGCCCACGTGGTGTCCGCGCTTCCCGCCAACCGAAGGCGGACCCTCAAAAACGGCGCCAACTTCAAAACTTTTGGCGCGAAGCGCCTTCTGGCGGGATCCCTCCAGCCGCGCTCCCTCCTCCAACCCCGCAGCCGTCCCTCCGCCCGCTGAAACGGTGATGTCCGCCAAAATTGCAGCGGCGGCGAGCAACAACTCCGCCAGGCGGGAGTGTGCGTCCTGTAGGCTGGTGTCGGAGGCAAGCGGAGCGTCGGCCATCGCCGCGAAGTGCTGCATTGGCGGCAACTCCTCGTCCTCTCCTTCCGAGGTTTGTGTCTCCGGTACGCTGTCGTCTTCCCGATCTCGCTCGTGGGTACGGGTAGTCTTCCTAGTATCCATTCTTTCCTTTGAAGACAGGTTTACTTCTGACGCCAGTTGTAATGTAGTAACTCGGCGGGAGACGACTTCACGGGTAGCACACTCTTTTATTTCACCAACTATAGTTACACGGGTGACTAACACCAGCTATAGTTACTCGGGTGACCAACACCCACTTAGTTACACGGGTGGCTAACACCAGCCTAACCCACACGGTTCTCCCGGCTACACCAACACGGGCTCTTACGCCCCGTAGCCTCTTGGAACATACCCAGCCGGGATGTCCGTCTCGACTCTGGGTCCCACAGTCCCGACCCACATGGGCGTCGGACCACGGGTCCCACAGTCTCGCCTCCGAGCCACACAGGGCCCCGGTCCTGACCAGGACAGCGGGACTAGGGGTCTCAGGGCACTACTTCTTCAACTCCGTCTTCAATCTTCAACTGGTTAACAACAACCCCGAGTGCTCCCGCGCGTCCTCTTTTATGTCCATCCTGCGGACATCGCTGAGAGCACCCATCCCATTTGACCAATCACTGCGCGCTGCCCACGATCCCCTTTTCTCACCTCGTGTCAGCGCGCACAATCCCCTACGCCGCGCCGCCCCGTACTCACTCACTCCCGGCGCGCGCGTCCACACCACGCCCACATGCGTGCCCAACCCCGCACCCCGCGCCGCCCCGTAATCCATCACTGTCGGCGCACGTCAACACCACCACTACATCACCCCCTACCACATAGCTCGCAGCCGACCCGGCTGCTATAAAAATTTATTACTCCCCCCCCCCCCATGTGTGCCCTGTAACACAACAACAATCACAACAACACAACAAGAACAATATGTACCATCTGGCGAGTGACAACAATAAATGTGTATGCAAGAAAAAAAAAATTCCGACTCGTGCAGCGTCCCATTCCTTCCGAGCGCCCCTTGAACGGGACATTACCCCGGCAGAGGGGGAACGCGGCGGCGAGCTGGGGTTTGAATTTTTTTTTTTTTTATGAAAAGTGTTGTGTTCTAGCACGAGTCCGCCTTGCCGGTCCGTCGTACAGCACCCGACGCGGTTGACCGTCTGGTGGTGCCGGCAGTCCAGGAAGGCACGGGCCAGGCATCGGAGATCCGCGCGTGCCGCGGGGTTCCGGTTCCCGACGGTCAACAGCCGTCAGGTCCGAGACACCTGGGGGTGGGTCAGGCGGAGACACGTGAGGATCAGCCTGCGACACATCCCTCCCCAAGTCGACGGCCACATCACACGCTCGGTCGCCACGGCACAAAGTGGGGTCACGCGGTGCCGCGAAGGGTTTCAGTCGGGAGGGGTGCACGTACCAACAGCGTTTTTCCCATTTAATCTGTATACTCTGGGGTCGTGCAACACGCACAATTTCGACCGGTCCCCTCCATGGTCTCAACAATTTAGGGGACGTAGCCAACGGTGTATGTGGACAATGCAGCCAGGCCTTATCGCCTGGTTTCCAATCGTGCGTATGCACCCTTCGTTCATGCAACCTTTCGTTCGCGATCTGCCGAGACCGCGAATTCAATCTCGCAGCCTCTCGCGCTTCAGCCAGTTTGGCGATATTAAATTTGATGTGGTCTGCCAATTTAGATTTTTCGCGTGGCTGGAAAATCCCCAGTTGGACGTCCATGGCCGGATCGGCCTCCCGCCCATACATGAGAAAAAATGTGGAAAACCCCGTCGCCGCATGAGGGGCCATTCGATAGGCCGCGAGTACCCCAGGTACCTGTAAGTCCCAATCAACCTAATCGTTGCAGACCTGTTGGCACAGCATAGAAGTAATGGTCCTGTTCAGACGTTCAACCATTCCGTCAGTCTGCGGGTGGTACGGGGAGGTACGCACTTTCTTTGTACCCAACAGGTCGCACACCTCGCGCAACAAAACACTCGAAAATGTTTTCCCTTGGTCCATCAGCAAGCGTTCGGGGGCGCCCTTGTCCAAAACATAGCCCTGGACAAAGGCGTCCGCCACTGCCACAGCCGACTGGTTGGCGAGTGGCCATGCCATGGGCCAACGGGTGAAGTACTCTACGCCAACCAGCAGGTACTTATTACCCCTAGGTGTAGCGGGAAAAGGCCCCAAGATGTCGAACGCAACCAGTTCGTTTGTGCGTGAAACCTGAATGGATTGCAGCGGTGGATTAGCCGCTATCGGTGGCGGTTTTCTTTGGGCGCACCCTACACATCCCTTAAGGATGTTCGCCACGTCGTTGCCCATCCCCGGCCAATAGTAGTCTCGCTGGATTAGGGCAAGCGTTTTGTGAAAACCCAGATGCATGAGTCGTTCATGAGCAGCCAGAACGACCCTACCCCGCATAGCAAATGGCACAACGAGCGCGTGACGCCGAGACATGTTGTCCCACTGCATCAAGAGGCCCTGTCTGCACACCCAGGAACCGACCCGCGTTTCCCCCTTTCCGGGAGCGTCAACCTTCCGACGTAGCGTGAGTAGGGAGCTGTCGGCCATTTGGAGACGGCCCCACTCCATGAGAGGCAACGCTAGTAACGAGTCCGTCCCCGTGGGAGCGGCGACCCCCGTAGTGTCAGTGGCTGCGAGCAAAACTTCCGCGGGGGCGGCGACAGGGGGTTTACACCGCGCCGATCCCAGCAGACATGCGCATTCCGTGCGTGGCGGCAATCGCGACAAGGCATCCGCATTCGAGTGGCGCAATCCCTTACGGTAAATCGTCGTGAATTGGTAGTCCTGAAGGACCTCCAACCATCGGGACAATTGGCCGGAGGGTTGCGCCACCCGCATAGCGTATTGGAGAGCCGCATGGTCCGTACGAACCACAAAAGGACGGTCGTAAATATACGGCCTGAACTGCTGTGTAAAAAAAACAATCGCCAGCAATTCACGACGCGTTACGCAGTAGCGTTGTTCCGCAGGTGACAGAACTCTGCTACCGTAGGTGACCACTCGTTCGACCCCTCCGACCACCTGTGAGAGCACTCCCCCGATACCCGTGTTACTGGCATCCGTGTCGAGCAGAAACGGTTGCGTGAAATCGGGGTAACACAAGGGGGGAGCCCGCACCAAGGCGTCACGCAGGGAGCAGAACGCAGCCTCCTTTTCCGGCCCCCAGTGAAACCTCACACCCTTAGCCGTCAGAGCGTGCAGGGGCCTGGCTATGGTGGCAAATTGTTTGACAAAACGACGGTAGTAGGAGGCGAATCCTATGAAGCTGCGGACTTCAGTGACCGAGGTTGGCGTTGGCCATGAGCTAACGCAGTGCGTCTTAGCAGGGTCTGTCGAGATCCCTGAACGGCGAACGATATGGCCCAAGTACCTGACTGATTCCCGAAGCAGGTAACATTTTGCCGGTTTAAATTTAAGTTTAGCGGAACGCATCCTGAGGAACACCGCTCTCAGTCGCTGGAGGTGCTCCTCAAAAGTCCGGCTGAAAACGATGATATCATCGAGGTAAATCAAACAGGTGTCCCATTGGAGTCCTGACAAAACCAATTCCATGAGCCTCTGGAACGTGGCGGGAGCGGAATGTAAGCCCATGGGCAATCAGTTGAATTCAAATAGGCCTCCCGGTGTCCGGAAAGCGGTTTTTGGTTTCGATTCGTCATCGAGGGGCAATTGCCAAAATCCCGAAAGCAGATCAAGCGTCGAAAAAAACTGTGCTCCCGCCAAGGCATCCAGCGACTCATCCATCCTGGGGAGCGGATACGCGTCGGCCATTGAGATTTTGTTTAGGCGGCGGAAATCGACACAGAACCGCAAGGACCCGTCCTGTTTTTTAACAAGGACGATAGGAGCACCCCACGGACTGGAAGAGGGCGAAATGATGTCGGCCGCCAACATGTCATTAACCGCCAACTGCACATGCTCCTTCTCGGCTGGGCTGAGCCGGAAGGGATTCTGTCGAATAGGGGCCGCGTCCCCCGTCGCTATGTGGTGGCGCAACAGGTCTGTGCAGCCAATATCATACTTGTGTCTGCTAAACACGTCAGCGAATTCGAGAAGCAAGCCCCTCAACGCACCCAATTGCACACTAGACAAGTTGCTAGATCCAGCACACAACGAGTCCAACCACTCTGTCCCCTCCTCAATTTGAGGATGCGTATCGACCCTCGAATCCGCGTGAGCAACGAGCTGTTCCTCGACGGGTAGCGGCGCCGCGTGAGCCAGCACTGTTCCCTGTGTAATTACGGCTGGCCGCGACCCCGTATTCAGGACCATAACGAACGGCTCACTGTCCGCCTGCACCATGGTCTGAGCCACCGCTAAGCCGAGGCCCCCAACAGCTCTGTTAGACGGCCCCAACAGAACTCCCTGTCCCCCCGCATCCACCCCGAGGGGTTTCCTCAATCGAAGGGGTACCAACATTTGCGATCCCGGGGGTACCCGTACAGTCTGAGTTGCCAGCGCCTGCACCGTCGCACAAACCGTACGTATTTTAGTAGGACTCGTCAAAAATGCAACCCGCCGTCCCGATGGAAGCTCAATGCAGGCCTGATCTATGAGAATTTTGATGGGAATTTTAGCCAGAAAGTCCGTACCTAGTAAACAAGGAACTGCCAGCGATGATGATACAAAAATAGGACCCGCCAATTTGATATCGCCAATAGAAATAGTCGCCCGAATCTGGCCGATGATCCCCAAGGATCCCCCGTTTGCCGCGTAAAATGGTACGTCCACCGGCAAAAGGGGTCGACATTGGACGGGGAGGATGTTATAAATAAGGTCCGAAATGATAGTGGCTGACGCACCCGTGTCCACAAGCACCCGGACCTCAACCCCGTCAATAAACCCCGTTACCACGGACGACCCGGCCGACGCAGCCACCATCCTGTGGGCCAATTCGGACCATTCGACCGCTTTCGGGCCGTGTACGAACCCACCTCGCCGAACCGAATCCCCGGTACCCATACGCGGTCCCCCCACCGCGAAGCGGCGACCCGAGTGTGCCGTATATGTGGACCAAGCGTGTGAGGTGCCGCGACTTGCCGGGTTTAGCTGGGACGACTTGTGGCCCTGGTCGTCGTCCGGACGTGGTCCCGTGGCGCGCTGACGCGGAGCCCGGCACCCGAACGCGACGTGACCCTGAAGGCCGCAGTTGTAGCAGACGACGAGGGACGTCGTAGGTTTCGGTTGCTCCAGCTTGCGGGATGAGCGTGTGGGCGAACGACCTCCCGTTCTCCACTCCCCCGGACTTGATACGGCGAAGGCCTCCTCCCGAGCCGCAGCAGGCTGAGGCTCGGCGACCGTGGCGACAGGTGCCGCGATCCCCGCCGATGCGCAGATGACCGTCCGCTTGCGCTTGAGGACCTCGTTTGCGTGAATACTCGTGGCAATCCCCAGGGAGCAGATGTCCATTTCGTCCGCCGTATTGATGGGGACTCCCAGGTCGTGAGCCAACGCCAGCAGCTGCTCCGTCACCATGGCGTCCTTCCCCTCCTTGTCCATGCGTGGAAAAGCTGCGTCCGCCAGGGCGAGCAGCGCCGTGCGATAGGCGAGCGTTGTTTCTCCAACCACCTTGCGCCGTTCGTAGAAATGGTGGCGACAGGTCGAGGGCGGGCCGAACACCTTGGCCATTAGATGTAGCGCGGCCTGGAGCGTTGAGCGAGACGACCTTGGGGCAGATGTGAAGGCTGCAAGCGCGTCGTCGTCGAGCGTCGCTGGCAGCGCGCATAGGGCAGTGGTGTCGGACCACCCCGACATTTCTTGATGTGCGAGGAACCTTCGTTGGAAGGCTCCCCAGTCGCCCCCGTCCGCCTTGAACGCCGTCAGCGCGGGCAATCGTTGCTGGAAGACCCGGTCGTCGGCCTCCGAGGAATGATTTTCCCGTGCACCAGGTGTGGTTATAGAAAATGTCGGCTCCGTCTGCAGGCGCATGATGGAGAGCTCTGGCGCGCGCCGATGACGCGGGCTGCGCTGAGAGGAGATCTCTGCCCACGTGGTGTCCGCGCTTCCCGCCAACCGAAGGCGGACCCTCAAAAACGGCGCCAACTTCAAAACTTTTGGCGCGAAGCGCCTTCTGGCGGGATCCCTCCAGCCGCGCTCCCTCCTCCAACCCCGCAGCCGTCCCTCCGCCCGCTGAAACGGTGATGTCCGCCAAAATTGCAGCGGCGGCGAGCAGCAACTCCGCCAGGCGGGAGTGTGCGTCCTGTAGGCTGGTGTCGGAGGCAAGCGGAGCGTCGGCCATCGCCGCGAAGTGCTGCATTGGCGGCAACTCCTCGTCCTCTCCTTCCGAGGTTTGTGTCTCCGGTACGCCGTCGTCTTCCCAATCTCGCTCGTGGGTACGGGTAGTCTTCCTAGTATCCATTCTTTCCTTTGAAGACAGGTTTACTTCTGACGCCAGTTGTAATGTAGTAACTCGGCGGGAGACGACTTCACGGGTAGCACACTCTTTTATTTCACCAACTATAGTTACACGGGTGACTAACACCAACTATAGTTACTCGGGTGACCAACACCCACTTAGTTACACGGGTGGCTAACACCAGCCTAACCCACACGGTTCTCCCAGCTACACCAACACGGGCTCTTACGCCCCGTAGCCTCTCGGAACACACCCAGCCGGGATGTCCGTCTCGACTCTGGGTCCCACAGTCCCGACCCACATGGGCGTCGGACCACGGGTCCCACAGTCTCGCCTCCGAGCCACACAGGGCCCCGGTCCTGACAAGGACAGCGGGACTAGGGGTCTCAGGGCACTACTTCTTCAACTCCGTCTTCAATCTTCAACTGGTTAACAACAACCCCGAGTGCTCCCGCGCGTCCTCTTTTATGTCCATCCTGCGGACGTCGCTGAGAGCACCCATCCCATTTGACCAATCACTGCGCGCTGCCCACGATCCCCTTTTCTCACCTCGTGTCAGCGCGCACAATCCCCTACGCCGTGCCGCCCCGTACTCACTCACTCCCGGCGCGCGCGTCCACACCACGCCCACATGCGTGCCCAACCCCGCACCCCGCGCCGCCCCATAATCCATCACTGTCGGCGCAAGTCAACACCACCACTACACTATCAAGCAAGACGGGAGGGATTCCTTGCTGGGGTTGTCCGTGGCGGAGTGGGGATGCCTCCAAATGGAGGACACCTCCCTCCTCGCTTTGCGCCGTCGCATCGGTGGGGTTGGTCAGGGGGCGGTGAACGTTGACTCGTGGGGGTTGTTCCAGGGGCTTTTAATGCACTGGGACGGGAGATCCCGCCGCCAACGGCTGGTGGTGCCTTCAGCATTGAGGGGTAGAGTGGTGTGGGCTGCGCATGAGCGGCTCCTTCACCTGGGGACTCACAAGACCCTTGCCATGCTCCAGCTCGATTTCTCCTGGCCGGGCATGGCAAAGAACGTGGGTGATCTCCTGGGGTCGTGCACTCAATGCGCACAGCGAAAATCACCGGCGAGGGGGTCCAACCCTCCGCTGCAGTCGATAAAAGTTTCCCGGATTAACGAGCTCGTCGCACTAGATATTCTCGGGCCATTTCCCGCTACACCCAGGGGAAATAGGTACTTATTGACAGGGGTCGAATACTTCACGAGATGGCTTATGGCCTGGCCCCTGGCTAACCAGTCGGCAGCAGCCATCGCGGAGGCCTTTGTCCAGGACTACGTCCTCGACGAAGGTGCTCCGGAGCGGCTTCTGACCGACCAAGGTAAACATTTTTCGGAGAACCTCCTCCGCGAGGTGTGCAACCTCTTGGGTATGGAGAAAATTCGGACCTCCCCATATCACCCGCAAACTGATGGGATGGTGGAACGGCTGCATCGGACTATCATGTCCATGCTGTCCCAGCAGGTCTCTGAATCCCAGACCGATTGGGACCTTCACATTGTGGGTGTTTTGCAAGCCTACAGGATGGCTCCCCATGCGGCCACCGGATTTTTGCCTTTCTTCTTAATGTATGGCCACGAGCCTAACCCGCCTGTTGCGACTCAGCTGAAGCTCTCGACGCCGCATGCGAACTCTAAATTGTCCGACCACATCAAATTTAACATCGGGAAATTGACGGAGGCGCGGGAAGCGGCCATACAAAATTCTGAACTCCGCCAGAGGGTGAATGAGAGGCTTAGGCTGGGGTGGGCACATGTGCTCCATTGGAATCCGGGGGACAGGGCATGGTTGCACTGTCCCCAGGTGCCACTGGCGACCTCGTCGAAGCTGGTACGGCCGTGGCGGGGGCCCGTGGAGGTCATACAGGTCTTGCGGCCGCAATGTGTGCGCGTCAAGTGGGGGAAGAGTCGGTGGTACGTGCATTCTCCAGGTTAAAACCGTTCATTACGCCGCCCCATGTTCCTCACACACACACGCCTGGCCAAACGTGTGAGGGGTCCGCCGACTCCCCGACTTCGCTGCTTTTGCCTAACTTGACACCGACTGTTCCACCTCCAGGTGCACCAGGAGTGACGGGCTCACGACCGCCAACCCCTCCCGGGGGGGTCGGGGGTCGCTCAGCGGCGTCGCCAGACACTCTCACACCCGGACTGTCGACACCCACCACTGGGCAAGCTGGGGCTGCCACTTGTGATGGGCCCGCCGCAAGAATGCGCGCCAAAACGCGCAGACTTTTGTGAGGTCGGCCATTGGGGTCCCTTGCGAGGGGGGAGGGGGCGTCCTGGGTACGTGTATATATGTTGGTTTTTACGGGATGGGGTATTTATTCAGGGGGGGTGTTGTATCTATGCCCTGTTTTCCGTTATTAATATTAAGAATAATTTAGAAAAAATTTTTTAATTATATCTATATATATATATATTTTTAAATTAAATAATGAAAACAACCCACTACAAGCACACCAGGAATCTGTGAAACGGCCATTAAACTGGTAAGAAGTCGGTCACAGAGAGGTCAGAGACATCCAGATGGACAAAGATCGATGACCTGAACTCCCAAGACATCTTGAGATGCACGGAGGGGGTGCAGAGCAGAGTAAAGGATAATAACGGTTGCCACTCGCGTTTTCTTAACGTTTTCCTAACCGAAAAGTAGAAACTTAACAAAGAGAATTAACCAACAAACCATAGGTTTTTTTTTTATTAGTAATTATCTTATATTACTCGTATTCACCGCATACATATTATTTAGAATTATATGTTTCCTATCTACATGACCTTCCGAAAAACTAAGGAGTACGAATTCCAGAAAGCTTAAGTGGAAACATAGTTACACTTAACCTCAGGACATTAAAATATAACTCAGAATAAGCACCAATCTCTGGAGAACTAAACTTGGCGAAGCCCCAAAATAATAATGTGACGAGGATCATTACGAATATTCATTAAACATAGACGAATGATAACCACGATACTAAGACCGAAGGAACTCATAAAATATAATTCAAGAATAAATGTAACACACAGGACCACATAAATGTATCGCATACATCTCCTCGACCACCTTTGTCTTCCAGCGGGGTCTGACCTCAGAATGACCCACGCAGGGCAAGCAAGAAGGGAGCAGAAAGGTCACAAAGGGGGGGGTTTGTGCTGACATTCGAGAACCTCTGGTTTTTTTTTCTGTTTGTTTTCTCTCGCAAGAGACGCGGAGAGAGGAGAGGGTGCTCACGTTTGAGTTAAACACGGCCGTCTTTGTCTCCCCGCAGCACAAACAGATGGCCCATGAATGCTTGGAGGGTTAGGAAAGGTCGCGAGGAGGGGTCACGGGGGTGTCTGCTTCTTCTCGCTCTGTTTGTGTTTTTTGTTGCCCGCTCGCAAGGAATGCGCAGAGGGGAGTCACGTTTTGAGTTAGGCACGGGCGCACACAGCGAACGAACAGTCAGTCCGAGTCGCGCTCAGCGGTGCGACGGGGCTCGCAAGGGAGGTGTCGGCATGAGCCGAGAGAGTATCGCTGAAAGTTCTCTTCTACAGTTATCCTGATGTGTTGAGTTGCTCGCAAAGTCAAGGATTGCGATAAGTTGATTGTACTAAGTTTTCACAGTCGGCTAAGAGGTGTGCAAATACAATTATAAATTTTGAGAGCGAATGCCAACAGCTGCAACTGGAGTTGCGCTAACGAACAATCAGCCGGGAGGAAGAGAAGGAGAGCACCAGCACCGAGCGCCAGCACCGAGCGCCACCAGAGCTGCGCCACCAGAGCTGCGCCACCAGAGCTGCGCCACCAGAGCTGCGCCACCAGAGCTGCGCCACCAGAGCTGCGCCACCAGAGCTGCGCCACCAGAGCTGCGCCACCAGAGCTGCGCCACCAGAGCTGCGCCACCAGAGCTGCGCCACCAGAGCTGCGCCACCAGAGCTGCGCCACCAGAGCTGCGCCACCAGAGCTGCGCCACCAGAGCTGCGCCACCAGAGCTGCGCCACCAGAGCTGCGCCACCAGAGCTGCGCCACCAGAGCTGCGCCACCAGAGCTGCGCCACCAGAGCTGCGCCACCAGAGCTGCGCCACCAGAGCTGCGCCACCAGAGCTGCGCCACCAGAGCTGCGCCACCAGAGCTGCGCCACCAGAGCTGCGCCACCAGAGCTGCGCCACCAGAGCTGCGCCACCAGAGCTGCGCCACCAGAGCTGCGCCACCAGAGCTGCGCCACCAGAGCTGCGCCACCAGAGCTGCGCCACCAGAGCTGCGCCACCAGAGCTGCGCCACCAGAGCTGCGCCACCAGAGCTGCGCCACCAGAGCTGCGCCACCAGAGCTGCGCCACCAGAGCTGCGCCACCAGAGCTGCGCCACCAGAGCTGCGCCACCAGAGCTGCGCCACCAGAGCTGCGCCACCAGAGCTGCGCCACCAGAGCTGCGCCACCAGAGCTGCGCCACCAGAGCTGCGCCACCAGAGCTGCGCCACCAGAGCTGCGCCACCAGAGCTGCGCCACCAGAGCTGCGCCACCAGAGCTGCGCCACCAGAGCTGCGCCACCAGAGCTGCGCCACCAGAGCTGCGCCACCAGAGCTGCGCCACCAGAGCTGCGCCACCAGAGCTGCGCCACCAGAGCTGCGCCACCAGAGCTGCGCCACCAGAGCTGCGCCACCAGAGCTGCGCCACCAGAGCTGCGCCACCAGAGCTGCGCCACCAGAGCTGCGCCACCAGAGCTGCGCCACCAGAGCTGCGCCACCAGAGCTGCGCCACCAGAGCTGCGCCACCAGAGCTGCGCCACCAGAGCTGCGCCACCAGAGCTGCGCCACCAGAGCTGCGCCACCAGAGCTGCGCCACCAGAGCTGCGCCACCAGAGCTGCGCCACCAGAGCTGCGCCACCAGAGCTGCGCCACCAGAGCTGCGCCACCAGAGCTGCGCCACCAGAGCTGCGCCACCAGAGCTGCGCCACCAGAGCTGCGCCACCAGAGCTGCGCCACCAGAGCTGCGCCACCAGAGCTGCGCCACCAGAGCTGCGCCACCAGAGCTGCGCCACCAGAGCTGCGCCACCAGAGCTGCGCCACCAGAGCTGCGCCACCAGAGCTGCGCCACCAGAGCTGCGCCACCAGAGCTGCGCCACCAGAGCTGCGCCACCAGAGCTGCGCCACCAGAGCTGCGCCACCAGAGCTGCGCCACCAGAGCTGCGCCACCAGAGCTGCGCCACCAGAGCTGCGCCACCAGAGCTGCGCCACCAGAGCTGCGCCACCAGAGCTGCGCCACCAGAGCTGCGCCACCAGAGCTGCGCCACCAGAGCTGCGCCACCAGAGCTGCGCCACCAGAGCTGCGCCACCAGAGCTGCGCCACCAGAGCTGCGCCACCAGAGCTGCGCCACCAGAGCTGCGCCACCAGAGCTGCGCCACCAGAGCTGCGCCACCAGAGCTGCGCCACCAGAGCTGCGCCACCAGAGCTGCGCCACCAGAGCTGCGCCACCAGAGCTGCGCCACCAGAGCTGCGCCACCAGAGCTGCGCCACCAGAGCTGCGCCACCAGAGCTGCGCCACCAGAGCTGCGCCACCAGAGCTGCGCCACCAGAGCTGCGCCACCAGAGCTGCGCCACCAGAGCTGCGCCACCAGAGCTGCGCCACCAGAGCTGCGCCACCAGAGCTGCGCCACCAGAGCTGCGCCACCAGAGCTGCGCCACCAGAGCTGCGCCACCAGAGCTGCGCCACCAGAGCTGCGCCACCAGAGCTGCGCCACCAGAGCTGCGCCACCAGAGCTGCGCCACCAGAGCTGCGCCACCAGAGCTGCGCCACCAGAGCTGCGCCACCAGAGCTGCGCCACCAGAGCTGCGCCACCAGAGCTGCGCCACCAGAGCTGCGACACCAGAGCTGCGACACCAGAGCTGCGACACCAGAGCTGCGACACCAGAGCTGCGACACCGAGCGACCAGCATCAACCAAAACCGACTCGTCATCTCGCCATGGAGAAAGAGAGTCAAAGTCTTTCGAACGAGCGCCACCGTCAGAGCTGCAGAGAGGCGCCATCGCGCCGTCAGCTACCAAGTACCGCCAAGCGCCGCTGCTCACCTCACCGCGGAGAAAGTCTCGGCTGCACGGACAGAGGTCGTATCGCTCCCCACATACAGACTCAAGGAAGCACAGAGAAAATCTTGTCAAACCAGTTTCCTTTGTCATAGAGTCTCGCCGAAGCATTAATTAAAACAGAGCCAGATTCGCTCTCCCACACACACGCCCTCACCCACCATTATATCAAACATTCCGTTAAAAGGATTTTATACTTGCCGATGAATGTATTGACATATACTTTCGCCTCTGGGATACAATAATTCATTTTTATTACCGCAAAATGAAGTGTATCATGCTTGTTTTCAAACTCGGCCAGTCACCGATTGTGATCGATAGAAAAACGAACTAATGAGATGCCTGGTGGAAAGGTAGAGGTTACGATTGTTAGGAGGGTTTTTAGTCATTCAGTTCGTTAAATGCATAATCTCGCAAATGCATAAGAGTTTTGAGTTATTCAATTTAGTTAAATGCATAGTCTCGCAAATGCATAAGTGTTTACTCATTCATTTCAGTCAAATGCATAGTCTCGCAAATGCATAAGTGTTTATTCAAACATTTTAGTCAAATGCATAATCTCGTAATTGCATAAGAGTTTTAGTTATTCATATTAGTCGAATGCATAATATCGCAAATGCATAAGAGTTTGGTTATTCAATTTAGTTAAATGCATAGTCTCGCAAATGAAGAAGTATTTTTAGTTGTCCATTTTCGTTAATTGCATAATCTTGCTCATGAATTATGGACGCATGTTTAACCTGCATGATAGAATGTCACATGCTTGTTAGAATAAAATTGTTATCACAGAAGCATATCGAGTGTTCCTTCCAAGTCCATGCAAAACTATCTTATTCTTGATAACTGTATCCTGTGATGAGATATGAAAATGGAGACCTAAAATATCATAACACACACTAGGATAATCGGTAAACGTTTAATCGACGATAATCGTGTTATCCTGATTGATAACTGGATAAACGAAGCTGAGCCTAATTATCATAACTGCACACATTAACATAATCACAAGCATCCGCATAAATTACTACGATTATCTCCGCGATTATCATAATTTATGCATATAATGACTCACATTATCATAATTTATGCATATTAACTCAAACATTAACATAATTAATGCGATTTGCGCATTTTTCGGAAAATTTTTAATTTTTATTAATTTCATCAAAATTTCATAACCCAACACATACAACAGGGGTGCGTCGAGTCGGGTTGTTTATTTTTTTATTTCTTTCCTCTCTTTGTTGTTGCTGTTGTCGTTGTTGTTATTGTTATTGTTGATGTTACGCGAGGCACACGCAGTTTCGGGGGGGGATGCATCGAGGTGTAATTGTGAAGGTGTATGGGCACGGATGGGTAACAAACACAAGGGGCGTGGTTATGGCCGTATACAGAGAAGGTTCTCACACTGACGTCCGCACCTGCATCCCCCACTGCCCACCCCCGGGGGCCGATTGCTATAAAAGGTGGTGAGCCAGAGGGCTCGGGGTCGAGTGTTAGCTTTAACCAGTGAAGAGTAAATACCAGCTAGAGTAGGCCCCGGAACTCCCCTGGCTCACTGTCCTTGTCAGGACCGACAAGGGAAAGCCAGTGGCGTGGCCCCGAGAGCCCAGACTGACGTTCTTATAAGAGCGGGTCTGGAGACTCAGGGTGCCGGGATCCCAGCTTGACCAGGGCTGGGATAGATAGCCTCCCCTAGCTCCGTAGTGGAGGACCTGGGCGTAGGCTAGCCGGGTTAGACATTGGGTCTCTCTGTTAGACGGGTGAAGGGGCCGATACCCCTTCAAGTTTTGTGTGTCCCCGTCTCTGTACATAAGTTGGTGTTAATAAATAAGTGTGCCTCCAACTACGTCGTCCGAGCCTCCTGCATCTTACTACACTACTATACACTACACTATACACCACTCAATACTACACTACTATACACTACACTATACACCACTCTATACTACACTACCATACACTACACTATACACCACTCTATAATACACTAATATACACTACACTATACACCACTCTATACTACACTACTATACACTACACACCACTCTATACTACACTACTATACACTACACTATACACCACTCTATACTGCACTACTATACACTACACTATACACCACTCTATACTGCACACTATACACTGCACTATACACCACTCTATACTACACTACTATACACTGCACTATACACCACTCTATACTACACTACTATACACTACACTATACACCACTCTATACTACACTACTATACACTACACACCACTCTATACTACACTACTATACACTGCACTATACACCACTCTATAGTACACTACTATACACTACACTATACAGCACTCTATACTGCACTACTATACACTGCACTATACACCACTCTATACTGCACTACTATACACTGCACTATACACCACTCTATACTACGCTACTATACACTACACTATACACCACTCTATACTACACTACTATACCCTACACTATACACTACATACTATACTACTATGCATTGCGCTGTGGGAAGCGGCACGTCGCTGTGATAGCTCCGAGCTTCCGAAACAATCTGGGGACAGCCCCAGCACACCGAGCAGATCGTCTCACGCAAGCCCTGCGCAGAACTCACTGCTGATGAGCCCCAGAAGGATGGCTGACGTCATTCGAGTGGTTCTGCGTTTAAGCAGCTGCGACCAACTACGCGTTGTGCATTGTAGAGTTCTGCATCGAACATCGTCCCGCATACATAGCGAGAGTAACACAGGTAACAGAGAGGGGTGATCGTCTCTGTGTGGTGGCCTTAAATAGACAGAGGGGGGGGCGGAGGCAGAGAGAGGGAGGAGGGTTAGAGAAAAAATTAGCATATCAATGAGTGGTCAACAGACGTGGTGCTGCGAATGCGATGGCACGGCAAGCAAGCCTGAAAATCAGGAGGACACACTAAAATTAAATAACCTAGTAAAATATCGAAATGTAATGTAATACAACACAGAGGGTCGGTCAACACACAATTAACGCATAGCCTGGTTGATTACGTATTTCAAAGATTGCTAAGTTAGAATTTAAGTGTGAACAATCTAAAGAGAGGACACAGGCAGAGAAAACAAGTCGCCAGAGAGAGAGAAAAAAGATAAGCTTAAAACTTCCCCGTAGAAGTGGTTCAATCTTAATTTTAGAACTTTCGTGACTGCAGGAATTATTATTTGTTTCTTTCGGTTAAGTCACGTCTAAAGATAAAATAATAAATTAAATTACATAATAGAATACGACGTTTCGATTGCAACACAAGCAATCATCATCAGGTATAATGAAATAGCGACATAAAATCTAACCAGAAAACTATAGACAGACATATTAGCAGACAGATATCACCAAGATACATAGCGAGAGTAACACAGGTAACAGAGAGGGGTGATCGTCTCTGTGTGGTGGCCTTAAATAGACAGAGGGGGGGGGGCGGAGGCAGAGAGAGGGAGGAGGGTTAGAGAAAAAATTAGCATATCAATGAGTGGTCAACAGACGTGGTGCTGCGAATGCGATGGCACGGCAAGCAATCCTGAAAATCAGGAGGACACACTAAAATTAAATAACCTAGTAAAATATCGAAATGTAATGTAATACAACACAGAGGGTCGGTCAACACACAATTAACGCATAGCCTGGTTGATTACGTATTTCAAAGATTGCTAAGTTAGAATTTAAGTGTGAACAATCTAAAGAGAGGACACAGGCAGAGAAAACAAGTCGCCAGAGAGAGAGAAAAAAGATAAGCTTAAAACTTCCCCGTAGAAGTGGTTCAATCTTAATTTTAGAACTTTCGTGACTGCAGGAATTATTATTTGTTTCTTTCGGTTAAGTCACGTCTAAAGATAAAATAATAAATTAAATTAAATAATAGAATACGACGTTTCGATTGCAACACAAGCAATCATCATCAGGTATAATGAAATAGCGACATAAAATCTAACCAGAAAACTATAGACAGACATATTAGCAGACAGATATCACCAAGATACATAGCGAGAGTAACACAGGTAACAGAGAGGGGTGATCGTCTCTGTGTGGTGGCCTTAAATAGACAGAGGGGGGGGGGCGGAGGCAGAGAGAGGGAGGAGGGTTAGAGAAAAAATTAGCATATCAATGAGTGGTCAACAGACGTGGTGCTGCGAATGCGATGGCACGGCAAGCAAGCCTGAAAATCAGGAGGACACACTAAAATTAAATAACCTAGTAAAATATCGAAATGTAATGTAATACAACACAGAGGGTCGGTCAACACACAATTAACGCATAGCCTGGTTGATTACGTATTTCAAAGATTGCTAAGTTAGAATTTAAGTGTGAACAATCTAAAGAGAGGACACAGGCAGAGAAAACAAGTCGCCAGAGAGAGAGAAAAAAGATAAGCTTAAAACTTCCCCGTAGAAGTGGTTCAATCTTAATTTTAGAACTTTCGTGACTGCAGGAATTATTATTTGTTTCTTTCGGTTAAGTCACGTCTAAAGATAAAATAATAAATTAAATTAAATAATAGAATACGACGTTTCGATTGCAACACAAGCAATCATCATTAGGTATAATGAAATAGCGACATAAAATCTAACCAGAAAACTATAGACAGACATATTAGCAGACAGATATCACCAAGATACATAGCGAGAGTAACACAGGTAACAGAGAGGGGTGATCGTCTCTGTGTGGTGGCCTTAAATAGACAGAGGGGGGGGGGCGGAGGCAGAGAGAGGGAGGAGGGTTAGAGAAAAAATTAGCATATCAATGAGTGGTCAACAGACGTGGTGCTGCGAATGCGATGGCACGGCAAGCAAGCCTGAAAATCAGGAGGACACACTAAAATTAAATAACCTAGTAAAATATCGAAATGTAATGTAATACAACACAGAGGGTCGGTCAACACACAATTAACGCATAGCCTGGTTGATTACGTATTTCAAAGATTGCTAAGTTAGAATTTAAGTGTGAACAATCTAAAGAGAGGACACAGGCAGAGAAAACAAGTCGCCAGAGAGAGAGAAAAAAGATAAGCTTAAAACTTCCCCGTAGAAGTGGTTCAATCTTAATTTTAGAACTTTCGTGACTGCAGGAATTATTATTTTCAGGCTTGCTTGCCGTGCCATCGCATTCGCAGCACCACGTCTGTTGACCACTCATTGATATGCTAATTTTTTCTCTAACCCTCCTCCCTCTCTCTGCCTCCGCCCCCCCCTCTGTCTATTTAAGGCCACCACACAGAGACGATCACCCCTCTCTGTTACCTGTGTTACTCTCGCTATGTATCTTGGTGATATCTGTCTGCTAATATGTCTGTCTATAGTTTTCTGGTTAGATTTTATGTCGCTGTTTCATTATACCTGATGATGATTGCTTGTGTTGCAATCGAAACGTCGTATTCTATTATTTAATTTAATTTATTATTTTATCTTTAGACGTGACTTAACCGAAAGAAACAAATAATAATTTCTGCAGTCACGAAAGTTCTAAAATTAAGATTGAACCACTTCTACGGGGAAGTTTTAAGCTTATCTTTTTTTTCTCTCTCTGGCGACTTGTTTTCTCTGCCTGTGTCCTCTCTTTAGATTGTTCACACTTAAATTCTAACTTAGCAATCTTTGAAATACGTAATCAACCAGGCTATGCGTTAATTGTGTGTTGACCGACCCTCTGTGTTGTATTACATTACATTTCGATATTTTACTAGGTTATTTAATTTTAGTGTGTCCTCCTGATTTTCAGGCTTGCTTGCCGTGCCATCGCATTCGCAGCACCACGTCTGTTGACCACTCATTGATATGCTAATTTTTTCTCTAACCCTCCTCCCTCTCTCTGCCTCCGCCCCCCCCCTCTGTCTATTTAAGGCCACCACACAGAGACGATCACCCCTCTCTGTTACCTGTGTTACTCTCGCTATGTATCTTGGTGATATCTGTCTGCTAATATGTCTGTCTATAGTTTTCTGGTTAGATTTTATGTCGCTATTTCATTATACCTGATGATGATTGCTTGTGTTGCAATCGAAACGTCGTATTCTATTATTTAATTTAATTTATTATTTTATCTTTAGACGTGACTTAACCGAAAGAAACAAATAATAATTCCTGCAGTCACGAAAGTTCTAAAATTAAGATTGAACCACTTCTACGGGGAAGTTTTAAGCTTATCTTTTTTCTCTCTCTCTGGCGACTTGTTTTCTCTGCCTGTGTCCTCTCTTTAGATTGTTCACACTTAAATTCTAACTTAGCAATCTTTGAAATACGTAATCAACCAGGCTATGCGTTAATTGTGTGTTGACCGACCCTCTGTGTTGTATTACATTACATTTCGATATTTTACTAGGTTATTTAATTTTAGTGTGTCCTCCTGATTTTCAGGCTTGCTTGCCGTGCCATCGCATTCGCAGCACCACGTCTGTTGACCACTCATTGATATGCTAATTTTTTCTCTAACCCTCCTCCCTCTCTCTGCCTCCGCCCCCCCCCCTCTGTCTATTTAAGGCCACCACACAGAGACGATCACCCCTCTCTGTTACCTGTGTTACTCTCGCTATGTATCTTGGTGATATCTGTCTGCTAATATGTCTGTCTATAGTTTTCTGGTTAGATTTTATGTCGCTATTTCATTATACCTGATGATGATTGCTTGTGTTGCAATCGAAACGTCGTATTCTATTATTTAATTTAATTTATTATTTTATCTTTAGACGTGACTTAACCGAAAGAAACAAATAATAATTCCTGCAGTCACGAAAGTTCTAAAATTAAGATTGAACCACTTCTACGGGGAAGTTTTAAGCTTATCTTTTTTCTCTCTCTCTGGCGACTTGTTTTCTCTGCCTGTGTCCTCTCTTTAGATTGTTCACACTTAAATTCTAACTTAGCAATCTTTGAAATACGTAATCAACCAGGCTATGCGTTAATTGTGTGTTGACCGACCCTCTGTGTTGTATTACATTACATTTCGATATTTTACTAGGTTATTTAATTTTAGTGTGTCCTCCTGATTTTCAGGCTTGCTTGCCGTGCCATCGCATTCGCAGCACCACGTCTGTTGACCACTCATTGATATGCTAATTTTTTCTCTAACCCTCCTCCCTCTCTCTGCCTCCGCCCCCCCCCCTCTGTCTATTTAAGGCCACCACACAGAGACGATCACCCCTCTCTGTTACCTGTGTTACTCTCGCTATGTATCTTGGTGATATCTGTCTGCTAATATGTCTGTCTATAGTTTTCTGGTTAGATTTTATGTCGCTATTTCATTATACCTGATGATGATTGCTTGTGTTGCAATCGAAACGTCGTATTCTATTATTTAATTTAATTTATTATTTTATCTTTAGACGTGACTTAACCGAAAGAAACAAATAATAATTCCTGCAGTCACGAAAGTTCTAAAATTAAGATCGTCCCGCATCTTACTGAGAGGATTCCTTGCCGACAGACATCGGCGTGGAATGGGAGGTTGTGGAGCTGAGTGGACTTGCCGATTACCAGTGCTAGCGGTGTCGAGATGGCACCAGTGGAAGAGAAGGCTCGTGAAGGACGCTACTGGGCCGCTGGAGGCAGTTGCACTCCAGCAACATTGAGCGGAACACGAGGCGGCCACAAACAAAAGTGCGATATAAAATCCTCCCAGCGGCGAGTCTTCGACAGTTCACGTGGCCTTAAGGTCCACCTAGCCTGGCACAAGCGCCGTGGCTATACGGGGGATCTTTGTCTTATCTGTGTGTGCACACGTGTACATACACAGGGAAGTGGTGGCACAACAGTTAGCGCACTCCGCGACGAACCCGGCGACCCGCGTTCGATTCTCGATCATGGCCAATGTCAGTTGCGATTATCTGAACCGGTCGCGGGGCCTCCCCGTGAGTCAACAGCCTTAAAAGTCGCATCTGGTGCCCGAGCGAGCTTGCTGGTTCACCAACAGCAATGCACCGTAATGGCATTCCTCGCTGCCCCCCCCCCCCCCCCAGCAAGCACCGTCGAGGTGACACGAGGCTGAGTAGGTGCAACGGAGATGTTATCCTCACGGGTATATGAACTCGGCCTCTTTGCCTGTCTGCCCGTGTCCTTTGTGACGGTAATCGGGGAAATCACGGACGCTTCTCGCGTACACAATAATTGTTTCCGAAAAAAATGTATCTTTTCAACCCATTTTTGCGTTCAATTTACAAAGAACATCCCCCTGCGCGTAAGTCGATATTAGAGAGAGGGGCGGGGGCATTCTCTAGCCGAAGGGCTGCCGAAAGCACACACTCACGCAAGGTCGGGCGGCTGATGGGATGTGTAAAACTACATACAAAGCTGGTACACCGATGTGTGTTGGCTTTGCTCTCCAGCACAAGCGGTGTGTGCTGTACTAGTGTAATGTGAGGTTATATCCGTGGTCGTTGACGGATTACAACTCGTCACGATGATTGGCTCTGCCGGTCCTGGTCCATAGCCAATGGGGGGAAGCCTAGGAGCGTGGCCCTGACGTAATGGAAAGGCAACAGCTGTTTGTAGAGGATTGGTTCTGTTGGCTTTAGCCACAGCCAATGGGGGAGACAAGTCAGGGGCATGGTCCCGGGAGCCTACGATGGAGTCTGGAGTATTCCATAGAGGCTAACCAGGATTGGTGGAAACGTACCACGTGACCCGAGTATTAAATAGGGGTGGAGACGAACAACACGTGGTCAGAACTGGAACGAACGGAGGAGGAGGCCACGCGAGAGTGGGGCTCCAAGTTGCCAAGTGGCTGTGCGTCTCTCTCTCTCTCTATCCCTCTCACGCTGCCGGTCAGCAGCGTGAAGGAGAGCTGTAATGAATTCTGTGGCAAAACCCTTTTCCCTAGTGGCGGCTCAAACTATCGTTCGGCCTGGTCAGGCCCCGTTTTTACAAGTGTTAAATGGGGGCCCGGACCGGGTCGTCATCCCGGCTAGCTCGGTATTGGCTCACGCCACTACCGATTTCACCAGCTTTGAGGGTGAACCACCCACAAAAATGGCCGCTGGCGGGCCATGATCCGATCGTTCAGACGATCGATGGATCGCAGATTTGTGCGGGGAAAATACATCTTTGTCGGCCATGCAGCGGAGCGCCTTGCATTCATTATTATCGGAGTATGCTGACGTTTTCAGTAAAAACGATTTGGATCTGGGCTATACCTCGCTCTTGTCGCACCATATCGACACCGGTGCGGCGGGACCGATTTGTATGCACCCGCATCGCATGAGCCCTGCAGAAAGGGAACACGTGCGTGGCGCGGTGGACGACATGTTGGCGGCTGATATAATTTCGCCGTCCAACAGTCCTTGGGGCGTGCCGGTGGTGCTGGTTAAGAAAAAGGATGGTGGGACGAGGTTTTGTGTGGACTTCCGCCGATTGAATAAGATATCCGTGGTGGACGTATACCCCTTGCCACGAATGGACGACTCGTTGGACGCTTTGTCAGGGGCAATTTTTTTCTCCACCCTCGACCTGTCGTCTGGGTTTTGGCAGCTTCCCCTCGATGACGCGTCCATACCAAAAACGGCGTTCCGCACGCCACAAGGCCTCTTTGAGTTTAACCGCCTACCTATGGGCTTGAATGCGGTACCGGCAACGTTCCAACGCCTGATGGAACTGGTGCTAGCGGAGCTGCAGTGGGAAACGTGCCTTATATATTTGGACGATATCGTATTCAGCCGCACGTTCGAAGAACACCTCCAACGACTGGAGACTGTCTTTCAGAGGATGCGCTCGGCTGACCTAAAATTTAAACCAAAGAAGTGCCACCTTTTTCAACGGTCCGTCCGCTACTTGGGACACATCGTCAGCTCTGACGGTGTGTCCACGGACCCTCAGAAAACGGCGTGTGTCCGAGAGTGGCCCACGCCCACCAGAAGAGGAGCGCTCTTTTCAATCTCTTCGGGATCATTTGGCCACCGCGCCGACGCTCGACTACCCAGATTTTCCCAGCCGTTCATCCTTGACAGGGATGCTAGCGATATCGTCATAGGCGCCGTTTTGTCGCAGCGGAAAGAAGGGTTCGAGCGAGTGGTGGCATACGGCAGCAGGGTTCTGTCCCCTGCCGAGACGCGATATTGCGTGACGCGACGAGAACTGCTAGCTATCGTATATTTTGTTCGCCAGTACCCTCCATACCTGTATGGATGGAAATTCCTTGTGCGCACTGATCACGCTGCCTTGCAATAATCTTTGAAATTGGAACAACCATCCGGTCAATTGGCTCGGTGGTTGGAATCGTTACAGGAATTTTCCTTTAATATCACGTACCGCAAGGGTACTCGCCATGGCAACGCGGACGCTCTCTCCAGGTTGCCCCCGACTCCTCCCTGCACCTGTCTGACGGGTACGCACCGCTGTGCGGCGCTGCCTACCTCACCCTGTCTGGTTACAGGGGCGATGTTGAACGATGAAGCTCAGGATGTACTTGTTGGCGCCGACGATATGCTGCATTTGCCGCACTCGGTGTGGCTACGTGAGTAGGAGGCTGATGCCTCTCTGGCTCCGCTGCGGGAACTAATTGGGAAACCGAGATCTCATTTGGCGGGATGGAAATGGCAGATGTTTCGGGGCCAGGTGGGATTGCTGATGTGTACGGATGGATTGTCTGACCATTCACGCCTGGTTGTGCCGACATCCCTGCGCCACGATCTAGTCCGCGCTCTGCACGCCGACAAGCTGATGCACCTCGGCGTGCAGAAAACATTGGCCGCGTTGCAACAGGATTTCTTTTGGCCCAGCATGACAGCAGATGTCACAAACTTTATCCAGTCATGCCATGATTGTGCAAAGCAGAAACCGCCTCGTCAAAATTATATCCCGCCACTACGTTCGATCGAGATGTCCCGTATTAATGAGCTGGTTGCTCTGGACATCCTTGGGCTTGTTCCCTCCATCGGCTAGGGGAAATAAATACCTCTTGGTCGGGGTCGAATATTTTTCTCGCTGGCCTATGGCCTGGCCTTTGCCTGACCAAACGGCCTCGTCCGTCACCGATGCTTTCTTGAATGGATACGTCATGAATAAAGGAGCACCCAAGGGCTGCTCACAGATCAAGGATGTAACTTCTACTCCAAATTGCTCAAAGAAGTGTGCTCTGCTTTGGGTACAAAGAAAATCCGCACTTCTCCTTACCATCCGAAAACAGATGGCATGGTGGAATGATTTAACCACACCCTTTTCGGCCATGCTTTGTCACACGGTGAGTGAAAAACAAACCGATTGGGACTTGCACATACCGGGTGTCCTGGCGGCATACTGCATGGTTCCGCACGCGTCCACAGGATATTCGCCATTTTTCCTGATGTGTGGCCGTGAGAATGTACCCCCAATTGGTGTGCAACTTGGTGCAACGGGGAACCAACCGTCCCCTTCCTTGCCTAACCACGTGCGGGACTCGCTTAAACAAGTTACGGAGGCGCGAGAGGCCGCCAGATGTGCGACGGCCCATACTCAGGCAAGGAACGAGAGGTATGCACGTCGATCGCGAACTGACATGCCTTGGTCAGTGGGCGATATGGCATGGCTCCATTGCCCTCAGGTGCCAGTGGGTACGTCCCCTAAACTGCACAAGCCTTGGCGGGGGCCTGTGAGGCTGGTGGACATTCGGAATCCCCAGAGTGTTTGCATCCAGTAAGGCCAACGTCGTTGGTATGTCCATTCGTCGTGGCTCAAGGCCTACGTTGACCCGCGTGCTGGCCCTTCATCTCCACTTGTTGACCTGCTGGAGTCTGGCGTGCCGAATGTGCCACTTGCCTCGCCGATTGAGCCGATTGATCCCTAGCGGGGCTGTGATCTACCCCCCGCAGATGAACAGGTTCTGAAGGATGACGAGAGCCCGGGCGTTCCACCTCCATGGCGCCTGTCCCAGATACAATGGAAACCGAAACTTCTTCTTCTCCACGGCAACCACCTCCTGCTGAAGTCGGTGAGGCAACCACGAATGAAAGGAGGAGAGGGTCCGGCGTCGCGTACGCGTTCAAAGTCTCTCCCATTTCGCTAATACTGCTTGCCTTGCGGTCTGTCACCCTGGTGTTATTGCGCTCCAGGGGCGCCATAATGTATGTCTGTTTAATGTTTTGCATTCCTCGGCGCATTGACGCCTACTCCCCCTTACCTTGTTAATGCGTCTTAGACGCCCTAAGATTTATTCAGAGGGATTCGGCCTGTCACCCCTTTTCCCAGCCGAGACGGCTGACTTTTTACACTGGGGGTGGGGGGGGAGTGATGTAATGTGAGGTTATATCCGGGTCGTTGACGGATTACAATCCGTCACGATGATTGGCTCTCCCGGTCCTGGTCCATAGCCAATGGAAGGAAGCTTAGGGGCGTGGCCCTGACATAATTGAAAGGTGACAGCTATTTGTAGAGGATTGGTTCTGCTGGCTTTGGCCACAGCCAATGGGGGAGACGAGTCAGGGGCGTGGTCCCGGGAGCCTACAATGGAGTCTGGAGTATTCCATAGAAGCTAACCAGGATTGGTGGAAATGTACCACGTGACCCGGGTATTAAATAGGGGTGGAGACGAACAACACATGGTCAGAACTGGAACGAACGGAGGAGGAGGCCACGCGATAGCGGGGCTCCAAGTTGCCACGTGGCTGCGCGTCTCTCTATCTCACGCTGCCGGTCAGCAGCGTGAAGGAGAACTGTAATGAAAAGTGAATAAAAGACCGGATTCTAGAAGTCGCCTCAACGACCTTTATTACACTAGTAACGAGTTGGCATGTTTTGTTTACGTGACAACCCCTTACTAATTGGTTGTGTCGGGTGGTAGCTGGTTTAACGACACATATATTTACACTATCTAACCGAAAAAAACTCTATTATGGATGATATTGGTCGCGAAATCCTTACCACTACGCGTTTAATTACTTTAAGAACGTATATTGTGTAGTGGCAGATTTCGCTTTTGTTCGGAACACGCGTTTGTGTGACTTCTTTTTGTAATGAGTTCCTGGGTTGGGCTTCGGGTTTTAAAGTCTAGGCATTCGGTGCTCATAATTTCACGGCCCTGCAGAGCAAAAGTGGCGGAAATTCCACGTTCCTATGGCAGGGGCGAGATATTTCCTTTGAACGACCACTGAAACCTTGTGTGATGGGCAGAGTGAAGTGCATTTTGTGTGTGAGTATGAGTGTGTGTGTGTACGAGTGTGTGTGTGTACGTGTGTGTGTACGTGTGTGCGAGTGTGTGTGTACGAGTGGAAGAAAAAGTCACCCCCTGTGAGTGGCTGGCTGAGGTGCCATCTGTTGAGGAAGTACTGAAGGTGATCCGGAGTTTGAGACCAGGAAAGGCACCGGGCAAAGAGGATCTCCCAAGCGAAATGCTGAGGAAGGGTGGCGTTTGTGCACAGATTGTCATAACAGTCTGGACCACTGGACGGGTTCCGTAGGATTGGAAGGATACCCTGGTGGTCCCCCTCTTTAAGAAGGGGGACCGCACAGACTGTAACAATTACTACAGGGGCATCTCACTCCTCAGTGGGCCAGGAAAGGTCCTGGCAAGGATTATTCAACATCGCCTTGCCAGGCACGCTGATGAGAGGTTTGCAGAGCCCCAATGCGGTTTCGGGAAAGGGTGGTCCTCCACAGATGCCATATTTTCTGCCCGTCTGCTACAGCAGAGTTGCATGGAATCCCAACAAGACCAAAATCTCTGCTTTATTGACTTGGTCAAGGCCTATGATACCATCAGTAGGCCTGGACTCTGGGTTGTTTTTCGTGCTTTCGGAGTTTCTGACCCCCTGCTCACGATCATTAAGGCCTTCATGATGGTGATCGTGCCCAGGTAAAACTACGCGGCCGGGAGTCGGAGCCATTCCCTGTTCACCTTGGGGTGCCACAGGGATCTCTTCTGGCTCCCACATTATTTAACATCTATTTCGACCACGTAGTTCGTGAAGCCTTTAATAGCTGTACCGGAAGAATTTCCATCTGGTACAGATACAATAGGAGGCTGATCTATGCCCGGGTGCGGTCAAGGGATGGCTCCCTATTGCTCAACCATGTTATGTATGCCGATGATCTGATAATTGCTGCTCACTCAGAGGAGGAGTTAGAGGTGCTGCTGCTGAACCTGGAGCTTGCCACTAAGAAATGGGGCCTTACCATCAGCCCCACCAAAACTAAGCACCTGCCTGGGTATTTTGTACCATCGCAAACTCCACCCCCACAACTCCAATTGGTGATAGGACAGTCGTGGAGAGAGTGGAGAGTTTCTCATACCTTGGCAGTGTGCTCATGACCAGCTCTGGTTTAACAGCAGAGGTCTCACTCCGAATCAGTCGAGCGGCATTATCTTTTCATCGGTTGCATAACGCTGTGTGGAAGCTACCTGGTTTTTCGCTCCACATGAAGCTTCAGGTCTTCTCGGCCACAGTAATTTCCTCACTGCTCTACACTTGCGAAACGTGGACCCCCTAATGGACCATCTTCGCCGGTTAGAAACATTTAGGCTGGCCTGCCCACGATCCATCCTGGATTTAATCAGGCTGTATTGTGTGAGGAGCTCACAAATCCTTGAAAGATCTGGACAAAGTTCCATCGGTGAGCTCCTCCGGCAGTCAAGGCTGCCTTGGCTGGGTCATGTAGCCCACATGCCCAGCCACCACATGCCTAAACAGTCTTGATTTGAAGCTTCTGTGACTGCAGGAATCCATACTCTTTGGTTCTTTCCCACCTGATAATGGGCGCTTGTATTGTGCCCAAAACGTCGTGATTTATGTTATTTTATTTTATACCTCGTGATTTTACCGAAAGAACCAAAGCTTATGCCTAAACAGCTTTTGTTCGGCCGAATCGAGGGGGCTAAACGGGCGCAGCACAGGCTAGAGAAGAGATGGAGTGATGTGGTAGACAAGCTTGGTGGTGTTTCATTTTTCACCTGAGGATGGCTGCTTGCGTTGTGGCCGAAACGTCGTGAGAATTATTTTGTTATGTTGTATTTTTACTATTTTATTACTTCCCTTCTACGTGACTTTACCGAAAGAACCAAGAAGATGAGGCCCATCACTATTGACCGTACAAAGGTCGCCAGGTCGATTGTCACCTCCTCCGCCACCTCGTCCTTCATCGCCACTCTGACGCAGTTATGTCGTCTGACGTGAAGTGGTGTTAGGCTCGCCCCTGCCCCGCCTCGCCACCCCCCCGCTCGTTCCCGGGGCCTCCCAGCCCCCACCGGTCCAGAGTCCACTGCCACCTTCTCCCCCTAGGCCTCCCACAGCCCCAGGGTTTCTGGCATCTCCCTGGCCTCTTCCCCCATCCTCCGCTCGGGGGCACCGACCCCCCTGCCCCCCGGCACTATACCTCTTCTTCCTCGGCCCCCCTCGCCCACCCCATCAGCTCCCGCCCATCCCTCCATTTCCGCCACCCGCCCCCTCTGCCGTGCCTCCGCCACCCTCCTCTCCACCCCTCACCGTGCCTCCCTCTCACCTCCCCCTGCCGCCGGCAGATCAGCCTGGTTGCTCCAGTCCCCCCCGGCCCCACAGGTGGTGTCGGTGGCCCTCTGCTCTCTCCGCGTCTCCGTCTTGCCTCCTGCAATCGCCATCTGGCCAACTCGGTCGTCCCGGGCTCCCTCAGCAGTGCAGGTGGTGTCCATTGCTCTTGGCGCTCGCCCTGCCTCCTTTTCATCTGCTGCAACCGCTAGCTGGGCGGCTTGGTCCGCCCGGTCTCTCTCGGCAACTCGGGTGGCACCCGTGGCCCTCGACTCTCGCAATGTCCCCTCCTCGTCCGCTGCGACTTCCATCTCGACGCTCCAGCAGTCCCAGCCTCTTGGTAGCGTGGTCATCCCTAGCCTCACGGCCAGGGCCCTTGCAGGCCTCGGAGCTGGTCGTTAAGTCTCGTGGGTGATCGCCGTGGCGATAGCAGCTTGAGGTCCGGACGGGCTGGAAGGATCACCCAAGTGCTCCTGGTGTCTCCCCTGGCAAGCCAGGATAGTTGCGTATTTAAAATTTTATTTCATTTCAGTCAGCACGGCCAAAAAAGAACAGGAAAAAGGACAGGAGAACACATGACCGTAACCGGGGATCCTTTTTACAGCAGATGCACCGAGTACGCCGCGGTCGAGTTCCCCTCTTTCACACCCTTTAAGCAAAAAAAAAGGCAAGATATCACCCATTCTCGTCGACGGGGGGGGGGGGGTCGTTCAGAATTCAACCTATCCCGCACGGGGGTGGCGGCCATCGCCATTTCGCGTTTGTGGCACGCCTGCCCTTCGTCTCCTGCTCCACCTCCACCACCCTTTCCAACAGCCCCCTGGCTAGGTGGCATACCCCGAAGGGCGACATATAGGTGCCTTTGAACAGCTTCTGGCGGGCCGTCCACAGGGCCTCTTTTATGGTGCCTATGACGGCCCACGCCTGAGCCCAAACGTTGCCCGCCCTCTGTCTGAACCTCCCCCAAATTATATCAGACACTGTTGTCTTTACGGGGCAAAAATGGGACAGCAGAGGCCGGCATAACTCCCACACCTCCTGGGCAAATCGGCACTGTATGAGGGCGTGAGAAGTGTTCTCACTCAGGCTACAGCCTCTCGGGCAATCAGGAGAGTGGGCCATTCTACGGGAACACATAAACTGTCTACATTCCAGCCTGTCCCATTGCCGCCAGCCAGGATAAATCCCGCTTCTTTTCGTCAGGGCTGCCGATGTTACGTTCTTCCAAATTTGTCAGTGCCCAGCACCCCGTGCACCTGGCACCTCTGTACAGATCTGCTTTTTGGAGATTTCCGCCAGGACTTCCCTGGGGACCCAGGACCTCTGTGTCCAGACCGGCTCGTACTTCGTAACGTATTCGTTCACCGCGGTGCACAACCACCCCTGGGGCCAAGCCAGGGGGGTGCTGTGCGGCAACGAAGCCATGCCTAGCCGCCGCAGGAGCCACACCAGCCTGTACTGTACGAAATACGAGGCTTTCACCTGGAGGCCGCTGAAGAAGTACAGGCGCAGGGTGTCGCAGACAAAAATCGTGTCAAGAATGCACGCGACGTTCGGGGCCCCCCTCCCACCGTTCTCGGCACGTTTATACATTATTTCCCGTTTAACCCGGTCCATCCCATTTCCCCAGATGAACCTGAAGAACAGGCGCTCCATTCTTTTCGCCATTTGCGCGCCCGGCGGGAAAACGTAGGCCAGGTAGATGAGTGCCGGGAGGATTTCTACCCTCAGGACCAATATTCTGCCTTCCATTGAGAGGCACCTGTCTGCCCAACCAGCCAGCCTGCCCTTCACCCAGCTCTCCTTTCCCTTCCAATTCTTTGTCGCCGAGTCTTCCCTGTAGAATGTGACCCCCAGGATTTTGATCCCCTCCTCCTGGACTGTTATTACCTGGAGGGCGACCCTCGAATAACCTGGGGTCGCCGAATATCATCTTACTTTTTCTTACGTTGACCTTAGATCTCGCGGCCAAAAATAATTCATCCGCGAGTCCTAGGGTCTCCCATACCGAAGAGACGTCCCCACAGAAAATGACGACATCGTCCATATACATGGCGATTTTTGCTGGTTCAGTGCACCCTGGCATGCACACCCCTCTAATCTGCCGACTTCTTCTGACAGCCTGGGCAAAAGGCTCCATGCACAGTATGAACAGCACTGGTGACATCGGACACCCTTGTCGTACGCCGGACCCAATTGGGAAGCCCTCCGAAAGGACCCCATTAATTAGCAGGCTGGCTGCGAGGTTGTGATATTGTTTCCTGATCTAATCGATCAGCCGTTTCCCCACCCCCATACGCCCCAGGACCACGAACAAATAATCATGTGAGATGCTATCGAATGCTTTTACCTGATCTAAACTTAGCAGTCCCAATGAGTTACCCCTCTCCAGTGTGACTTCCACTATCTCCCTCAAGAGGACAAGGTTGTCAGGTATTCTCCTCTCCGGGACCGCGCACTTTTGGTCTGACCCAACCACCTCCCCCACCACCTTCCCCAGCCGCACTGCGATAACCTTGGCTAGGATTTTATAATCGGAGTTCAGCAAGGTGATGGGGCGCCAGCTCCCAAGGTCGCTGCGCTACCCCTTGCCCTTGTATACAAGAGTGATCACTCCTCTTGTCATCGATTCTGGCACTGGGCCTTCCTCCAATATTTCCTTATACATGTGCCACATATCCTCTTTGATGGTACTCCAGAACGTGTCATCGCACTTGCAGCACCACGTTTTATTGTCCACTCATTGATATGCTAATTTTTCTCTAACCCCCCTCCCTCTCTCTGCGTCCGCCCTCCGCTGTCTATTTAAGGCCACCCCACAGAGACGATCACCTCTCTCTGTTACCTGTGAAGTATTGGAAAATGACGGCAGGAAACTCCTTGACGGGAACACACTTCTTTTATTAAATCTTGACTTGTAACGATACAACGCGTGGCCTCTCTTCTTCACAATGCGGTCACCATACAACGGTACAACTCGTGACCTCTTCTCTCCGCCCTACGCTTCTCTTGACTCTCGTAGATTCTGTGCTGCTGACTCTCTGTGCCTCGTGTAGACTCCGCGCCTCGGCTACACTCTTCTCTCGTCTCGTGTAGACTCTGCGCCTCTGCTACACTCTTCACTCGTCGCGTGTAGACCTTACGCCTCTGCTACACTCTTTACTCGTCTCGTGTAGACTTTACATCTCTCTCTGGCTACACCGTATGCATACTCGGCTCGTGTAGACCTTTCTCTCTCTCTGGCTACACCGTATGCATACTCGGCTCGTGTAGACCTTTCTCTCTCTCTGGCTACACACTATACATCGCTCAGCTCGTGTAGACCTTTCTCTCTCTCTGGCTACACACTATACATTACTCAGCTCGTGTAGACCTTTCTCTCTCTCTGGCTACACACTATACATTACTCAGCTCGTGTAGATCGTTCTCTCTCTCTGGCTACACACTTATACCTTACTCTCCTCTACTCTCCATTACTCTCCTCTCCGGGCTCTATCTCTGCACCTTCGTCTTCATTCTTAGATGGTTCCACTTCTGCCCTCTACTCCTCTGTGCATCACCTTATATATCTCTTCCTCCCGGGAGACGGAGCGGATGCGGACCTCAACGTCGGCACCGCTCCTCAGTTACCCAATCACCACGCGCTATCTCTACGATCCGTTTTCCCCCCAGCGCGTGTTTCCACTCCCCGACCAATCACACCGCGCTGCCCCCCGATCACTCCCTCTCAGCGCATCACCGGCACACAGCCAATCAGCAGCACTACCCCCACCCGCGCACTGACGCCTGCTCCTCCCCGTCAGCGCGCGTCACCACACACACACCCGTACATACGCGCTGGCACACAACGTATACACCCAGCGCGTATCACCACTACACCTGTGTTGCTCTCTCTATGTATCTTGGTGATATCTGTCTGCTAATATGTCTGTTTATAGTTTTCTGGTTAGATTTTATGTCGCTATTTCATTATACCTGATGATGATTGCTTGTGTTGCAATCGAAACGTCGTATTCTATTATTTAATTTAATTTATTATGTTATCTTTAGACGTGACTTAACCGAAAGAACCAAATAATAATTCCTGCAGTCACGAAAGTTCTAAAATTAAGATTGAACCACTTCTACGGGGACGTTTTAAACTTATCTTCTTTTTTCTCTCTCTCTGACTACTTGTTTTCTCTGCCTGTGTCCTCTCGTTGGAATGTTCACACTTAAATTCTAACTTAGCAATCTTTGAAATACGTAATCAACCAGGCTATGCGTTAATTGTGTGTTGACCGACCCTCTGTGTTGTATTACATTACATTTCGATATTTTGCTAGGTTATTTAATTCTAGTGTGTCCTTCTCCTGATTTTCAGGCTTGCTTGCCGTGTCATCGCACTTGCAGCACCACGTTTTGTTGTCTACTCATTGATGTGCTAATTTTTCTCTAACCCCCCTCACTCTCTCTGCGTCCGCCCTCCTCTGTCTATTTAAGGCCACCCCACAGAGACGATCACCTCTCTCTGTTACCTGTGTTGCTCTCTCTATGTATCTTGGTGATATCTGTCTGCTAATATGTCTGTTTATAGTTTTCTGGTTAGATTTTATGTCGCTATTTCATTATACCTGATGATGATTGCTTGTGTTGCAATCGAAACGTCGTATTCTATTATTTAATTTAATTTATTATGTTATCTTTAGACGTGACTTAACCGAAAGAACCAAATAATAATTCCTGCAGTCACGAAAGTTCTAAAATTAAGATTGAACCACTTCTACGGGGACGTTTTAAACTTATCTTCTTTTTTCTCTCTCTCTGACTACTTGTTTTCTCTGCCTGTGTCCTCTCGTTGGAATGTTCACACTTAAATTCTAACTTAGCAATCTTTGAAATACGTAATCAACCAGGCTATGCGTTAATTGTGTGTTGACCGACCCTCTGTGTTGTATTACATTACATTTCGATATTTTGCTAGGTTATTTAATTTTAGTGTGTCCTTCTCCTGATTTTCAGGCTTGCTTGCCGTGTCATCGCACTTGCAGCACCACGTTTTGTTGTCTACTCATTGATGTGCTAATTTTTCTCTAACCCCCCTCACTCTCTCTGCGTCCGCCCTCCTCTGTCTATTTAAGGCCACCCCACAGAGACGATCACCTCTCTCTGTTACCTGTGTTGCTCTCTCTATGTATCTTGGTGATTTCTGTCTGCTAATATGTCTGTTTATAGTTTTCTGGTTAGATTTTATGTCGCTATTTCATTATACCTGATGATGATTGCTTGTGTTGCAATCGAAACGTCGTATTCTGTTATTTAATTGAATTTATTATTTTATCTTTAGACGTGACTTAACCGAAAGAACCAAATAATAACTCAATGCAACCCTGATCCACCAGAATTTTTATTGGCATCTTAGCAAGGAAATCAGTACCCAATAGGCAAGGCACAGCGAGGGAACTGGAAATCAACACCGTCCCCGAAATTGATACGTCCCCAATGGAAATGTGCACTTCAACCTGGCCCACAATGCCCATACTACCCCCGTTAGCAGCAATACATGCATCGAACGCCGGACGTACCCACGACGCAGGAATGGCCAGAAGATGGAAAATGACATCCGAGATGAAAATGGCCGACGCGCCCGAATCTACCAAAATCCGCAAGTCCACTCCTTGAATAGAGCCCGGCACGGCAGAGGACACCGTCGCGGCCGCAACCACTCGACGAGCTAATTTCCGCCATTGTGGACGAGGTCGACCCCGACACTCGCGTGCAAAGTGGCCGAGTCAGCCGCATCGATAGCATGCCATGTCGGCCCGCCAGCTGACCCCCCCGACGTCCCGGCGAGGTGCTGGTGAGGGCACTGAGCGTGCCATCGTTCCCTTCCGTGGAACCCACTGGCCCGCCGCAGCAGTGAGGTCGCCAGGCCCCGTGTCGTCCGGAGTGAGGATGACCCGCGATGGTACCCACCATATGGGTTTCCCATCAACGGCAGGATCGCCCGTCCAGGCGGCCATCTGCGCTCAGCGGCGCAAGTTGAACTGTGCGTCGAGGCACTTGGCCGACAAAAGGAAGGTTAGCGGCTCGTGGCCACACACGGGCATCGGGATGGCAAGGTCTTTGGACAGCTCCAACATCTTCCCGAGTATCAATGGCTCCAGCAAATCAGGCTTAGTGTCAGGGTACGCAGCCATGGCCAGTGCAATCAGCATGCCACGGTAGGCAACAGGCGATTCCTGCGGTGCACGTTGGCGTTAGACGAACCTGCGGTGAGCGTCAAATGGAGGCTTTTACGCCTCCGCCATCTCGTCGAAAGACCCCCGCAGTGTCGCCTTCTTCACAGCCGGAATGGAGCGGAAGAATTTTAAGGATGCATCATCAAGGAGCGTCGGCAGGGCCTCCAACGCCTCCTCCTCCGTCTACCTGATGGAGCGGACAGCTGATTCGAAGCGCCTAGCAAACGCTCTCCAGTCCCCGCCAGCGCAAAATTCTTTTATAGACGGCAGGCGGTGACTGCGACCCCCGTCGCCGCTTCTACCAGACGTAACTGCACCACACGGCGGCGACAAAATGGCGGCCAACCGCTGCCCACTCGCGGCCGTGCCCAAAGACGAAGACGGCCCGGCTCCAGCGATGACCTCTTGCACCCCAGCAGAGTCGCCCGTCGCCGTCCCGTCCGTGCCTTCCGTGCCCGGGACCGCCACTTCTTGAGTAAGATCGTCGTCGTCATCAGAAGAAGGTGCGGGTTCATTTTTCTTTTTGAGATGCTTAGACATCACGAACCGCTTCTGACTCCAATGTAATAAATGATGTTGACGACACACAAATTAGTCTCCGTCTCTCTTTTTTTATTCCTCGTTATGCTGCTCACACTCCACTGGTCCCGACAGTGGACCGGCTGTTCCTCTTGCACGCTCCGCGCGCCCTTCCTATCAGTCGCACTCCTCCCTGCTACTGCACACCGTTGGCTAACGGTGTGCTTGGAGTCGTCTCCAGCCACGTGGCTGATGGCGCAGGAGACCTCCTACGACCCAACGTGGTCCCACTCCGTGACTACGCCAACTGCCTGGAGCCTCATCCAGATCCCCCTTATATTCCCCTCACACGTCATCCTGTCTCCACCTTCCACCACGCCCTTTCCGAACCTTCCAGATTACGCCCTTCACTTAGCGCCCCCCCGGCTCTGCCCTTAGGCTCCGCCCCTGATCTTCCGGGCATCCGATTGGACCGGAGGTGGGCGACGGACCTTCCCATACGCCCACATTACTGGGCCCCGCCCCCAATACTCCAGACCGTCTGATTGGCCCAGAGCTGAGCAGTGAAACCTCGCTTAAGCTCGCATAACATATGCTTGTTTGTTGTTGTATATGCTTGTTTGTTGTTGTATATGCGTGTTTGTTGTTGTATATGCGTGTTTGTTGTGTGTGTAATGAGTGGCACCGACACAGTAAAAACTTAAGTTTGCTTATTAATAAATCTTCGGTACAGACTTGTTTCTATCTCTCTCTATGGATGTCCACCCGCTCACTGACACGCCGCTGGCTGACGGCGCGCTAGGGAGCGGCTGAGCGGCTGGAGGTTGAGCCGCCACGTGGCAGGTGGAGGTGACGGGGCAGCAGCGACGGGGAGTTCCTCTCTGATCTTCAACACCGACCCTGCTCGTTGCTCTGTCCACGGCTTATATTTGCTCCCCGGACACGCAAGTTAATACCCGAGCCGCCTCAAGAAAACCGCATAGACGACCCATCTGCCTGTGGCGGGGCCGGTGGGAACAGCGGTCCAGCAGAAGGCGACACCACTGCATCCAGCACAGGTGGGCAGGGCGGAACAGTGGCATCCGCTGGTCACACCATCTCACTTAAGGGCACTGTGGGTGGCAGAAAAACAGACTTCGGGAGATTACCCTGCACAGGGGCATCAGGCCCGTTGGCCATGTCAGGCACTGGGATTCCGCGACTTGGATATGAGGATGACCCAACGGGAGCAACAAACAGTTTCAATCGTGACGGGTGAACAAACCAATGTCGGCGGCAGTGATGTACGCGAACACACTGAGGACGCAAAACCTCGATAATTGCCACTGGACCCTGCCATGATCTGTGGAGCTTAGGAGAGGTGCCAACGGGCACCTGTGGGCAATGAAGCCACGCCTCATCGCCAACAGACCATGGCATGTCCGTTTTTGACCTCCGTGCACAACATTCATTCCGAGCCTGGGTCCTGGAGGTATTCAACCTGGCGGCCTCCCGTGCCTCCAAAACCCGTCTAAGGGACTCTTGGACATGGTCAGGAAGAGTCGACTTAGGAGGTACAATGGGGGAACCCAATTGAACATCCACCGGCGGCACATTCTTCCTCCCGTACATGAGGAAGAACAGCGAGTATCTCGCAGAAGCATGAGGCGCCATGCGGTAAGCAGAAAGTACACTGGGAATCTAAAAATCCCAGCCAACCAGCCACTCATTGACCATCTGGCACAGCATGGCGGACAAGGTACGATTTAAGCGCTCCACAATACCGTCCATCTGAGGATGGTAGGGAGACGTAGAAATCTTCCTGGTACCCAAAGCAGTACACACGTCACGCAACAGCTTGGATGTAAAATTCCTACCCTGATCGGTGAGCAGTTTTTCCGGCGCACCTTTATCCATCACATAGCCATTCACAAAGGTGTCAACGATGGATAGAGCGGATTGATCTGGCAGAGACCATGCCACAGGCCAACGGAAAAAGTATTCCACGCTGACGAGAAGACATTTATTCCCACGAGGTGTCACAGGGAATGGGCCCAACACATCCAAGGTGACCAATTCATGAATGCGAGACAGAAATGGATTGCAAAGGCAGAACGTAACGCTGCCGGGGTGACTTCCGCCGGGCGCTCTCGGTGAACGAACGAAGTGCCCTAACAACGTCAGACGTCATACCTGGCCAATAGTAATCCCTCTGAAGGATAAGCAACGTTTTCTGAATGCCAATATGGAAAAGGCGTTCACCATGCAACGTGCGGATCAAGCCCGCATGGAGAGAATCTGGTACGATCAATCGCAGTCAGCACGACACGTCATCCTGCCACATCAACAACCCCTCATGAACAAAAACCCAGCCTTCCTTGCCAGAATCGGAATCACCCGTGAACGGCCCAACCTGATCCTGCAAGGAGGTCAAAAAGTCGTCTAAAAATTGTTCACGCATCCACACGGAATGCGTGAGGCACAACACACCATCGGCAGGAGGGATGCTGGTTTATCCGGGAGCGTTTCACCTGCGGATATGGCCAAAGGCGGAGACTCACCCCGAGGAGTACAGTGATATATACCAGAGCGGCAAGCACAGTGAGCCCCGTGTGGCAAGCACGACAACGCATCAGCATTCGCATGACGAGTACCCTTCCGGTAGGTAACATCAAATGTGAATTCCAAACAACGGAGAGCTGCATGATCAGTGCGAATAATGAACCTCCTGCCATATAAATATGGCTGGAAAAGGCGCACAACTCCCGATGAGTAACACAATAGCTGGTTTCCGCCGGCGAAAGCACCTAACTACCATACGCCATGACGCGCTCGCTCGACACCCCCCTTCATCTGTGACAAGACAGCCCCAATACCCATGTCGCTGGCGTCAGTGTCAAGGATGAAGGGGGATGAAAAATCGGTGTAGTCGAGAGTAGGTGCGTCAGACGGCCGATCATAGAGGGTATTGAATGCCGCCTCCTCCAGACCCCAGTGAAACCGCAGATTTTTGGCCATGAGCGCATGTAACAATTTCGCAATGGAAGCGAACTCTGGGATGAACCAGCGATAATAGGAAGCAAATCCAGCTCCAAAGATCTCCTACACTAACGGGAACCGGCCAGTCCCGAACGCACGCCATCTTCATAGGATCAGTTGAAATACCCGCGGTGCTCACGATGTGGCCCAAATACCGGACAGAAGTCTGTGACACTTTTGGGCTTGAATTTAAGATTCGCGAACGCATCCGCTCGAAAACAGCATGCAGCCGGAGGAGGTAGTCATTAAACGACCGTCTGAACACGATAACATCGTCCAGATAAATTAAGCAAGTGTCCCACTGGAGACCGGCCAGGACGAATTCCATGAGTCCTTTGGAACGTAGCAGGAGCGACATTCAATCTCATTGGCAAGCAATTAAATTGGAAGAGGCCTTGTGGAGTTCAGAACGTGGTCTTCTGCCTCGAACACTCATCAAGAGGCAATTGCCAAAACCCAGAAGAAAGATCAAGGGTCGAGAAGAACCGCGCTCCGGACAAAGCATCCAAGGAATCATCCATCTGAGGCAGGGGATACGCGTCTACCACGGAAACCTTATTTAGCCACTGAAAATCAACACAAAACCGGAGGTTACCATCCTTCTTTTTAACCAAAATAACAGGAGCGCCCCACGGGCTAGTGGAGGGTGAAATAATGTCAGCGGCTAACATATCATCGACGGCACGCCACACACTCTCCTTCTCGATGCGGGTTCAACCGAATGGAGCTAGCATGACCTGTATCAAAATCGTCCTTGCTGAACACATCCGAAAAATCGGACAACAAAATTCGCAAATCCTCACGCTTAGCCGGAGAAAGCGACGCGTTTTCGTCACACAATTGGGCAATCCATCAGTCATCCGATGGACCCCTCTCACCGACAGTGCATACAGCCTGCGCCGATGTGAGTTCCTCACGATCGGTAAACACGGTGGTGGTGTGAGCGTGGACAGTGCCTGTGGGTACAACAACATCGCCAGGGCCCCCATTCAAAACCTGAAGAAACGGGGCCTGACCCGTTCTGAGAATGGTCAATGTCAACCCTCGCGTAGCAGTATTAGAAGGCGTCAACAAGACACCCTTCACCCAGACGACGCAACTGATTTGCTTGCGATAACGGAGCAGAATTAACGTTTGCGAACCCGACGGAACTGTAATGGTGGCATCATCCAAAGCCTGAGCCGTATCAGTAGATGCCAATCGGGGAAGCGGCGATGACAAAAACTGCAATCTACGACCCGACGGCAGCTCAAGACAACCCTGGTCTACAAGGATTTTAACGGGCATCCTAGACAAAAAATCAGTGCCCAACAAGCAGGGCACGGCAAACGTATGCGAAATCAACACGGGCCCCGATGCATGAACATCCCCAATGGTGATACATGCGTCAACCTGGCCAATGATCCCCATTACTACCCCCGTTAGCCACGACACACACATCGTATACCGGGCGAACGCACGATGCAGGAATTGACAACAATTGGAAAATAACATCAGAAATGATGGTAGCAGATGCCCCCGAATCAACCAAAACGTGGACATCGACACCCTGAATGGTGGCAGCGACCGTCGATGATCCCGCCACTGCAGCAACAACCCTACGAGCCAATTTTCTCCATTGTGTCTGCGAAGCCAGCCACCTTTAGCTATGGTAACCGAATGTGAACCATCCCGCAACCCGTCATGATGAGATGGACCCGTCCCGATGACATGAGATGGGTGAGATGGCGAACGTGCCCGGGTGCCCGACATGTGCCAACTCGCCTGTATGGAAGGACGTGAAGGCAGGCGGTCGACTGCAGGAGCTGCGGACGGCGATCCAGACGACGACGCAGGATGGGCGCAGCACTCCCTGGAGTAATAGCACACACGGCCACATCTGTAGCACATAACGGGAGGCCACTGGAAAGAATTCTCTCATCAAAACACTATACCACAGAGCTCATTGCATCTCTGACCAACACCACTTGGCCAGTGAATTAAAACATGTACATCTGGCCCTCAAGATGAACAGATACTCTGACCGCACTATCCGCCAAGCTGTTTCTCCCACCATACAGAAACAACCACCTGAAACTCCGATCAAAACTATCACGTTGCCATACATAGCAGGCGTGACCAAAAATATCTCCAAAATTCTAAACAAACATAAGATCCAAGTCCGATTCAGTACAGTACATAAAATCCGTGATCTAATCCCATCTGTGAAAGATGTCATTCCTGAATTGCAATACCCTGGAGTCTATAAACTGAGTTGCATCTGTGGTGATTGTTACATTGGGGAAACAAAACATCATGTCTCTGATCGTGTCCGCGAGCACAAGTCAGATCTGAAACACGGCTAAATTGAGTCGTCCGCCATTGCCGATCATTATTACAACATAGTGGGCTCCCATGATATTGTCTTTTCCGAGACCAAGGTGCTCTGCAAACCTTCTGGCTACCATCAAAGGTTTGTACACGAGGCCATCCAGATATACAAACACAGACATAACTTCAACCGTGATGATGGGTACAAATTGAGCAATCATTGGAAAGATGTTATGAACCATGTAAAAAAGATTTAACTATGCATATTGTACCATCTTATTTGACAGGTACTAGTCTACTTTACCGAGTGTTGACATCCCCAGCGTTTAACAGTACTGCTATTTTGTATATTGGATTTGGCAGCCAACATCGGCCGTAACCCCGGGTGAGGTTCTCCAATTGTACCCTCCCTTCTAGCCCCCCCCCCACCATTCCAATCCCTGACTACCACATTTAGATAAGCCCCTCCCCCCTCCCGTTAGTCTTGTATTTAAGATCTTGTCTCATGAATTTTTCCTCACTTGATACAGTAATTTTTCGATTTAAAGCTTTCGTGACTGCAGGGATTCATCTTCTTGGTTCTTTCGGTAAAGTCACGTAGAAATAAAACATAATAAAATAATTCTCACGACGTTTCGGCCACAACGCAAGCAGCCGTCCTCAGGTGAAAACCAGGTCTGTCGGGGAGACAGGCCAGGTCTGTCGGGGAGACAGGCCAGATCTGTCGGGGAGACAGGCCAGGTTTGTCGGGGAGACAGACCAGGTCTGTCGGGGAGACAGACCTGGTTTTCACCTGAGGACGGCTGCTTTCGTTGTGTCCGAAACGTTGTGAGAATCATTTTATTATGTTTTATTTTTATTATTTTATTACTTCCCTTCTATGTAACTTTACCGAAAGAACCAAGAAGGTTGATACAGTAAATTTAGCTGTGACGGTCCCACTTGAAGACGGAGACTTGTGTTGCCTCCGAAACGTCGTGATTTAATTGATTTATTTTCATTTATTATTATTCTTTTTAACCTATGTGACGTTACCGAAAAAACCTAAGATTATTAATCCTTGCAGTCACGAAAGCTTCAAATCTAGGAATTAAGAGCTGTAGATCGTCGTCGCGGCGCAGTCGGTAGATGTTCTGGCGATGTCGCACATCTTTACGTCGCTGACTCTACGAAGGGCCAGCAGCTGCGACGTCACCCACCGACGGCACCTCGTTGGGGGTGACAACCACTTTAGATGGACGCTAGCCGATGGGTTGTCCATCCTTAGCTGGGCCCCCCGTCCACGCCTCCATCTGCGCCCAGCGCTTCAAATTTTCATGTGCGTTAAGGCAACGCGCGACCCACAAAGATGTCTTTGTTTTGTGGCCACACGTAGGAAGGAAAACATCCATCTCCCTAGCCAACGCCAACATGCGTTCCATCACTAGCGGATCCAAAAGTTCCTGTTTTACGTCGGGGTAGGCATCAACCGCCAAGGCTATCAAAGTGCTTCTGTAGGCGAGGGGCGACTCGCCGCCAGCTGCCACGAACTCATGCATGTGGGGCAGGCGTCGACCGTGTTCGACGCTCTGCTTCGCAGCGGGTGTCGCGATGCTCGGCGAATCCCTGCGCGCGGCAGCAACGAGCCAGCGGCAGATGCACCGCTCTCCTCGGCGGTGGTCAAAATGGCAAATGTGGCACGCGTGGTTGGCGGGAACTGTGAAATGGCAGCCATCTCCACCCTGCCCGGAATGGCGGCCATATCTCCCAAGGGGGGACGCTCCAAGGCACTGTCACCGGTCCTCTGTTTGTCCACTTCCGTACGGTCCACCGTCGGACTACCTCCCACGGCGATCGGCGTGACGAAAGCGACGAGGTGGAGGAGCGCTGTTGTTAAAGCGCCCAACTGCGTCTCCACCCTCCGCCACGGATCGCCAGGGCGAAGTTGGTGGGACAACTCCGCCGCGTCGTCTGCTACAGGTGCGACATCGGCACCCGTCGTGGGCTCCATCACCGGGGCCACGGCACCCGGGGTCGGCAGGAGCTGAGTCGCCATCTCGTCGTCGTCAGAGGACACTGCAGGTGGATTCTTCTTTTTCTGGTATTTAGACATTGCGTCTTGAGTAGAACACGACCAGAAAAAGTCCACTTCCTGACACCACTGTAATGAGTGGCTCCAACACGGTAAAAACTTGAAGTTTGTTTATTAATAAATCTTCGGTACAGACTTGTTTCTCTCTCTCTCTACGGATGTCCAACCGCTTGGGTGGCTGTGCTGCCCCGCGCCACGTGGCGCTCACCCACTCACTAACACGCCGCTGGCTGACGGCGCGCTAGGGAGCGGCTGAGTGGCTGGAGGTCGAGCCGCCACGTGGAAAGTAGAGGTGGCGGGGCAGCAGCAACGGGGAGCTCCTCTTGCTCTTCAACACCAACCCTGCTCGATGCTCTGTCCCTGGCTTACAGTGAGGGAAAAAAGGATTTGATCCCCTGCTGATTTTGTACGTTTGCCCACTTACAAAAAAATTATCAGTCTATAATTTTAATGGTAGGTTTATTTGAACAGTGAGAGACAGAATAACAACAACAAAATCCAGAAAAACGCATGTCAAAAATGTTATAAAATAATTTGCATTTTAATGAGGGAAATAAGTATTTGACTCCTCTGCAAAACATGACTTAGTACTTGGCGGCAAAACCCTTGTTGGCAATCACAGAGGTCAGACGTTTCTTGTAGTTGGCCACCAGGTTTGCACACATCTCAGGAGGGATTTTGTCTCGCTCCTCTTTGCAGATCTTCTCCAAGTCATTGAGGTTTCGAGGCTGACGTTTGGCAACTCGAACCTTCAGCTCCCTCCACAGATTTTCTATGGGATTAAGGTCTGGAGACTGCCTAGGCCACTCCAGGACCTTAATGTGCTTCTTCTTGAGCCACTCCTTTGTTGCTTTGGCCGTGTGTTTTGGGGCATTGTCATGCTGGAATACCCATCCACGACGCATTTTCAATGCCCTGGCTGAGGGAAGGAGGTTCTCACCCAAACTTTTACGGTACATGGCCCCGTCCATCGTCCCTTTGATGCGGTGAAGTTGTCCTGTCCCCTTAGCAGAAAAGCACCCCAAAGCATAATGTTTCCACCTCCATGTTTGATGGTGGGGATGGTGTTCTTGGGGTCAAAGGCAGCATTCCTCCTCCTCCAAACACGGCGAGTTGAGTTGATGCCAAAAAGCTCCATTTTGGTCTCATCTGACCACAACACTTTCACCCAGTTGTCCTCTGAATCATTCAGATGTTCATTGGCAAACTTCAGACAGGCATGTATATGTGCTTTCTTGAGCAGGGGGACCTTGTTGGCGCTACATGATTTCAGTCCTTCACAGCGTAGTGTGTTACCAACTGTTTTCTTGGTGACTGTTCTGCCTCACGGCAGGAGTTTTGTCTCACGGCAGATGGGGAGGGGGGGCGTATGTACACAGGAATTTCCTGTTTTTTATGCTGGTTTTGGTCACGTGACCAGGAAGTTGCGCATTAAGATTCCCGCTTAACCACGCGGGCGTCGGCCATTACGCACATAATTCAAGATGGTGGCACACATCGCGTCCCAGTGAAGCCAGCCTCAGTTGTCCATCGTGGGACTTTGAGAAGCATTGTCTATAAGTTTCTTTATGTTCTTATAATATTGGCAATGCTGTTGTAATGTTGGAATGACCGTTATAGTGATGTAAATGCCTTTATGGTGCTATTAAGTTGTTGTGGTAAATACGAGTCCTAGTTAGCAACGAAGCCTACAACTTTCTTTATTGTGGATGTTACTTGTGATTTAGTAGGTTGAGTCAGACTTGTGCCCAGGTGGCTATGTTGCGATCCTGAGAGCAAAGATGACGAAGTATCTCATCCACAGTTTTGTGTTATGTGTAATGCTTTACATTTGGGGTGCAGTGTGATGAATACACAATGTGCCTTTATGCAACGCAGCGGCTTGTGCTCTTGTGTAGTTGTTCGGTGGTAGTGTGGGGGCCTGGTCCATCCAGGGTCTATTGCTGGGAAACATGTTATCTGGGACAATGTTCTGGTGCTGTAGTGTTCATTGTGTTGGTGTTTCCGGGTTATAACAGATGCTGTATCTGTGTTTTCTCACCAGTTTTACCTCGTTAAACTCAATAAATGACGTTTGGAGTCGGACGTTCATCCTGGCTCTGAGGGTTTATTGAACGCGAGGTTAACTACTCAGCTAGCGGTGCAACGCAGCGCACAGCGAGGCCGAGACAGTAAAAAGACACTCTTCTTGAAGCTCCCAACCAGTGCTGCAGCCAGCCCTGCAGCAAGTAAAAATACATTCTTCTTAGAGCTCCCAACCAGCTCCTCAAGCAAAGAGCTCTCAAGCAGTCAGCCTGCAGCAAGCAACCAGCTCTGCAACGAGTCTACATTAAAATCGTGTTGCAAGCATCACAGCATGGAAAGCCACAGTTTAGCAGGGAGAGATGCTGAAGAAGATGATTTAAGCAATCCAGGACCTCCCATCCTGCCTCAAGAGGACCAAGGGAGTTCAAGACCCCAAAGAGAGGTCAGGCTGACACAACGGGCCTTGGAAAGTTATTATGCTGAGAAGCAGGACCTTGATGCCAGGATACAAAGGGCATGGGACCGGGTTGAAGAAGATATATCTGAAGCTTCAACGGCCTCAGACACAATGGCCTCAATTCAGCGGGCCATCCAGCGAGTGAAGGTGAGCAGCTCAAGCTACAAGCTGCTGGCAAATAAATATATCTCCCTCCTGATGAAGGTGAAAACAGATGAGGGCATTGAGGGAGTGCGCATGCAAGAGCACTTTCTTGAACTGCTCGATGATAATGTGCAGGCAGTGATACAAGATGCAATGGACCATGTGGAGGGCTTAAGAGAGACACGATCTCAGCACTCTGTCTCATCCAGGTCCACCACAAGATCTGAAACCTCAGCACACTCAAAGACATAATCTACTAGTATAGCAGCAGCTCAGGCACGCGCAGCAGCAGAAGCAGCAAACGCCCGTATTGCCTACATGGCTGAAGAGAAAGCCATGCTAATTGTAAAGGCTCGCATACAAGAAGAAGCAAGTACATTAGCAGATACTGCCACACGGAAGAAAATTGAGCTGGATGCTAAGTTAAGCACCCTACAACTCAAAAAGGAAGCAGCTGCTGCAAGGGCCCAGGCAGAGGTGCTCGAAGCAGCAGCCAACCTGGATAAGGAAGAGAATTGGAGTGAGTTTGGCACTCAGATACCTGTCAAGGACCGTGATCAACTCACCAGAAAAATATTTTGGACTGGTCTGAACAATGCATCAATGCTCCTCCACCAAACGATACTGAACAAAGGGTGGACGTTCAGGCATCGCCATCTCCACACCGAATTAACATGAATGCTGTCTACGGGAATGGTGGAAATGCATATCCTGCCCTGAGAGTTAATTGCCGACTCAGCGTCGCGCACGTGGGGTCAGACGTGGATGCACCAAGTCAGACCCACATTCCAGACAGTCACATAAGGGGATCCAACCAACGTGATATAAACCCTTTGGGCCCACAGTCCAACGCTATCGCGAATGACGGCATGCAAGGCAATACAGCCAATAATGCCACCTCACAAGCGCCAGTATGGACACACCCTGGATCAGCAGGACTAGGGGACTTTGCTAGGTACCTGGCTCACTGCGAACTAATCAACACAGGACTCGTTAAGTTTGATGACCACTCTGAGAACTATCGAGCCTGGAGATCTACCTTCAGGAATGCAATCCGAAATGCAGACATCTCTGCAAGTGAAGAACTCGACCTGTTGGTGAAATGGTTAGGAAATTAATCTGCAGAGTACGCAAAGAGGATCCGGTCAGCAAACATTGACGACCCCACCTCAAGCCTGCATGCGGTGTGGGAGAGGCTCGAGGAGTGCTATGGTAGCCCAGAAACCATTAAGAAGGCTCTCTTAAAGAAGTTGCAAAACTTTCCAAAAATATCTGGTCGAGACAATAAAAGGTTACGGGAGCTTGGAGATCTTTTGATGGAGCTTGAATCAGCCCAGGCTGATCCCTACTTACCAGGTCTCATTTTCTTGAATACCTACCATGGCGTGAACCCCATCGTAGAGAAATTGCCATTTGACGTGCAAGAAAAATGGAGAACAGCGGGTTCAAGATACAAGTCAGAACATCAGGTTGCATTCCCCCCATTCTCTTTTTTCTCAAAGTTTATCCGCAACCTGGCTAAGACTAGAAATGACCCGAGTTTCATGTTTTTCCAGTCCAGATCTCCCAAAAATGGAAAGAACAATGGCGAAACGAGGAACAGCGAGAGTGCCAATTTCTGTACACAAGACTGAAGTCTCTCCTATGACATTCGCAAACTCCGTCCAGGCAACCACCACAAAGAAAAAGATAGAGGATCCAGAGAAGCAATGCCCATTGCATGATAAACCTCACTCCCTCCAGAAATGCCGTGAGTTCAGGAAGAAGCCATTGGAAGAGCGGAAGAACATGCTGAAATAATTTGGAGTGTGCTTCAAATGCTGTGCTTCTACAAACCACCTTGCAAGAAATTGCAAGGCAGATATCAAGTGCGAGGAATGTGGCAGCGACAAACACGCAACTGCTCTGCACACATTTTACTCCAAACCTAGTGGCACTAAGGCTTCCGATCCCGAAGCAGAGCATGGCGGGGAGCAATGCGAGACCGCCGCACTCACTTCGTCAATCACAACCAAATGCACAGAAGTCTGTGGAGAAGGCTTCAAAGGAAGATCTTGCTCAAAGATATGCCTCGTCCGAGTGTATCCCAAAGGACATCCTGAAAGGGCAGTAAGGATGTACGCCATAATGGACGACCAGAGCAACAAGTCTTTGGCAAGGTCAGAGTTCTTTGATCAGCTAAGCGTAGGTGGGAATTCCTTTCCATACACGCTCAGAACATGATCAGGACTGATGGAGACAGCAGGAAGAAGAGCGAGCGGCCTCATGGTGGAAACCATGGATAGCACCATGAAGCTAGCCCTTCCTACGGTGACAGAGTGCAATGAGATACCGGACGACAGGAGTGAGATTCCCATGCCTGAAGTCGCACGTCACCACCCACACCTGAAAACCATTGCAGAATTCATCCCGCCATTGGATCATGCGGCACAGATTTTACTTCTGCTCGGCAGGGACCTGCTGAGAGTCCACAAGGTTCGCGATCAACGCAATGGACCTCACGACGCTCCCTACGCCCAGAGACTCGACCTAGGATGGGTCATCGTAGGTGGTGTTTGTCTCGATGGAGCACACAAACCAGACCACATTAGCACATTCAGAACGAGTGTACTCATGAATGGACGCACGTCGCTCTTCAAACCGTGCCCCAACCACTTCACGCTGAAAGAAAAACTCGGCGAGAGAAGTCAAGGCTGTACCGTGCAGACTTACAAAGAAACCACCACGACTTCGCTTGTACATCCACCGTCTTCGCTGGAGTTTGTTCCTCCACGTTTCTCCAAGCCAGTCCTGACTGACGGGAAGAAGACTAAGACGAAGTCGCTGCTCGTCGCTCTGCTGGTGGTCGTGGCGGTGGTTGCTGCGACCGTGGCCTCTCCGTTCCTCGACTCGGAGCTGTCGGCCGAGTGGGAATCTTGCACGGAGTTTCACGGCAAGGCCCCACAACCAGAACATAATATCCAAAGGCTTGAACTGTGTGGAGCCGTTCTTGCTACAGAGGTGGCGGAACTGATCTTAGACGAATTGGACATCAAACTGGATGCGGTCAAGTCCTACACGGACAGTAAGGTCGTACTAGGCTACATAAACAACCAAACCAGAAGGTTCTACACCTACATCAGCAACCGGGTGGAACGCATCAGGAGATCGACGCAGCCGGAGCAATGGAATTACGTTCCAACTGATCAGAATCCAGCAGATCTCACAACTAGGTCCGTCCCTGCATCTCTGCTGAAGCAAACCATCTGGCTGATGGGTCCAGCGTTCCTCTTACGACGAGACGGTGGCCCATGTACTACCAAAGAGACCTTTGGACTCATAGAGCCCGATCAGACAAGGAGATTCGTCCTCAAGTGACAACTTTCGTAACAAATGTGCTACCAAGAAGTCCACTGAGTCCACACCATTTTGAACATTTCTCGAAATGGACGACGCTCGTGCGAGCGATAGCACATCTAACGCATATCGCAGACTGCTTCCACCGCCCGATGAGAGGCACCACTGGTAGCTGTAATGGATGGCATCACTGCACAGTGCCACACACTGAAGACGAGCTTTCCAGAGCAAGGAAATCAATCTTCCGCTGTGTGCAACAGGCAGCTTATGCAAGTGAGATCAAGGCCATCAACAAGGGAGAAGACCTTCCTAGGGTCAGCACCCTCAGGAAGCTAAAGCCCAGAATGGACAAAGACGACTTGCTGAGGATCGGTGGTTGGCTAGGGAATGCAAAATTAGATGAGAATGAACGAAACCCCCTCATAATCCCAAGCCAGAGCCACATCGCAATCTTACTTGTGCGCCACTACCACGAGAAGGTCAAGCACCAAGGTCGGCACTTCACAGAAGGAGCAATCCGATCTGCAGGGCTGTGGATCGTTGGAGCAAAGAGGTGCATCGCCAGCACAATCCACAAGTGTATCCGGTGTCGTAAGCTACGTGGAAAACAGGAAGAATAGAAAATGGCAGACCTCCCAGCCGATCGACTCAGTGTGGAACCTCCCTTCACCTCTGTAGGGATCGACGTGTTCAGACCATGGACAGTCATCTCCCGCCGCACCAGAGGAGGGCTCGCGAAAAGCAAACGTTGGGCAGTGCTGTTCACCTGTATGAGTACACGAGCAGTGCACATCGAAGTCATCGAGTCCATGGACTCGTCGAGCTTTATAAATGCACTCCGGAGATTCTTCGCCATCAGAGGGCCAGCCAAGCAACTCCGTTATGATTGTGGAACCAATTCACTGGAACATGTAAAGAACTTAAGATCAATACGGAGAATGTCGAAGATGATTCTGTCAGGAAATACTTTTGTGACCAAGGCTGCACATGGATCTTCAATCCTCCTCACTCTTCGCATATGGGTGGAGCCTGGGAACGCATGATCGGGATTGCTCGACGCATTCTCGACTCCATGCTATGTGATGTCGGGTCAACACGGCTCTCTCACGAGGTCTTGACCACTCTCATGGCCGAGGTCTCAGCCATAATTAATTCAAGACCCCTGATCCCCGTCTCAACCGACCCGGAGTCACCATTCATCTTGACTCCTGCTACACTTCTTACCCAGAAGACAGACGTGCTCACAGCACCTACCGAGGAGGCCAGCACTGCAGACCTCTACAGACGTCAATGGAGACAAGTGCAAAGCTTTGCAAACACGTTCTGGCGTCGCTGGAAAAACGAGTACCTTACGACACTCCAAGTGCGCAACAAGTGGCAGTCTAACAGACCAGACATCCAAGAAGGTGATCTCGTCCTACTGAAGGACAACCAAGCCAAACGGAATGAGTGGACAATGGGCCGCATCCTCAAGTCGATTCCAAGTGCCGATGGAAAAGTTTGAAAAGTCGAGGTTATGATTGTGAAGCAAGGTGTCGCAAGAACTTTGGTCAGGCCCATAGTCGAGACAGTACTACTTCTCTCTCGCAAAGATATGGACAAATAGTTGACCCGTTGAAGTTGTTATACATTTGTATAGATAGGAAATAAATGGTGTTATCTCTTAGATACCAGACGGGGAGTGTTCTGCCTCACGGCAGGAGTTTTGCGTCACGGCAGATGGGGGGGGGGGCGTATGTACACAGGAATTTCCTGTTTTTGATGCTGGTTTTGATCACGTGACCAGGAAGTTGCGAATTAAGATTCCCGCTTAACCACACGGGCGTCGGCCATTACGCACATAATTCAAGATGGCGGCACACATCGCGTCCCAGTGAAGCCAGCCGCAGTTGTCCATCGTGGGACTTTGAGAAGCATTGTCTGTAAGTTTGTTTATGTTCTTATAATATTGGCAATGCTGTTGTAATGTTGGAATGACCGTTATAGTGATGTAAATGCCTTTATGGTGCTGTTAAGTTGTTGTGGTAAATACGAGGCCTAGTTAGCAACGAAGCCTGCAACTTTCCTTATTGTGGATGTTACTTGTGATTTAGTAGGTCGAGTCAGACTTGTGCCCAGGTGGCTATGTTGCGATCCTGAGTGCAAATATGACGAAGAATCTCATCCACAGTTTAGTGTTATGTGTAATGCTGTACATTTGGGTGCAGTGTGATTAATACACGATGTGCCTTTATGCAACGCAGCGGCTTGTGCTCTTGTGTAGTTGTTCAGTGGTAGTGTGGGGGCTTGGTCCATCCAGGGTTTATTGCTGGGAAACATGTTATCTGGGACAATGTTCTGGTGCTGTGGTGTTCATTGTGTTGGTGTTTCCGGGTTATAACAGATGCTGTATCTGTGTTTTCTCACCAGTTTTACCTCGTTAAACTCAATAAATGACGTTGGGAGTCGGACGTTCATCCTGGCTCCGAGGGTTTATTAAACGCGAGGTTAACTACTCAGCTAGCAGTGCAACGCAGCGCACAGCGAGGCCGAGATAGTGACTATGGTCCCAGCTGCCTTGAGATCATTGACAAGATTCTCCCGTGTAGTTCTGGGCTGATTCCTCACAGTTCTCATGATCATTGCAACTCCACGAGGTGCGATCTTGCATGGAGCCCCAGGCCGAGGGAGATTGACAGTTTTTTTGTGTTTCTTCCATTTGCGAATAATCGCATCAACTGTTGTCACCTTCTCACCAAGCTGCTTGGCGATGGTCTTGTAGCCCATTACAGCCTTGTGTAGATCTAAAATCTTGTCCCTGAAATCCTTGCAAAGCTCTTTGGTCTTGGCCATGGTGGAGAGTTTGGAATCTGATTGATTGCTTCTGTGAACAGGTGTTTTTATACAGGTAACAAGCTGAGATTAGGAGCACTCCCTTTAAGAGTGTGCTCCTAATCTCAGCTCGTTACCTGTATAAAAGACACCTGGGAGCCATAAATCTTTCTGATTGAGAGGGGGTCAAATACTTATTTCCCTCATTAAAATGCAAATCAATTTATAACATTTTTGACATGCGTTTTTCTGGATGTTGTTGTTGTTATTCTGTCTCTCACTGTTCAAATAAACCTACCATTAAAATTATAGACTGATTATTTCTTTGTCAGTGGGCAAACTTTCAAAATCAGCAGGGGATCAAATACTTTTTTCACTCACTGTATATTCACTCCCCGGAGGCTAAGCCCCACCTCTGGCCACGCCGCTCCTGGAACCTTCGGGAACGCTCCAGAGGCTTCCCTGGTGGATCTGCCCCATCACGTTTCACCTAGATGTAATACCTACTATAGATAAACATAGACTTTATAGATCTGGATGACTTCATGGACAATCCTTGAAGGTAGCCCGACGGCTTGCAGAGCACCTTACCCCAGGGGTTGAGCCCACCAAAACCCTTTATAAGCTAAATTTCGATTTAAAGTTTTCGTGACTGCAGGGATTCATCTTCTTGGTTCTTTCGGTAAAGTCACGTAGAATGGAAGTAATAAAATAATAAAAATAAAACATAATAAAATAAAATAATTCTCCCGACGTTTCGGCTACAACGCAAGCAGCCATCTTCAGGTGAAGAATGAGACACTGCCAAGCTAGGAGCTTATATATAAGCTGGGTTGGAGGTGGAGGAAGAGCGCCTTAACAAAAAGAATGTGCATATCAAGAGGAATTTAGCATATTCATGGGAAATGCGTAGGAGGTGGGCGGGGGGGGGTTTCAAAGTCATATTATGCCCATGCATTATGCAGGATCAGCAGCACCAAAGGGAGGGTGCAGGGAGTAGCATTAACAAAGGAAAGGAATGTTAATAGTATGTAGCTGCAGTTACTAAACAACCACGTAGAAAACTAAAGTATAAACTACATAAAAAACTAAAGTATAAACTGCATAGCATCATTAGTATACTTACTATACTCTACAATAAGCTGAGTTACTAACAGCAAGTCTTACTGCGATTAATTACGACTTTGTTAACATCTGGCTTTTCAATGTGTGGGTCCGGTTTCTTGTTTGAGAGGCGGTTGAATTTGGAAATCAAGTTGTCCTTACATTTAGTCGACATAGCGGCAGCTGAAGAGGCAGTCATTTTATCTACATGTTCAATGTCCACATCCTAAATCAGCAGTTGTCCTGCTGTATCGGTTCTGCCTGATGACGGTCGCTTGTGTTGCGATCGAAATGTCGTGATTTAGATTATTTTATTTCTACCTACGTGACTTTTCCGAAAGAACCAAAGAGTATGGATTCCTGGTTATTGTTGTATATGCGTGTTTGTTGTTGTATTTTCGTGTTTGTTGTTGTATATGCGTGTTTGTTGTTGCTGTATATGCGTGTTTGTTGTTGTTGCATATGCCTGGTTATTGTTGTTGTACATGCGTGTTTGTTGTTGTACATGCGTGTTTGTTGTTATATATGCGTGTTTGTTGTTGTACATGCGTGTTTGTTGTTGTACATGCGTGTTTGTTGTTGTATTTACGTGTTTGTTGTTGTATATCCGTGTTTGTTGTTGTATATGCGTGTTTGTTGTTGTATATACGTGTTTGTTGTTGTATTTGCGTGTTTGTTGTTGTATTTGCGTGTTTGTTGTTGTATTTGCGTGGTTGTTGTTGTTGTATATGCGTGTTTGTTGTTGTATATGCGTGTTTGTTGTTGCATATGCGTGTTTGTTGTTGTTGTATATGCGTGTTTGTTGTTGCATATGCGTGTTTGTTGTTGTATATGCGTGTTGTTGTATTTGCGTGTTTGTTGTTGTATATGCGTGTTTGTTGTTGTATATGCGTGTTTGTTGTTGTATATGCGTGTTTGTTGTTGCATATGCGTGTTTGTTGTTGTTGTATATGCGTGTTGTTGTATTTGCGTGTTTGTTGTTGTATATGCGTGTTATTGTTGTACATGCGTGTTTGTTGTTGTATATGCGTGTTTGTTGTTGTTGTATATGCGTGTTTGTTGTTGTATATGCGTGTTGTTGTATTTGCGTGTTTGTTGTTGTATATGCGTGTTTGTTGTTGTATATGCGTGTTTGTTGTTGTATATGCGTGTTTGTTGTTGTATATGCGTGTTTGTTGTTGTATATGCGTGTTTGTTGTTGTACATGCGTGTTTGTTGTTATATTTGCGTGTTTGTTGTATATGCGTGTTTGTTGTTGTATATGCGTGTTTGTTGTTGTATATGCGTGTTTGTTGTTGTATTTGCGTGTTTGTTGTTGTATATGCGTGTTTGTTGTTGTATTTGCGTGTTTGTTGTTGTATATGCGTGTTTGTTGTTGTATTTGCGTGTTTGTTGTTGTATATGCGTGTTTGTTGTTGTTGTATATGCGTGTTTGTTGTTGTTGTATATGCGTTTTTGTTGTTGTTGTATATGCGTGTTTCTCGTTATTGTATATGCGTGTTTGTTGTTGTATTTGCGTGTTTGTTGTTGTATATGCGTGTTTGTTGTTGTATATGCGTGTTTGTTGTTGTATTTGCGTGTTTGTTGTTGTATTTGCGTGTTTGTTGTTGTATTTGCGTGTTTGTTGTTGTATATGCGTGTTTGTTGTTGCATTTGCGTGTTTGTTGTTGTATATGCGTGTTTGTTGTTGTATTTGCGTGTTTGTTGTTGTATATGCGTGTTTGTTGTTGTATTTGCGTGTTTGTTGTTGTATTTGCGTGTTTGTTGTTGTATTTGCGTGTTTGTTGTTGTATATGCGTGTTTGTTGTTGTATATGCGTGTCTGTTGTTGTTGTATATGCGTGTTTGTTGTTGTTGTATATGCGTGTTTGTTGTTGTTGTATATGCGTGTTTGTTGTTGTTGTATATGCGTGTTTGTTGTTGTTGTATATGCGTGTTTGTTGTTGTTGTATATGCGTGTTTGTTGTTGTATATGCGTGTTTGTTGTTGTTGTATATGCGTGTTTGTTGTTGTTGTATTTGCGTGTTTGTTGTTGCTGTACATGCGTGTTTGTTGTTGTATATGCTCGTTTGTTGTTGCTGTACATGCGTGTTTGTTGTTGTATTTGCGTGTTTGTTGTTGTATATGCTCGTTTGTTGTTGCTGTACATGCGTGTTTGTTGTTGTATTTGCGTGTTTGTTGTTGTATATGCGTGTTTGTTGTTGCTGTACATGGGTGTTTGTTGTTGTATTTGCGTGTTTGTTGTTGCTGTACATGCGTGTTTGTTGTATATGCGTGTTTGTTGTTGTTATACATGCGTGTTTGTTGTTGTATTTTCGTGTTTATTGTTGTATTTACGTGTTTGTTGTTGCTGTTCATGCGTGTTTGTTGTTGAATATGCGTGTTTGTTGTTGCTGTACATGCGTGTTTGTTGTTGTATATGCTCGTTTGTTGTTGCTGTACATGCGTGTTTGTTGTTGTATTTGCGTGTTTGTTGTTGTATATGCGTGTTTGTTGTTGTATTTGCGTGTTTGTTGTTGTATATGCGTGTTTGTTGTTGCTGTACATGCGTGTTTGTTGTTGTATTTGCGTGTTTGTTGTTGTATTTGCGTGTTTGTTGTTGTATTTGCGTGTTTGTTGTTGTATTTGCTTGTTTGTTGTTGTTGTATATGCGTGTTTGTTGTTTTTGTATATGCGTGTTTGTTATTGTTGTATATGCGTGTTTGTTGTTGTTGTATATGCGTGTTTGTTGTTGTTGTATATGCGTGTTTGTTGTTGTTGTATATGCGTGTTTGTTGTTGTTGTATATGCGTGTTTGTTGTTGTTGTATTTGCGTGTTTGTTGTTGTTGTATTTGCGTGTTTGTTGTTGTTGTATTTGCGTGTTTGTTTTTGTTGTATTTGCGTGTTTGTTGTTGTATGTGCGTGTTTGTTGTTGTATGTGCGTGTTTGTTGTTGTATATGCGTGTTTGTTGTTGTTGTATATGCGTGTTTGTTGTTGTTGTATATGCGTGTTTGTTGTTGTTGTATATGCGTGTTTGTTGTTGTATATGCGGGTTTGTTGTTGTAAATGCGTGTTTGTTGTTGTATATGCGTGTTTGTTGTTGTTGTATATGCGTGTTTGTTGTTGTATATGCGTATTTGTTGTTGTATATGCGTATTTGTTGTTGTATATGCGTGTTTGTTGTTGTTGTATATGCGTGTTTGTTGTTGTTGTATATGCGTGTTTGTTTATATTGTATATGCGTGTTTGTTGTTGTTGTATATGCGTGTTTGTTGTTGTTGTATATGCGTGTTTGTTGTTGTATATGCGTGTTTGTTGTTGTATATGCGTGTTGGTTGTTGTATTTGCGTGTTTGTTGTTGTATATGCGTGTTTGTTGTAGTATATGCGTGTTTGTTGTTGTATATGCGTGTTTGTTGTTGCTGTATATGCGTGTTTGTTGTTGCTGTACATGCGTATTTGTTGTTGTATTTGCGTGTTTGTTGTTGTATATGCGTGTTTGTTGTTGTATATGCGTGTTTTTTGTTGTATTTGCGTGTTTGTTGTTGTATATGCGTGTTTGTTGTTGCTGTATATGCGTGTTTGTTGTTGCTGTACATGCGTGTTTGTTGTTGCTGTACATGCGTGTTTGTTGTTGTATTTGCGTGTTTGTTGTTGTATATGCGTGTTTGTTGTTGTATATGCGTGTCTGTTGTTGTTGTATATGCGTGTTTGTTGTTGTTGTTGTATATGCGTGTTTGTTGTTGTTGTATATGCGTGTTTGTTGTTGTTGTATATGCGTGTTTGTTGTTGTTGTATATGCGTGTTTGTTGTTGTTGTATTTGCGTGTTTGTTGTTGCTGTACATGCGTGTTTGTTGTTGTATATGCTCGTTTGTTGTTGCTGTACATGCGTGTTTGTTGTTGTTGTATATGCGTGTTTGTTGTTGTTGTATATGCGTGTTTGTTGTTGTTGTATATGCGTGTTTGTTGTTGTTGTATATGCGTGTTTGTTGTTGTTGTTGTATATGTGTGTTTGTTGTTGTTGTTTTTGCGTGTTTGTTGTTGCTGTACATGCGTGTTTGTTGTTGTATATGCTCGTTTGTTGTTGCTGTACATGCGTGTTTGTTGTTGTATTTGCGTGTTTGTTGTTGTATTTGCTCGTTTGTTGTTGCTGTACATGCGTGTTTGTTGTTGTATTTGCGTGTTTGTTGTTGTATATGCGTGTTTGTTGTTGCTGTACATGGGTGTTTGTTGTTGTATTTGCGTGTTTGTTGTTGCTGTACATGCGTGTTTGTTGTATATGCGTGTTTGTTGTTGTTATACATGCGTGTTTGTTGTTGTATTTTCGTGTTTATTGTTGTATTTACGTGTTTGTTGTTGCTGTTCATGCGTGTTTGTTGTTGAATATGCGTGTTTGTTGTTGCTGTACATGCGTGTTTGTTGTTGTATATGCTCGTTTGTTGTTGCTGTACATGCGTGTTTGTTGTTGTATTTGCGTGTTTGTTGTTGTATATGCGTGTTTGTTGTTGTATTTGCGTGTTTGTTGTTGTATATGCGTGTTTGTTGTTGCTGTACATGCGTGTTTGTTGTTGTATTTGCGTGTTTGTTGTTGTATTTGCGTGTTTGTTGTTGTATTTGCGTGTTTGTTGTTGTATTTGCGTGTTTGTTGTTGTTGTATATGCGTTTTTGTTGTTTTTGTATATGCGTGTTTGTTATTGTTGTATATGCGTGTTTGTTGTTGTTGTATATGCGTGTTTGTTGTTGTTGTATATGCGTGTTTGTTGTTGTTGTATATGCGTGTTTGTTGTTGTTGTATATGCGTGTTTGTTGTTGTTGTATTTGCGTGTTTGTTGTTGTTGTATTTGCGTGTTTGTTGTTGTTGTATTTGCGTGTTTGTTTTTGTTGTATTTGCGTGTTTGTTGTTGTATGTGCGTGTTTGTTGTTGTATGTGCGTGTTTGTTGTTGTATATGCGTGTTTGTTGTTGTTGTATATGCGTGTTTGTTGTTGTTGTATATGCGTGTTTGTTGTTGTTGTATATGCGTGTTTGTTGTTGTTGTATATGCGTGTTTGTTGTTGTATATGCGGGTTTGTTGTTGTAAATGCGTGTTTGTTGTTGTATATGCGTGTTTGTTGTTGTTGTATATGCGTGTTTGTTGTTGTATATGCGTATTTGTTGTTGTTTATGCGTATTTGTTGTTGTATATGCGTGTTTGTTGTTGTTGTATATGCGTGTTTGTTGTTGTTGTATATGCGTGTTTGTTTATATTGTATATGCGTGTTTGTTGTTGTTGTATATGCGTGTTTGTTGTTGTTGTATATGCGTGTTTGTTGTTGTATATGCGTGTTTGTTGTTGTATATGCGTGTTGGTTGTTGTATTTGCGTGTTTGTTGTTGTATATGCGTGTTTGTTGTAGAATATGCGTGTTTGTTGTTGTATTTGCGTGTTTGTTGTTGTATATGCGTGTTTGTTGTTGCTGTATATGCGTGTTTGTTGTTGCTGTACATGCGTATTTGTTGTTGTATTTGCGTGTTTGTTGTTGTATATGCGTGTTTGTTGTTGTATATGCGTGTTTTTTGTTGTATTTGCGTGTTTGTTGTTGTACATGCGTGTTTGTTGTTGCTGTACATGCGTGTTTTTAAGTTGTATTTGCGTGTTTGTTGTTGTATTTGCGTGTTTGTTGTTGTTGTATTTGCGTGTTTGTTGCTGTATATGCGTGTTTGTTGTTGATGTATAATCGTGTTTGTTGTTGTTGTATATGCGTGTTTGTTGTTGTTGTATATGCGTGTTTGTTGTTGTTATATATGCGTGTTTGTTGTTGTATACGCGTGTTTGTTGTTGTATACGCGTGTTTGTTGTTGTATATGCGTGTTTGTTGTTGTATATGCGTGTTTGTTGTTGTATTTGCGTGTTTGTTGTTGTATATGCGTGTTTGTTGTTGTATATGCGTGTTTGTTGTTGTTGTATATGCGTGTTTGTTGTTGTTGTAGATGTAGTGGTGGTGTTGACGCGCGCCGACAGTGAGAGATCACGGGGCGGCACGGGGTGCGTGGTTGTGCGCGCTGACACAAGGTGGGAAATAGGATCGTGGGCAGCGCGCAGTGATTGGTCAACTGGGGTGGGTGCTCTCAGCGACGTCCGCATGAGGGACTATAGTTAACCAGTTGAAGATCGAAGACGGAGTTGAAGAGGTAGGGCCCTGAGACCCCTAGTCCCGCTGTCCTTGTAAGGGCCGGGGCCCTGTGTGGCTCGGAGGCGAGACTGTGGGACCCGTGGTCTGACGTCCATGTGGGACGAGGCTGTGGGACCCAGAGTCGAGACGGACACCCCAGCCGGGTGGGTTCCGAGAAGCTACGGGGCGTAAGAGCCCGTGTGGGTGTTGCCAGGGGAACCCCGTGGGTTAGGCTGCAGTTAGCCACCCGTGTAATATAAGTTGGTGTTAATAAAGAGTGTGCTACCCGTAAGGTCGTCTCCTGTCAAGTTACTACATTACAACTGGCGTCAGAAGTAAACCTGTCTTCAAAAGGAGCGAGATCGGGAAGACGACGGCGTACCGGAGCCACAAACCTCGGAAGGCGAGGACGAAAAGTTGCCGCCGATGCAGCACTTCGCGGCGATGGCCGACGCTCCGCTCGCCTCCGACACCGGCCTACAGGATGCACACTCCCGCCTGGCGGAGTTGCTGCTCGCCGCCGCTTCAATTTTGGCAGAAATCACCGTTTCAGCAGACGGGAGGACGACTACGAGGTTGGAGGAGGGAGCGCGGCCGGAGGGATCCCGCCAGAACGCGCTACGCGCCGAAAGTTTTGAAATTGGCGCCATTTTTGAGGGTCCACCATCGATTAGCGGGAAGCGTGGACACCACGTGGTCGGGGACCTCCACTCTACACAGCCCGCATCATCAGCGCACGCCAAAACTCTCCACCATGCGCCTGCCGACGGAGCCGACATTTTCGTCAACCACAGCGGTGCGCGGGAAAACCATTCATCGGAGGACGACGACCAGGTCTTCCAACAAAGACTGCCCGCGCTGACGGCGTTCAAGGCAGACGGGGGCGACTGGGGGGCCTTCCAACGAAGGTTCCTCGCACATCAAGAGATGTCGGGGTGGTCCGACACCACTGCCCTACGCGCGCTGCCGGCGACGCTCGACGACGACGCACTTGCGGCCTTCACATCCGCCCCAAGGTCGTCCTGCTCAACGCTCCAGGCCGCGGTAGATCTCATGGCTAAGGTGTTCGGACCACCCTCGACCTGTTGCCATCAGTTCTACGAACGGCGTAAGATAGTTGGAGAAACTACGCTCGCCTATCGCATGGCGCTGCTCGCCCTGGCGGACGCCGCTTTTCCCCGCATGGACATGGACAAGGAGGGGAAGGACGCCATGGTGACAGAGCAGCTGCTGTCGTTGGCTCACGACCTGGGAGTCCCCATCAATACGGCGGACGAAATGGACATCTGCTCCTTGGGGGTTGCTACAGGTATCCACACACACGAGGTCCTCAAGCGCAAGCGGGCGGTCGTCTGTGCATCGGCGGGGATCGCGACACCTGCCGCGACGGTCGCCGAGCCTCAGACTGCTACGGCTCGGGAGGAGGCCTTCACCGTGTCAAGACCGGGGGAGTGGAGATCGGGAGGTCGTTTGCCCATTCGATCGTCCCACAAGCTGGAGCAACCGAAACCTACGACGTCCCTCGTCATGTGTTACAACTGCGGCCTTCGGGGTCACTTCGCGTCCGGGTGCCGGGCTCCGTGTCAGCGCGCCACGGGACCACGTCCGGACGACGACCAAGGTCCCAAGTCGTCCCAGCTAACCCCGGCAAGTCGCAGCACCTCACACGCTCGGTCCACATACACGGCACACTCGGGTCGCCGCTTCGCGGTGGGGGGACCGCGTATGGGTACCGGGGATTCGGTTCGGCGAGGGGGGTTTGTACACGGCCCGGGAGCAGTCAAATGGTCCGAGTTGGCCCACAGGATAGTGGCTGCGTCGGCCGGGTCGTCCGTAGTAATGGGTTTTATTGACGGGGTTGAGGTCCGGGTGCTGGTGGACACGGGTGCGTCGGCCACTATCATTTCGGACCTTATTTATAACATCCTCCCCGTCCAATGTCGACCCTTCTTCCGGTGGACGTACCGTTTTACGCGGCGAATGGGGGTTCTTTGGGAATCATCGGACAGATTCGGGCGACGATTTGTATTGGCGATATCAAATTGGCGGGTCCTATTTTTGTGTCATCATCTCTGGCAGTTCCTTGTTTGCTGGGTACGGACTTTCTGGCTAAAATGCCCATTAAAATTCTCGTCGATCAGGCCTGCATTGAGCTTCCATCTGGTCGGCGGGTTGCATTTTTAACGAGTCCTACCAAAATACGCACGGTTTGTGCTACGGTTCAGGCGCTGGCAACTCAGAACGTGCGGGTGCCCCCGGGATCGCAAATGTTGGTACCCCTTAGATTGCGAAAACCCCTCGGGGTGGATGCGGCGGAACAAGGTGTTCTGTTGGGGCCGTCAAACAGAGCTGTTGGGGGCCTCGACTTAGCGGTAGCTCAGACCATGGTGCGCCGACAGGGATCCGTTCATTATGGTTCTGAATACGGGATCGCGGCCAGCTGTAATTACACAGAGCACGGTGCTGGCTCACACGGCGCCGCTACCCGTCGATGAACAGCTCGTTGCACATGCGGATTCTAGCCTCGATACGCATCCTCCATTGGAGGAGGGGACAGAATGGTTGGACTCGTTGTGTGCTGGGTCTAGTAACTTATCTAGTGTGCAGTTGGGAGCGTTGAGAGGCCTGCTACTCGAATTCGCTGACGTGTTTAACAGACAAAAGTGTAGAGGTGTAATTGTGTATGGGCGCGGATGGCGAACAAACACAAGGGGCGTGGTTAGGGCCGTACACAGAGGAGGTGCTCACACCGACGTCCGCACCTGCATCCCCCACGGGCCCCTCCCGGGGGCTGAGTACTATAAAAGGTGGTGAGCCGGAGTGCTCGAGGTCGGAGTATCAGCTTTAACCAGCGAAGACCGAAGACCAGCTAGCATAGGCCCCGGAGCTCCCCTGGCTCGCTGTCCTTGTCAGGGCTGACCAGGCCAAGCCGGTGGCGTGGCCCCGAGAGCCCAGACTCAGGGTGCCGGGATCCCAGCTTGACCAGGGCTGGGATAGGTAGCCTCCCTTAGCTCTGTAGTGGAGGACTCGGGCTTAGGTTAGCGGGGTTAGATGTCGTGTCTCCCTGTTAGTTGAGTAAAGGGGACGTTAACCCCTTAAGTACTGTGTGTACACAAGTTGGTGTCAATAAATAAGTGTGCCTCCGATCCCGTCGTCAAGCCTCCTGAATACTACTACACAAGTACGATATTGGCTGCACGGACCTGTTGCACCACCACATAGAGACGGGGGACGCGGCCCCTATTCGGCAGAATCCCTTCCGGCTCAGCCCAGCCGAGAAGGAGCATGTGCAGTCGGCTGTTAATGACATGTTGGCTGCCGACATCATTTCGCCCTCTTCCAGTCCGTGGGGTGCTCCCATCATCCTTGTTAAAAAACAGGACGGGTCCTTGCAATTTTGTGTGGATTTTCGCCGCCTAAATAAAATCTCGATGGCCGACGCGTATCCACTCCCCAGGATGGATGAGTCGCTGGATGCCTTGGCGGGAGCACAGTTTTTTTCGACGCTTGACCTGCTTTCGGGATTTTGGCAATTTCCCCTCGATGAGGAATCGAAACCAAAGACCGCTTTCCGGACACCAGAAGGCCTATTTGAATTCAATCGATTGCCCATGGGCTTACATTCCGCTCCCGCCACGTTCCAAAGGCTCATGGAATTGGTTTTGTCAGGACTCCAATGGGACACCTGTTTGATTTACCTTGATGATATCATCGTTTTCAGCCGGACTTTCGAGGAGCACCTCCAGCAATTGAGAGGGGTGTTCCTCAGGATGCGTTCCGCCAAGTAAAAATTTAAACCGGCAAAATGTCACCTGCTTCGGGAATCGGTCAAGTACTTGGGGCATATCGTTGGCCGTTCGGGGATCTCTACAGACCCTGCTAAGACGCACTACGTCAGCTCATGGCCAACGCCAACCTCAGTCACTGAAGTCCGCAGCTTCATAGGATTCGCCTCCTACTACCGCCGTTTTGTCGAACATTTTGCCACCATAGCCAGGCCCCTACACGCTTTGACGGCTAAAGGGGTAAGGTTTCACTGGGGGCCGGAAGAGGAGGCTGCGTTCTGCTCCCTTCGGAACGCCTTGGTGCGGGCTCCTCCCTTGTGTTACCCCGATTTCACGCAACCGTTCCTGCTTGACACGGATGCCAGTAACATGGGTATCGGGGGAGTGCTCTCACAGGTGGTCGGGGGGGTCGAACGGGTGGTCGCCTACGGTAGCAGAGTTTTGTCACCTGCGGAACAACGCTACTGTGTAACACGTCTTGAATTGCTAGCGATCGTTTTTTTTATACAGCAATTCAGGCCGTATCTCTACGGCCATCATTTTGAAGTATTGGAAAATGACGGCAGGAAACTCCTTGACGGGAACACACTTCTTTTATTAAATCTTGACTTGTAACAATACAACGCGTGGCCTCTCTTCTTCACAATGCGCTTCTCTTGACTCTGGATTCTGTGCTGCCGGCTCTCTGTGCCTCGTGTAGACTCCGCGCCTCGGCTACACTCCTCTCTCGCCTCGTGTAGACTCTGCGCCTCTGCTACACTCTCCACTCGCCTCGTGTAGACTTTGCATCTCTCTCTCTGGCTACACCGTATGCATACTCGGCTCGTGTAGACCTTCCTCTCTCGCTGGCTACACCGTATGCATACTCGGCTCGTGTAGACCGTTCTCTCTCGCTGGCTACACACTATACATTACTCAGCTCGTGTAGACCGTTCTCTCTCGCTGGCTACACACTACACATTACTCAGCTCGTGTAGACCGTTCTATCTCGCTGGCTACACACTATACATTACTCAGCTCGTGTAGACCGTTCTATCTCGCTGGCTACACACTATACATTACTCAGCTCGTGTAGACCGTTCTATCTCGCTGGCTACACACTTATACCTTACTCTCCTCTACTCTCCATTACTCTCCTCTCCGGGCTCTATCTCTGCACCTTCGTCTTCATTCTTAGATGGTTCCACTTCCGCCCCTGCTCCTCTGTGCATCACCTTATATACCCCTTCTTCCCGGGAGACGGAGCGGATGCGGACCTCAACGTCGGCACCGCTCCTCAGTTACCCAATCCCCACGCGCTATCCCTACGATCCGGTTCCGCTCAGCGCGTGTTTCCACTCCCCGACCAATCACACCGCGCTGCTACCCGATCACTCCCTCTGGGCGCGTCACCGGCACACAGCCAATCAGCAGCACTACCCCCACCCGCGCACTGACGCCTGCTCCTCCCCGTCAGCGCGCGTCACCACACACACACCCGTACATACGCGCTGGCACACGACATATACACCCAGCGCGTATCACCACTACATCACCCCCTCCCACATAGCTCGCAGCCGGCCCGGCTGCTAACAACAACCAACCGCGACGATAAAACGACAACCAACAAAAAAAACCCCGTAACCCCCCGAGTGTGCCCCGTAACATAACACAACAACAACAACAACAAGAATAACTATGTACAGATTGACAATGAACCCGAAAAGTCAACAATAACACGATACGAGCAAATTCGAAACGAACGCGCCCCACGTCCCTGCGACTACACGCAGTGACGAGGCGCTCCAACTGCCCCGACTCCTCACGAGGCAGGTCATGCAAAGTAGCACGACCTGGCGCGAGTCCGTCTGGCTGGTCCATCATATGGGGCGGGACACTGACGACCGTCCGGCGGTTCCGGCCGCTCCAGACGGCGCGGAACGGGCCTGAAAGGGCCGGCCCCGCCGCGGAGATCCGGCCGCCGGTGATCGGCAGCTGTCAGTTCCGAGACACCTGGGAGCAGATCAGGCGAAAATACGTGTGGATCAGGCAGAGACATTTCCCCCTCTGGGTCGCCGGTCACGTCACACGCCCGGCCATCACGACACAAGGGGAGGCCATATGGAGGCGAGAACGGTTTCAGTCGGGAGGGGTGAACGTACCACCGGCGCTTTCCCCACTTTATCTGAACGCACTGGGGCCGTGCAACGCGCACGACCTCCACGGGTCCCCTCCACGGTCTCAACAATTTAGGCGACGTAGCCAAGGGTGCCTGAGGGCAATGCAGCCAGGCCCTGTCACCTGGTTTCCATTCGTGCATGGACACCTTCCGTGCCCGCAACCGTTCATTAGCAATTTGGCGAGCCCGCGAATTAAGCCGCGCGGCCTCCCTCGCCTCTGTCAGCTTGTGAATATTAAACTTAATATGTTCTGCCAAATTAGAATTAGTTCGTGGAGCGGACAGGCCAAGTTGCGTTTCTATTGGCGGGTCAGCTTCCCGACCGTACATCAAATAGAATGGGGAAAACCCCGTAGCTGCATGGGGGGCCATTCTATACGCAGCAAGGACTCCCGGGACCTGCAGGTCCCAATCTACATGTGCCTCGCACACCTGCTGGCACAGCATGGAAGTCAAGGTTTTGTGGAGTCTCTCCACCATCCCGTCAGTCTGCGGGTGGTACGGGGAGGTACGCACCTTCTTGGTACCCAACAGATCGCACACCTCTTGCAACAATTTACTCGAAAAATTTTTACCTTGGTCGGTCAGCAGGCGTTCGGGAACCCCCTTGTCCAGGACATAGCCCTGGACGAAGGCATCCGTCACAGCCGCTGCCGACTGGTTAGCGAGAGGCCACGCCATAGGCCATCGGGTAAAGTATTCGACCCCCACTAACAAATATTTATTCCCTCTCGGCGTGACTGGGAAGGGCCCCAAAATATCGAGTGCAACGAGCTCGTTGGTACGCGAGACCTGAATAGATTGCAGCGGTGGATTAGCTGCCACGGCCGGTGGTTTACGCCTGGCGCACTCAACGCACCCCTTCAGAATATGCACCACATCACTTCCCATTCCCGGCCAGTAATAGTCACGCTGAAGCAGGGCAAGCGTCTTGTTAACTCCCAAGTGCAAGAGGCGTTCGTGTGCCGCCAAGACAACCCTCCCCCTCACAGCGGAAGGCACCACGAGTGCGTTCCGCCGGGACAAACTGTCCCATTTCAATAACATGCCCCGCTCAAGTACATAGGAGCCGGTACGCTCCTGGTCCCCCTCGGGACCCCCAACCTTGCGGCGCAATGCTAGCAGCGAGCTGTCCGCCATCTGGAGGCGGCCCCATTCGCTGAGCGACAGCGAGAGCAGCGAGTCCCGACCCTGAGAGGCAGTGGAATCATCCCCGATCGGTGCGCCCGCTGTCGCAGCCAGTGCCCCCATCTCCCCCGCAAGCGTCGGTTTACAGCGCGCCGATCCCGACAAACACGCGCATTCATCACAAGGCAACAACCGCGACAAGCAATCGGCATTCGTGTGTCGCAACCCCTTACGGTACGTAGTCGTAAACTGATAGTCTTAGAGGACTTCCAACCAACGCGACAACTGGCCCGAGGGCTGGGCGACCCTCAATGAATACTGTAGCGCCGCGTGGTCCGTTCGGACTGTAAAGTGACGACCATAAAGATATGGCCTAAACTGCTGCACAAAAAAAACAATGGCAAGCAGCTCGCGACGGGTGACACAGTAGCGCTGCTCCGCCGGAGACAACACCCTACTACCGTAGGCGACAACTCTTTCGACACCCCCAACGACTTGGGATAGCACCCCCCCAATGCCCGTGTTGCTAGCATCCGTGTCCAGCAAAAAGGGACTGGCAAAATCGGGATAACACAAGGGTGGGGCACCCACCAAGGCGTCCCGGAGGGAGCGAAACGCGGCCTCCTCCTCCGGTCCCCATTTGAACTTCACTCCCTTCGCCGTTAGAGCGTGCAAGGGTTTTGCAATAGTGGCGAAGTGCTCAACGAACCGCCGATAATAAGAAGCAAACCCGATGAAACTACGCACGTCGGAAACGGACGTAGGTGTCGGCCACGAACCGACACAATCCGTCTTCGCGGGATCGGTGGAGATCCCCGAAGAATCGACAATGTGACCCAAGTATCTAACGGACCTACGAAGGAGGTGACATTTGGCCGGTTTAAATTTCAACTTAGCCGATCGCATTCGCAAGAACACCCCTCTCAATCGCCGGAGGTGTTCCTCAAACGTTTTACTGAAAACAATGACATCGTCCATATAAATCAAGCATGTATCCCACTGCAAGCCCGACAAAACCAGCTCCATAAGTCGCTGAAACGTCGCTGGAGAGGAGTGAAGTCCCATGGGTAACCGGTTAAACTGGAACAGCCCCCCTGGAGTCCGAAATGCTGTCTTAGGTTTCGACTCTTCGTCGAGCGGCAACTGCCAAAACCCCGATAACAAATCAAGAGTCGAAAAATATCGCGCACCAGACAATGCATCGAGGGACTCATCCATCCTGGGGAGCGGATACGCGTCAGCCACAGAGATCTTATTCAGGCGACGGAAATCAACGCAGAATCGCAGGGACCCGTCCTGCTTCTTAACCAGCACAATAGGCGCTCCCCACGGGCTAGAGGAGGGCGAAATAATATCGGCTTCTAGCATATCGTTAACAGCCGACTGAACATGTTCCTTCTCCACGGGACTCAGTCGGAAGGGATTTAGCCTGACCGGCGCCGCATCGCCCGTTTCAATGTGATGGTGCAACAAATCCGTGCACCCAATGTCATACTTATGTTTACTGAATACATCAGAGAATTCAATGAGCAACTCGCGCAGCGCACCCAACTGCGCCGCCGACAAATCGTCCGAGGCGGCACATAACGAATGGACCCACTCAAGGTCTTCCCTTGGCTCAACGTTCCGCGCGGGGCTCGAGCCCACCTGCGCAACCAACCCATCATCCCCAGGGACCTGCGCCGCGTGAGCCAGCACGGTGCCCTGCGGAATGACAGCTGGTCGCGACCCCGCGTTCAAAACCATCACAAACGGATCCCTGTCAGCCCGCACCAAAGTGTGAGCCACCGATAAATCAAGACCCCCGACAGCCTTGTTAGAAGGACCCAAAAGCATACTCTGTCCCGAAGCCTCCCTCACCCATGGTTTCCGCAACCGGAGGGGAATCAACATCTGTGAACCCGGGGGCACTTGCACTGTCTGCGTCGCCACCGCTTGTATCGTAGCGCACGCCGTCCGAATGTCAGTAGGGCCCGTCAAAAATGAAATCCGGCGACCCGATGGCAGTTCAATGCATCGTTGATCGATAAGAATTTTAATGGGCATTTTAGCCAAAAAGTCAGTGCCCAAAAGACACGGAACTGCCAAAGAAGACGAAACGAAAACGGGCCCCGACAATTTGATATCTCCAATGCAAATGGACGCCCTAACCTGACCGATAATGCCCAACGATCCCCCATTAGCGGCGTAAAATGGCACATCCACTGGAAGCAGCGGACGACATTGGACTGGAAGAATATTATAAATGAGGTCCGATATAATAGTTGCCGATGCCCCCGTGTCCACTAACACCCTAATCTCAACCCCATCAATAGATCCCGTAACAACGGACGAACCCGCCGAAGCAGCCACAATTCTATGCCCCAATTCCGCCCATTCAATGTCTCCCTGGTCCCGGCCGAACCCCCCTCGCCGAACCGAATCCCCGAACCTTAACCGGCCCTCCTCCGCCGCAACGCGGCGTCCCATGTGTGCCGAATAAACAGGCCGAGCGTGTGAGGTGCCGCGACTTGCCGGGGATTGTAGAGATGACTTGGGCTCTCGGTCGTCGTCCAGCCGAGCTCCCATGGCGCGCTGCCGCGGAGCGCGGCACCCGGACGCCACGTGGCCCCGGAGGCCGCAGTTATAGCACGTGACGAGGGTCGGAGTAGATCTTGGTTGCTCCGACTTTCGGCCCGATCGCAGAGGCGACCGGGCCCCCGGCCTCCAGTCCCCTGGTCGTCCCGTGGCGAACGCCTCCTCTCGTGGGCTGACGACTTGGGGTTCGGCGACCACCAAACCCGGGGCTGCGACGACAGCAGCGTTGCAACCAACGCCTTGCTTCCGTTGTAGGGCCTCGTGCGCTTGAATACTCGTGGCGACTCTCAAAGAAGAAATATCAATCTCGTCAGCTGTGTTGATAGGGACCCCCAGGTCCTGCGCCAACTTGAGCAGCTGCTCCAAAACCATCGCGTCTTGGCCCTCCTCGTCCATCCGAGGGAACGCAGCATCAGCAAGAGCCAGCAACGCCGTGCGATAGGCCAGCGCGGTCTCCGTGGCCGCTTTCCGTCTTGCGTAGAACTGATGGCGGCATGTAGAGGGAGGCCCGTAGACCCTGGCCAACAAACCCAGCGCATCCTTCAGCGTGGAGCGGTCCGACTTCCGTGCAGCCCTGAAGGCCGCGAGCGCATCGTCGTCCAGCATGGCGGGCAATGCCCGCAGCGCCGTAGCATCGGACCACGCTGACATCTCTTGATGCGCCAAAAACCTTCGCTGAAATTGGCCCCAGTCTCCGCCTTCCGCCTTGAAGGCTGACAACGTGGGCAGGCGCTGCTGAAAAATGAAGTCATCCGCCTCGTGGTTCCTCTCCGCCTGTCCGTCGGTGTCTAAGATGGCGGCTCCAGCAGCAGACGTAAGATGGCGGACCCCCTCGCGCGCTGATGACGTCGATGCGCGCGCTTGGGAACCCACCACCACGTGGCGCTCGCCGTTCCCGCCAAAAGTAGGCCCAGGCGCAATGGCGGGAATCCCCCATTCGTTTTGGCGGGAATCTGCGGGGCGACCTTGTAAAATGTCCCCCACCGTCCCCGCTCCTCCCGACGAGCTGATCTCCGCCAAGATGGACGCGGCGGCGAGCAGCAGCTCCGCCAGTCGGGAGTGCGCCTCACGAAGCCCGGCGTCTGTCCCCGGTCGCTCGGCCGGCGCCGTCGACGGACCCTGCAGCGTGGGCAAGTCCTCTTCCTCACCCCCCGCCACCAGCGGCCCCGAGTCGTCCAGGTCTTCCTCGCGGTCAATCCCGTGGGTCCTACGGGTCTTCCTCGTCTCCATACTTGGAAGCCCGTTTCACTTCTGACGCCAGATGAAGTATTGGAAAATGACGGCAGGAAACTCCTTGACGGGAACACACTTCTTTTATTAAATCTTGACTTGTAACAATACAACGCGTGGCCTCTCTTCTTCACAATGCGCTTCTCTTGACTCTGGATTCTGTGCTGCCGGCTCTCTGTGCCTCGTGTAGACTCCGCGCCTCGGCTACACTCCTCTCTCGCCTCGTGTAGACTCTGCGCCTCTGCTACACTCTCCACTCGCCTCGTGTAGACTTTGCATCTCTCTCTCTGGCTACACCGTATGCATACTCGGTTCGTGTAGACCTTCCTCTCTCGCTGGCTACACCGTATGCATACTCGGCTCGTGTAGACCGTTCTCTCTCGCTGGCTACACACTATACATTACTCAGCTCGTGTAGACCGTTCTCTCTCGCTGGCTACACACTACACATTACTCAGCTCGTGTAGACCGTTCTATCTCGCTGGCTACACACTATACATTACTCAGCTCGTGTAGACCGTTCTATCTCGCTGGCTACACACTATACATTACTCAGCTCGTGTAGACCGTTCTATCTCGCTGGCTACACACTTATACCTTACTCTCCTCTACTCTCCATTACTCTCCTCTCCGGGCTCTATCTCTGCACCTTCGTCTTCATTCTTAGATGGTTCCACTTCCGCCCCTGCTCCTCTGTGCATCACCTTATATACCCCTTCTTCCCGGGAGACGGAGTGGATGCGGACCTCAACGTCGGCACCGCTCCTCAGTTACCCAATCCCCACGCGCTATCCCTACGATCCGGTTCCGCTCAGCGCGTGTTTCCACTCCCCGACCAATCACACCGCGCTGCTACCCGATCACTCCCTCTGGGCGCGTCACCGGCACACAGCCAATCAGCAGCACTACCCCCACCCGCGCACTGACGCCTGCTCCTCCCCGTCAGCGCGCGTCACCACACACACACCCGTACATACGCGCTGGCACACGACATATACACCCAGCGCGTATCACCACTACAATTTTACTGTTCGTACGGACCACGCGGCTCTCCAATACGCAATGCGGGTGGCGCAACCCTCCGGCCAATTGTCCCGATGGCTGGAGGTCCTCCAAGACTACCAATTCACGACGATTTACCGGAAGGGATTGCGGCACTCGAATGCGGATGCCTTGTCGCGGCTGTCGCCTCGCTCGGAATGCGCATGTCTTCTGGGATCGGCGCGGTGTAAACCCCCTGTCACCGTCCCCGCGGAAGTTTTGCTCGCCGCCACTGACGCTCCGGGGGTCGACGCGCCCGCCGCTCCCACGGGCGGGGACTCGTTACTCGCGTTGCCTCTTATCGAGTGGGGCCGTCTCCAAATGGCCGACAGTTCCCTACTCACGCTGCGTCGGAAGGCAGAGGCTCCCGGGGGGGGGGGAGACGCGGGTCGGTTCCTGGGTGGTCAGACAGGGCCTCCTGATGAAGTGGAACAATATGTCCCAGCGTCATATGCTCGTTGTGCCATCTGCTATGCGGGGTAGGGTCGTTCTTGCTGCTCACGAACGACTCATGCATTTGGGATTTCAGAAAACGCTCGCCCTACTCCAACGGGACTATTATTGGCCGGGTATGGGGAGCGATGTGGCAAACATCCTCAAGGGATGTGTGGGGTGCGCTCAAAGAAAACCGCCACAAATAGCGGCTAATCCACCGCTACAATCTATTCAGGTTTCGCGCACGAACGAACTGGTTGCGCTCGATATCTTTTGGCCCTTTCCCGCTACACCTAGGGGTAACAAGTACCTGCTGGTAGGCGTAGAATATTTCACCCGATGGCTCATGGCGTGGCCACTCGCCAACCAGTCGGCTGCGGCAGTGGCGGACGCCTTTGTCCAGGGCTATGTTTTGGACAAAGGCGCCCCCGAACGCTTGCTGACGGACCAAGGAAATAATTTTTCGAGCGCTTTGTTGTGCGAGGTGTGCGACCTGTTGGGTACGAAGAAAGTGCGTACCTCCCCGTACCACCCGCAGACTGATGGAATGGTTGAACGTCTAAACAGGACGATTACTTCTATGCTGTGCCAACAGGTCTGCAACGATCAGGTTGATTGGGACTTACAGGTACCTGGGGTACTCGCGGCCTATCGAATGGCCCCCCATGCGGCGACGGGGTTTTCCCCATTTTTTCTCATGTATGGGCGGGAGGCCGATCCGGCCATGGATGTCCAACTGGGGATTTCCCAGCCACGTGCGAAATCTAAATTGGCCGACCACATCAAATTTAATATCGCCAAACTGGCTGAAGCGCGAGAGGCTGCGAGGTTGAATTCAAGGTCTCGCCAGATCGCTAACGAAAGATTGCATGCACGAAAGGTGTATACGCACGATTGGAAACCAGGCGATAAGGCCTGGCTGCACTGCCCACATGCACCGTTGGCTACGTTCCCTAAATTGTTGAGACCATGGAGGGGACCGGTGGAAATCGTGCATATTGCACGACCCCAGAGTATCCAGATTAAATGGGAAAAACGCCGTTGGTACGTACACCCCTCCCGGCTGAAACCCTTCGCGGCACCGCATGACCTCCCTTTGTGCCGTAACGACCGAGCGTGTGATGGGGCCGTCGACTCGGGGAGGGATGTGTCGCAGTCTGATCCTCACGTGTCTCCACCTGACCCACTCCCAGGTGTCTCGGACCTGACGGCTGTTGACCGTCGTGAACCGGAACCCCGAGGCACGCACGGATCTCCGATGCCTGCCCCGTGCCTTCCTGGACTGCCGGCACCACCGGACGGTCAACCGCGTCTGGTGCCGTACGACGGACCGGCCAGGCGGACTCGTGCTAAGACTCGACACTTTTCATGAAAAAAAAAATAAACAAAAAAAGAACCCGAGATTGCAGCTCGCCGCCGCGTTCCCCTTCTGCCCGGTATAATGTCCCGTTCAAGGGGCGCTCGGAAATGAAGGGACGCTGCACGAGTCATTTTTTTGCATACACATTTATTGTTGCCGCTCGCCGGGTTGTACATATTGTACATATTGTTCTTGTTGTCGCGGTAGCATTTTCTGATTCTTGCGAATGGCAGAGTTATTGTTGTGTTGTGTTGTTGTGATTGTTGCTTGTGTTACGGGGCACACACGGGGGGGGGGGGGGGTAATAATTTTTTTTTATAGCAGCCGGGTCGGCTGCGAGCTATGTGGTAGGGGGTGATATAGGGGTGGTATTGACGCGCGCCAACAGTGAGAGATCACGGGGCGGCGCGGGGTGCGTGGTTGTGCGCGCTGACACGAGGTGGGAAATAGGATCGTGGGCAGTGCACAGTGATTGGTCAACTGGGGTGGGTGCTCTCAGCGACGTCCGCATGAGGGACTATAAAGCGGGAAGCGCGGGAGCACTCGGGGAGTTGTTAACCAGTTGAAGATCGAAAACGGAGTTGAAGAGGTAGGGCCCTGAGACCCCCTAGTCCCGCTGTCCTTGTAAGGGCCGGGGCCCTGTGTGGCTCGGAGGCGAGACTGTGGGACCCGTGGTCTGACGTCCATGTGGGACGAGGCTGTGGGACCCAGAGTAGAGATGGACACCCCAGCCGGGTGGGTTCCGAGAAGCTACGGGGCGTAAGAGCCCGTGTGGGTGTAGCCAGGGGAACCCCGTGGGGTAGGCTGCAGTTAGCCACCCGTGTAATATAAGTTGGTGTTAATAAAGAATGTGCTACCCTTAATGTCGTCACCCGTCAAGTTACTACATTACATATATAACTGTTTGTTGTTGTATATGCGTGTTTGTTGTTATATATGCGTGTTTGTTGTTGTATATGCGTGTTTGTTGTTGTATATGCTCATTTGTTGTTGCTGTACATGCGTGTTTGTTGTTGTATTTGCGTGTTTGTTGTTGTATTTGCGTGTTTGTTGTTGTATTTGCGTGTTTGTTGTTGTATATGCGTGTTTGTTGTTAAATTTGCGTGTTTGTTGTAGCTGTACATGCGTGTTTGTTGTTGTATTTTCGTGTTTAATGTTGTATATACGTGTTTGTTGTTGCTGTACATGCGTGTTTGTTGTTGTATATGCGTGTTTGTTGTTGTATATGCTCATTTGTTGTTGCTGTACATGCGTGTTTGTTGTTGTATTTGCGTGTTTGTTGTTGTATTTGCGTGTTTGTTGTTGTATTTGCGTGTTTGTTGTTGTATATGCGTGTTTGTTGTTGCTATACATGCGTGTTTGTTGTTGTATATGCGTGTTTGTTGTTGCTGTACATGCGTGTTTGTTGCTGTACATGCGTGTTTGTTGTTGCTGTACATGCGTGTTTGTTGTTGTATTTGCGTGTTTGTCGTTGTATTTGCGTGTTTGTCGTTGTATTTGCGTGTTTGTTGTTGTATATGCGTGTTTGTTGTTGTATATGCGTGTTTGTTGTTGTATTTGCGTGTTTGTTGTTGTATTTGCGTGTTTGTTGTTGCTGTACATGCGTGTTTGTTGTATATGCGTTTTTGTTTTTGTTGTACATGCGTGTTTGTTGCTGCATATGCGTGTTTGTTGTTGTTGTATATGCGTGTTGTTGTATTTGCGTGTTTGTTGTTGTATATGCGTGTTATTGTTGTACATGCGTGTTTGTTGTTGTATATGCGTGTTTGTTGTTGTTGTATATGCGTGTTTGTTGTTGTATATGCGTGTTGTTGTATTTGCGTGTTTGTTGTTGTATATGCGTGTTTGTTGTTGTATATGCGTGTTTGTTGTTGTTTATGCGTGTTTGTTGTTGTATATGCGTGTTTGTTGTTGTATATGCGTGTTTGTTGTTGTACATGCGTGTTTGTTGTTATATTGGCGTGTTTGTTGTTATATTTGCGTGTTTGTTGTTGTATATGCGTGTTTGTTGTTGTATATGCGTGTTTGTTGTTGTATATGCGTGTTTGTTGTTGTATTTCCGTGTTTGTTGTTGTATATGCGTGTTTGTTGTTGTATTTGCGTGTTTGTTGTTGTATATGCGTGTTTGTTGTTGTATATGCGTGTTTGTTGTTGTATTTGCGTGTTTGTTGTTGTTGTATATGCGTGTTTGTTGTTGTTGTATATGCGTTTTTGTTGTTGTTGTATATGCGTGTTTCTCGTTATTGTATATGCGTGTTTGTTGTTGTATATGCGTGTTTGTTGTTGTATATGCGTGTTTGTTGTTGTATATGCGTGTTTGTTGTTGTATATGCGTGTTTGTTGTTGTTGTATATGCGTGTTTCTCGTTATTGTATATGCGTGTTTGTTGTTGTATATGCGTGTTTGTTGTTGTATATGCGTGTTTGTTGTTGTATATGCGTATTTGTTGTATATGCGTGTTTGTTGTTGTATTTGCGTGTTTGTTGTTGTATATGCGTGTTTGTTGTTGTATTTGCGTGTTTGTTGTTGTATATGCGTGTTTGTTGTTGTATATGCGTGTTTGTTGTTGTATTTGCGTGTTTGTTGTTGTATATGCGTGTTTGTTGTTGCATATGCGTGTTTGTTATTGTATTTGCGTGTTTGTTGTTGTATTTGCGTGTTTGTTGTTGTATTTGCGTGTTTGTTGTTGTATATGCGTGTTTGTTGTTGTATATGCGTGTCTGTTGTTGTTGTATATGCGTGTTTGTTGTTGTTGTATATGCGTGTTTGTTGTTGTATATGCGTGTTTGTTGTTGTTGTATAGGCGTGTTTGTTGTTGTTGTATATGCGTGTTTGTTGTTGTTGTATATGCGTGTTTGTTGCTGTTGTATATGCGTGTTTGTTGTTGTATATGCGTGTTTGTTGTTGCTGTACATGCGTGTTTGTTGCTGTACATGCGTGTTTGTTGTTGCTGTACATGCGTGTTTGTTGTTGTATTTGCGTGTTTGTCGTTGTATTTGCGTGTTTGTCGTTGTATTTGCGTGTTTGTTGTTGTATATGCGTGTTTGTTGTTGTATATGCGTGTTTGTTGTTGTATTTGCGTGTTTGTTGTTGTATTTGCGTGTTTGTTGTTGCTGTACATGCGTGTTTGTTGTATATGCGTTTTTGTTTATGTTGTACATGCGTGTTTGTTGCTGCATATGCGTGTTTGTTGTTGTTGTATATGCGTGTTGTTGTATTTGCGTGTTTGTTGTTGTATATGCGTGTTATTGTTGTACATGCGTGTTTGTTGTTGTATATGCGTGTTTGTTGTTGTTGTATATGCGTGTTTGTTGTTGTATATGCGTGTTGTTGTATTTGCGTGTTTGTTGTTGTATTTGCGTGTTTGTTGTTGTATATGCGTGTTTGTTGTTGTTTATGCGTGTTTGTTGTTGTATATGCGTGTTTGTTGTTGTATATGCGTGTTTGTTGTTGTACATGCGTGTTTGTTGTTATATTTGCGTGTTTGTTGTTATATTTGCGTGTTTGTTGTTGTATATGCGTGTTTGTTGTTGTATATGCGTGTTTGTTGTTGTATATGCGTGTTTGTTGTTGTATATGCGTGTTTGTTGTTGTATTTGCGTGTTTGTTGTTGCTGTACATGCGTGTTTGTTGTATATGCGTTTTTGTTTTTGTTGTACATGCGTGTTTGTTGCTGCATATGCGTGTTTGTTGTTGTTGTATATGCGTGTTGTTGTATTTGCGTGTTTGTTGTTGTATATGCGTGTTATTGTTGTACATGCGTGTTTGTTGTTGTATATGCGTGTTTGTTGTTGTTGTATATGCGTGTTTGTTGTTGTATATGCGTGTTGTTGTATTTGCGTGTTTGTTGTTGTATATGCGTGTTTGTTGTTGTTTATGCGTGTTTGTTGTTGTATATGCGTGTTTGTTGTTGGATATGCGTGTTTGTTGTTGTACATGCGTGTTTGTTGTTATATTTGCGTGTTTGTTGTTATATTTGCGTGTTTGTTGTTGTATATGCGTGTTTGTTGTTGTATATGCGTGTTTGTTGTTGTATATGCGTGTTTGTTGTTGTATATGCGTGTTTGTTGTTGTATTTGCGTGTTTGTTGTTGTTGTATATGCGTGTTTGTTGTTGTTGTATATGCGTTTTTGTTGTTGTTGTATATGCGTGTTTCTCGTTATTATATATGCGTGTTTGTTGTTGTATATGCGTGTTTGTTGTTGTATATGCGTGTTTGTTGTTGTATATGCGTGTTTGTTGTTGTATATGCGTGTTTGTTGTTGTTGTATATGCGTGTTTCTCGTTATTGTATATGCGTGTTTGTTGTTGTATATGCGTGTTTGTTGTTGTATATGCGTATTTGTTGTTGTATATGCGTATTTGTTGTATATGCGTGTTTGTTGTTGTATTTGCGTGTTTGTTGTTGTATTTGCGTGTTTGTTGTTGTATATGCGTGTTTGTTGTTGTATTTGCGTGTTTGTTGTTGTATATGCGTGTTTGTTGTTGTATATGCGTGTTTGTTGTTGTATATGCGTGTTTGTTGTTGTATTTGCGTGTTTGTTGTTGTATATGCGTGTTTGTTGTTGCATATGCGTGTTTGTTATTGTATTTGCGTGTTTGTTGTTGTATTTGCGTGTTTGTTGTTGTATTTGCGTGTTTGTTGTTGTATATGCGTGTTTGTTGTTGTATATGCGTGTCTGTTGTTGTTGTATATGCGTGTTTGTTGTTGTTGTATATGCGTGTTTGTTGTTGTATATGCGTGTTTGTTGTTGTTGTATAGGCGTGTTTGTTGTTGTTGTATATGCGTGTTTGTTGTTGTTGTATATGCGTGTTTGTTGTTGTTGTATATGCGTGTTTGTTGCTGTTGTATATGCGTGTTTGTTGTTGTATATGCGTGTTTGTTGTTGCTGTACATGCGTGTTTGTTGCTGTACATGCGTGTTTGTTGTTGCTGTACATGCGTGTTTGTTGTTGTATTTGCGTGTTTGTCGTTGTATTTGCGTGTTTGTCGTTGTATTTGCGTGTTTGTTGTTGTATATGCGTGTTTGTTGTTGTATATGCGTGTTTGTTGTTGTATTTGCGTGTTTGTTGTTGTATTTGCGTGTTTGTTGTTGCTGTACATGCGTGTTTGTTGTATATGCGTTTTTGTTTTTGTTGTACATGCGTGTTTGTTGCTGCATATGCGTGTTTGTTGTTGTTGTATATGCGTGTTGTTGTATTTGCGTGTTTGTTGTTGTATATGCGTGTTATTGTTGTACATGCGTGTTTGTTGTTGTATATGCGTGTTTGTTGTTGTTGTATATGCGTGTTTGTTGTTGTATATGCGTGTTGTTGTATTTGCGTGTTTGTTGTTGTATATGCGTGTTTGTTGTTGTATATGCGTGTTTGTTGTTTATGCGTGTTTGTTGTTGTATATGCGTGTTTGTTGTTGTATATGCGTGTTTGTTGTTGTACATGCGTGTTTGTTGTTATATTTGCGTGTTTGTTGTTATATTTGCGTGTTTGTTGTTGTATATGCGTGTTTGTTGTTGTATATGCGTGTTTGTTGTTGTATATGCGTGTTTGTTGTTGTATTTCCGTGTTTGTTGTTGTATATGCGTGTTTGTTGTTGTATTTGCGTGTTTGTTGTTGTATATGCGTGTTTGTTGTTGTATATGCGTGTTTGTTGTTGTATTTGCGTGTTTGTTGTTGTTGTATATGCGTGTTTGTTGTTGTTGTATATGCGTTTTTGTTGTTGTTGTATATGCGTGTTTCTCGTTATTGTATATGCGTGTTTGTTGTTGTATATGCGTGTTTGTTGTTGTATATGCGTGTTTGTTGTTGTATATGCTTGTTTGTTGTTGTATATGCGTGTTTGTTGTTGTTGTATATGCGTGTTTCTCGTTATTGTATATGCGTGTTTGTTGTTGTGTATGCGTGTTTGTTGTTGTATATGCGTGTTTGTTGTTGTATATGCGTATTTGTTGTATATGCGTGTTTGTTGTTGTATTTGCGTGTTTGTTGTTGTATTTGCGTGTTTGTTGTTGTATATGCGTGTTTGTTGTTGTATTTGCGTGTTTGTTGTTGTATATGCGTGTTTGTTGTTGTATATGCGTGTTTGTTGTTGTATTTGCGTGTTTGTTGTTGTATATGCGTGTTTGTTGTTGCATATGCGTGTTTGTTATTGTATTTGCGTGTTTGTTGTTGTATTTGCGTGTTTGTTGTTGTATTTGCGTGTTTGTTGTTGTATATGCGTGTTTGTTGTTGTATATGCGTGTCTGTTGTTGTTGTATATGCGTGTTTGTTGTTGTTGTATATGCGTGTTTGTTGTATATGCGTGTTTGTTGTTGTTGTATAGGCGTGTTTCTTGTTGTTGTATATGCGTGTTTGTTGTTGTTGTATATGCGTGTTTGTTGTTGTTGTATATGCGTGTTTGTTGTTGTTGTATATGCGTGTTTGTTGTTGTTGTATTTGCGTGTTTGTTGTTGCTGTACATGCGTGTTTGTTGTTGTATATGCTCGTTTGTTGTTGCTGTACATGCGTGTTTGTTGTTGTATTTGCGTGTTTGTTGTTGTATATGCTCGTTTGTTGTTGCTGTACATGCGTGTTTGTTGTTGTATATGCGTGTTTGTTGTTGTATTTGCGTGTTTGTTGTTGTATTTGCGTGTTTGTTGTTGTATTTGCGTGTTTGTTGTTGTATATGCGTGTTTGTTGTTGTTGTATATGCGTGTTTGTTGTTGTTGTATATGCGTGTTTGTTGTTGTATATGCGTGTTTGTTGTTGTTGTATATGCGTGTTTGTTGTTGTTGTATATGCGTGTTTGTTGTTGTATATGCGTGTTTGTTGTTGTTGTATATGCGTGTTTGTTGTTGTTGTATATGCGTGTTTGTTGTTGTTGTATATGCGTGTTTGTTGTTGTTGTATATGCGTGTTTGTTGTTGTTGTATTTGCGTGTTTGTTGTTGCTGTACATGCGTGTTTGTTGTTGTATATGCTCGTTTGTTGTTGCTGTACATGCGTGTTTGTTGTTGTATTTGCGTGTTTGTTGTTGTATATGCGTGTTTGTTGTTGTATTTGCGTGTTTGTTGTTGTATATACGTGTTTGTTGTTGCTGTACATGCGTGTTTGTTGTTGTATTTGCGTGTTTGTTGTTGTATATGCGTGTTTGTTGTTGCTGTACATGGGTGTTTGTTGTTGTATTTGCGTGTTTGTTGTTGCTGTACATGCGTGTTTGTTGTATATGCGTGTTTGTTGTTGTTATACATGCGTGTTTGTTGTTGTATTTTCGTGTTTATTGTTGTATATACGTGTTTGTTGTTGCTGTTCATGCGTGTTTGTTGTTGAATATGCGTGTTTGTTGTTGCTGTACATGCGTGTTTGTTGTTGTATATGCTCGTTTGTTGTTGCTGTACATGCGTGTTTGTTGTTGTATTTGCGTGTTTGTTGTTGTATATGCGTGTTTGTTGTTGTATTTGCGTGTTTGTTGTTGTATATGCGTGTTTGTTGTTGCTGTACATGTGTAGTAATTACTCAGGAGGCTTGACGACGGGATCGGAGGCACACTTATTTATTAACACAACTTGTATACAGTTAGCGAGTATACACAGGACCTAAGGGGTAACGTCCCCTTACTCGGCTAACAGGGAGACACAACATCTAAGCCCCGCTAACCTAAGCCCAAGTCCTACACTAGGGAGCTAGGGGAGGCTACCTGTCCCAGCCCTGGTCAAGCTGGGATCCGACCCCCTGAGTTCCCAGACCTGCTCGTCAGTCTGGGCTCTCGGGGCCACGCCACCGGCTTGCCCTGGTCGGCCCTGATAAGGACAGCGAGCCAGGGGAGCTCCGGGGCCTATTCTAGCTGGTCTGACGTCTTCGCTGGTTAAAGCTGATACCTCCACCTCGAGCCCTCCAGCTCACCCCCTCTTATAGTCCGCGGCCCCCCCGGGAGGGGCCCGTGGGGGATGCAGGTGCGGACGTCGGTGTGGCCACCTCCTATGTGTACGGCCCTAACCACGCCCCTTGTGTTTGTTTGCCATCCGCTCCCATACACAATTACACCTCTACATCACCCCCCCCTGTACAGCTCGCAGCCGTCCCCGGCTGCAACAAAATCAGAATAAAGGTGCATGCCTCCCCAAAACCGTGTGTGCCTCGCGTAAATTTAACAAGAACAATAACAGTCATAACAACAACAACAACAACAACAACAACAACAGGAAACAGGTAGAAGAAGAAAGAGAAAAAAATAACCCGGCGCACCCTCCCGAATAAATACCCCATTCCGCAAACCCAACATATATACACGCGCTCCGGATGCCCCTCCCCCACTGTCCGCAAGGGCCTCCCAACGGCCGACCTCACAATAGTCTGCGCGTTTTGGCGCGCGTTCTCGCGGCGGGCCCGTCACAAGGGCTCGACCCGGCACGCTCAGTGGTGGTTGGTGACGGTCCGGGTGCAAGAGAGTCTGGCGTCACTGCCGAGTGACCCCCGACCCCTCCGGGAGGGGTTGGCGGGCGTGGACCCGTCACTCCTGTTGCACCTGGAGATGGAACAGTTGATGTCATGTTAGGCGAGAGCAGCGACGTCGGGAGTCGGCGGACCCCTCACACGTTTGGCCATGCGTGTGTGTGAACCACGGGCCGGCGCAATGAACGGTTTCAACCTTGAGGGGTGCACGTACCACCGACGCCTCCCCCATTTGACGCGAACACATTGCGGCCGTAAGACCTGTACGACCTCCACTGGCCCCCGCCACGGCCGTACCAACTTTGACGAGGTTGCCAGTGGCACCTGGGGACAGTGCAACCATGCCCTGTCCCCTGGTTTCCATTTGAACACATGTACCCGCCCCAGCCGAAGCCTCTCGTTCGCCTTCTGGCGGAGTTCAGAATTTTGCACGGCCGCTTCCCGCGCCTCAGACAATTTGCTGATGTTAAATTTAACGTGTTCGGACAAGGTAGACTTCGCCTGAGGCGCCGAGAGCTTCAGCTGGGTCGTCACATGGGGGTTAGCCTCGCGGCCATACATTAAAAAGAAAGGGGAAAATCCGGTGGCCGCATGGGGAGCCATCCTGTAGGCCTGCAACACACCGGCTATGCGAAGGTCCCAATCTGTCTGGGATTCGGACACCTGTTGGGACAGCATAGACGTGATGGTCCGATGCAGCCGTTCCACCATCCCGTCAGTTTGAGGGTGATACGGGGAGGTCCGAATTTTCTCCGTACCCAAGAGGTCGCACACCTCGCGGAGGAGTTTTCCCGAAAAATTCTTACCCTGGTCAGTAAGCAGCCGTTCCGGAGCACCTTTGTCGAGGACATAGCCCTGGACAAAGGCCTCTGCGATGGCTGCTGCCGACTGGTTGGCCAGGGGCCAGGCCATAGGCCATCTCGTGAAGTATTCGACCCCTGTCAATAAATACCTATTCCCCCTGGGTGTAGCGGGAAATGGCCCGAGTATGTCTAGCGCAACGAGCTCGTTAACCCGGGAAACCTTTATGGACTGCAGCGGAGGGTTGGACCCCCTAGCTGGTGGCTTTCGCTGCGCGCATTGCGTGCACGACCCCAGGAGATCCCCCACGTCCTTTGCCATGCCCGGCCAGAAGAAATCGAGCTGGAGCGTGGCAAAGGTCTTGTGAACCCCCAAGTGCAGAAGCCGCTCATGAACAGCCCATACCACCTTACCCCTCAATGCTGCAGGCACCACGAGCTGCTGGCGGCGGGTTTTTCCGTCCCAGTGCATTAAAAGACCCTGGAACAACCCCCACGAGTCAATGTTCGCCACCCCCTGCCCAACCCCCCCTGCGCGACGGCGCAGAGCGAGGAGGGAGGTGTCCTCCATTTGGAGGCGTCCCCATTCCGTGACCGACAACCCCAGCAACGAATCCCTCCCTTCTTGCTCGATAGGACCCGAAGCCGAAGGCGCATCGGCGGCGGCCACGAGGACCGAATCGGTGGTGACGTTCGGGGGCCTACAACGCCCCGAACCCAGGAGGCAAGCGCACTCCGAAGTGGGTGGCAACCGTGACAGGGCGTCAGCGTTCGTGTGGCGGACGCCCTTACGATATGTGGTGACAAAGTCGTAGTCCTGGAGAATCTCCAACCATCGAGACAACTGGCCCGATGGTTGTTGAACCCGCAGAGCGTACTGTAGGGCCGCATGATCTGTACGGACGGTGAAACGCCGACCGTACAGATATGGGCGGTACTGCTGAATGAAATAAACAATTGCCAATAATTCCCGACGGGTAACGCAGTACCGTTGTTCCGCTGGAGACAGTACCCGACTACCATAAGCCACCAGATGCTCTACGCCCCCAATGAGTTGGGACAGCACGCCCCCGATGCCCGTGTTACTTGCATCTGTATCGAGCAAGAAGGGTTGTGAGAAGTCGGGGTAATTCAACGGCGGAGCCCCCACCAGGGCATTCCGGAGGGCGTGAAAAGCAGCCTCCTCCTCCAGCCCCCAATGAAACCTGACTCCCTTGGACGTCAAGGCATGCAATGGTTTCGCGATCGTAGCGAAGTCAGCCACAAACCGTCGATAGTACGACGCGAACCCAATGAAACTCCTGACCTCTCCCACCGAGGTGGGAGTCGGCCAGGAGCTGACGCATTCCGTCTTGGCGGGATCAGTGGATATCCCCGAACGCCCAACAATGTGACCCAAATACCGCACCGATTCGCGGAGCAAATGGCACTTCTGCGGTTTAAATTTTAAATTGGCAGCCCGCATTTTGAGAAAAACAGCACGCAGCCTCTGGAGGTGTTCCTCGAAGGATTTGCTAAAGACGATGACATCATCCAAGTAAATTAAACACGAATCCCATTGCAAGCCTGCCAAGACCAGTTCCATTAACCGCTGAAAAGTTGCCGGCGCAGAATGTAAGCCCATCGGCAAGCGGTTAAATTGGAAGAGACCTTGCGGTGTCCGAAAAGCAGTTTTAGGTTTTGATTCGTCATCCAGAGGAAGCTGCCAGAATCCAGATAGTAAATCGAGGGTGGAAAAGAATCGCGCCCCCGCCAAGGCATTGAGCGACTCATCCATTCGAGGAAGCGGGTACGCATCTGCCACAGAAATTTTGTTCAATCGCCGAAAGTCGACACAAAACCGCAGTGAGCCGTCGTGTTTTTTCACCAAAACGATCGGTGCGCCCCACGGGCTGTTGGAAGGAGAAATGATATCGGCGGCTAGCATGTCATCAACAGCCGATTTGACATGATCCTTTTCGGCGGGACTGAGCCGAAAGGGATTTTGGCGGATTGGCGCGCTGTCACCCGTGTCAATATAGTGTCGCAGCAATTTAGTACAACCAATATCAAATTTGTGTTTACTAAAAACGTCGGCAAATTCTTTCAGGAGAACTCGCAGCTGCGCACGCTGCGTGTCGGACAGATCCACAGATCCCGCGCAAAGTGCATCCAGCCATCCGTCATCACAGTCCGAATGCGGTCGCGACGGAGGATCGGTGGTTACCTGACCCACGAGTGGTTCCTCATAGGGCGCCGGCGTTGCGTGTGCAAGCGCGGTCCCTTGAGGAACCACGGCCGTTCGCGATCCTACATTAAGGACTGCAATGAAGGGGTCCCCATCCCCTTTCACCATGGTCTGAGCCGCTAGCAAATCGGGTCCATTGACCCCGGCTCGAGATGGTCCCAACAAGACCCCCCGATCCACAACCCCTTCAGCAAACGGCCGACGCAACCTAAGAGGGACGAGCATCTGAGCCCCCGGGGGTACGCGCACAGTTTTTGTCACGAGCGCCTGCACGGTGGCAAACGCCCGACGCTCCGTGGTGGGGGAAGACAAAAATGTAACACGTCGGCCCGATGAGAGCTCGATGCACCCCTGGTCAATCAAGATACGGATGGGCATTTTGGCCAAGAAATCCGTCCCCAACAGGCACGGAACCGCGAGTGAGGAGGAAACCAAAACAGGCCCGGATAATTTAATGTCTCCAATGCAAATTTTGGCGCGGATTTGCCCAATAATGCCCAGCGAGCCCCCGTTAGCAGCATAGCATGGCACGTCAACAGGGAGCAAGGGACGACTTTGAACGGGAAGGATGTTATAAATCAAATCAGATATAATGGTCGCCGATGCCCCTGTGTCAATTAAAATCCGCACCTCTACCCCATCAATATGACCGACCACAACCGATGATCCCGCCGACGCAGCAACGACACGATGGGCGAGCTCCGACCACTGACCCGGTTGGAGCGCTCGCCGCATTTCAGAACAATCGCGCGCGATGGGCGGCGATTTTCGAACCCTGTTCAGTTGAGCGCGTGAGTGTGTGTCGGATGTGTGCATGGGCCAAACGTGTGAGGTGCCACGACTCGCAGTATTTCTCTGCTGGAGCTTGGGTGGAGACGGCGTGGCGTCCTGACGAGGTGTCGCTCCGCGCTGACGGGGAGCCCGGCATCCTGACGCAACGTGGCCTTGCAGGCCACAGTTGTAGCAGCGTGTGAGCGCCCCAGATGGCCTGGGCTGCTCCTGGCGGCTCGGTCCATTCCGAGCCTGCGGTGCCGCCGATCTCCATTCCCCCCGCCGCTCCACCCCGCAGACCTCCTCTGATGGGAGGGCGGTGGCCGCCATGGCATGGCCGGCCACCCCCTTGGCAGCCTTGCGACGCAGGGACCGCAAGCCCCCGTGGATGTGGCGCGCGACCAGCAGGGACGACATCTCTCCGTCGTCTTGAGCCAAGACGGCGATGTCCAGCTCATCGGCGAGTAGCAGCAGCTTTTCAGCCACCATGGCGTCCACTCCCTCCTCGTCCATCCGCGGGAAAGCTGCCTTTGCCAGGGCCAGGAGAGCCGTTCGGAAGGCCAGGGGCGATTCGTTGGCGCCCCGATGCCGATCGTGGAACAGCTGCCTGCAGTCCGAAGGCGGCCCATAGACGGCTGACAGCAGCTGCAGCGCCAGGTGCAGCGTGGCGCGCTTTTCCTTAGGCGCCGAGGTGAGGGTAGCCAGGGCGTCGTCGTCCAGCATCGCCGGCAGCGCGCATAGTGCCTCGGCGTCCGTCCAGTTCGCCATCTCTTGATGAGCGATGAACCGCCTTTTGAAGCCGCCCCAATCTCCATCCGCTCCCACAAACTCCTTGAGAGGCGGCAGTCGCTGTTGTAAGGCGACGTCCGTGGCTGCGGATCTCGCTCCCTCGTTCCCAGCCGACGTTACAGTGTGGGCGGGCTGTGAGCATGGCATCGCCGGTCGCTCCGTTGTTGACGCGCTGGCCGGCGTTGATGATGTCACGGCTCGTGCTTGGCCCTCAGCAGTCACCTGACGCAGGCCGGCCCCGCCCTCTGCTCGCACTGTAGTGATGGCGGGAAATTTAACCGCGAGCCGCGTCGGGGTGGCGGGAAATGCCGGCGTGCGTCGGCTGCTGCCGTCTTCCCGCGCAGCCCCTCCAGCTCCCAGCCGCGTGATCTCCTCCAACACGGCGGCCGCGGCGTAGAGCAGCTCCGCCAGGCGGGAGTGAGCCAGCCAAAGTCCGTCGGCCGACGCATCCCCCCCCTCCTGTCGTAGTGGCGCGGGTGTACTCGGCCCCGGCTGCTCCGATCCGACCTCGGCCATCTCTGGTGGTGATTCGGCCGCGGTGTCCTCCCTCTCCGACTCCCTGGTACGTGTCGTCCCTCGTGTGTCCATCTTTGGACGTTTTACTTCTGACACCAGATGTAGTAATTACTCAGGAGGCTTGACGACGGGATCGGAGGCACACTTATTTATTAACACAACTTGTATACAGTTAGCGAGTATACACAGGACCTAAGGGGTAACGTCCCCTTACTCGGCTAACAGGGAGACACAACATCTAAGCCCCGCTAACCTAAGCCCAAGTCCTCCACTAGGGAGCTAGGGGAGGCTACCTGTCCCAGCCCTGGTCAAGCTGGGATCCGACCCCCTGAGTTCCCAGACCTGCTCGTCAGTCTGGGCTCTCGGGGCCACGCCACCGGCTTGCCCTGGTCGGCCCTGATAAGGACAGCGAGCCAGGGGAGCTCCGGGGCCTATTCTAGCTGGTCTTCCGTCTTCGCTGGTTAAAGCTGATACCTCCACCTCGAGCCCTCCGGCTCACCCCCTCTTATAGTCCGCGGCCCCCCCGGGAGGAGCCCGTGGGGGATGCAGGTGCGGACGTCGGTGTGGCCACCTCCTATGTGTACGGCCCTAACCGCAAACGGACGGGATGGTCGAGCGTCTGCATCGCACCATCTCGTCTATGTTGTCGCAGCAAGTCTCGGACTCACAGACTGATTGGGACTTACAAATTCAAGGGGTTCTAGCGGCATACAGATTGGCTCCCCATGCTGCGACGGGATTTTCACCATTCTTTCTTATGTATGGCCGCGAACCCGACCCACCTGTTCCGGCACAGCTGCAGATCCCCGCGCCGCTGGGTAAAATTAAATTGGATGAACACGTTAAATTTAACCTTGACAAACTGACTGAGGCGCGGGATGCTGCGAGGCTAAATTCTGACAGGCGTCAAATGGCGAACGAGCGCCTCAGGCTGGCTCGCGCGCACGTGCTGCAGTGGAAGCCGGGGGACAGGGCATGGCTGCACTGTCCCCAGGTACCGCTCGCGACCTCCTCTAAACTCGTGCGCCCGTGGCGGGGCCCCGTCGAGGTTGTCGAGGTTTTGAGGCCTCAGTGCGTTCGAATCAAATGGGGCAGGCGCCGGTGGTTTGTACACCCCTCTAGGCTAAAACCGTTTGTTGCGGTGCGAGGGCCCACTCCACACGCGCGGGGCCAAGCATGTGGGGGGTCGACCGACTCGGAGGGTCCGTCGCTGCTCTCGCCTGATGTGTTGCCGGCTGTCCCACCCACAGGTGCACCGGGAATGACGGGCTCACGCCCTAGAACCCACACGGGTGATGCCGACAGTCGCGCGACTTCAATCGCGACCTCACCTCGAATGGGACAGCCGCCACCGGATGGTCCGCCGTCCGGGGTTGCCCCGTGTGACGGGCCTGCGGCAAGGACGCGCGCTAAAATGCGCAGACTCTTATAATATACAGAAGGAAGAAAAAGAAAAATTTGTTTTTTATTTATTTTCCTTCACGTGTCATGGTTACTGTATGCTGCGTCGGTGGTGTGCTCCTTGCACACTGTGTGTGTCGTGTTGTGTGGGCGCGGTGTGTGTGTGTGGGTGCGTTGTGTGTCGTGGGTGTGCTGTGTGTGCTGGGGGAGTTCCTGGCTAGTTGTATATACGCGCTTTTACGGATTTCGTATTTATACGGGGGGGGGTGCGTCGGACATTCCCTTCGGGGGTGTGCTTGTTCTTCTTGTTGTTCTTGTTGTTGTTGTTCAATTTGCATTTTGTTGAAAAAATGAGGCACACACGGGGTTGAGGGGTAAATGTTCCTTTATTGGAATTGTTGCAGCCGGGACGGCTGCGAGCTGTAATGGGGGGAGTGATGTAGGGTTGTTACGGGAGGGCTGTAGGTGCATGGGATCCAACGGGGAATAAACACAGTGGGCGGAGCTCCGGGAGTACACGGGGGGGGGTGCCCGCAGCGACGTCCGCATCAGGCAGCCTGGGGGGTTGTGATCCTGACGGGGGGTATAAAGGGGGAGGACAGAGAGAGCTCGTGGCTCAGTCTGGGAACGAAGGAGGAAGAAGGAAGATCTTCTAGTTAGAAGCCCTGGACTCCCCTCGACGCCGCCCTTGTAAGGGCTGCGGAGGATCGAGCCAGAGGCGTGGTTCCGTGAACCAGGGTCAGTACCCTGGGACTCCGGAGACCGTAGCCCGACTCACCAGTGTCGGGCCAGTTAGCCTCCCCTAGCCCGTTAGTGGAGGACTTGGGAGTAGGTCAGGACTAGCTAGGGTGTATCCCCAGTTATCCGGGTGAGGGGGCCGCTACCCCCTCTAGTGCTGTCCTGTACCGACAAGCTTGAATAAACATACGTGTGCCTCAACCTGGGTGTCCAGCGTAATTACCGGTACTTCAGTTGTATATGCGTGTTTGTTGTTGTTGTTGTATTTGCGTGTTTGTTGTTGTATATGCGTGTTTGTTGTTGTATATGCGTGTTTGTTGTTGTATTTGCGTGTTTGTTGTTGTATATGCGTGTTTGTTGTTGTATACGCGTGTTTGTTGTTGTGTATACGTGTTTGTTGTTGTATTTGCGTGTTTGTTGTTGCTGTACATGCGTGTTTGTTGTTGTATATGCGTGTTTGTTGTTGTTTTACATGCGTGTTTGTTGTTGTTTTTTCGTGTTTATTGTTGTTGTATTTGCGTGTTTGTTGTTGTATATGCGTGTTTGTTGTTGTATATGCGTGTTTGTTGTTGCTGTGCATGCGTGTTTGTTGTTGTATATGCGTGTTTGTTGTTGTATATGCGTGTTTGTTGTTGTATATGCGTGTTTGTTGTTGCTGTACATGCGTGTTTGTTGTTGCTGTACATGCGTGTTTGTTGTTGTATATGCGTGTTTGTTGTTCTATATGCGTGTTTGTTGTTGTATTTGCGTGTTTGTTGTTGTATATGCGTGTTTGTTATTGTATATGCGTGTTTGTTGTTGTATACGCGTGTTTGTTGTTGTATATGCGTGTTTGTTGTTGTATATGACTGTTTGTTGTTGTTGTATTTGCGTGTTTGTTGTTGTATATGCGTGTTTGTTATTGTATATGCGTGTTTGTTGTTGTATACGCGTGTTTGTTGTTGTATATGCGTGTTTGTTGTTGTATATGCGTGTTTGTTGTTGTATATGCGTGTTTGTTGTTGTATTTGAGTGTTTGTTGTTGTATATGCGTGTTTGTTGTTGTATACGTGTGTTTGTTGTTGTGTATGCGTGTTTGTTGTTGTATTTGCGTGTTTGTTGTTGCTGTACATGCGTGTTTGTTGTTGTATATGCGTGTTTGTTGTTGTTTTACATGCGTGTTTGTTGTTGTTTTTTCGTGTTTATTGTTGTTGTATTTGTTTGTTTGTTGTTGTATATGCGTGTTTGTTGTTGTATATGCGTGTTTGTTGTTGCTGTACATGCGTGTTTGTTGTTGTATATGCATGTTTGTTGTTGTATATGCGTGTTTGTTGTTGTATATGCGTGTTTGTTGTTGTTGTACATGCGTGTTTGTTGTTGCTGTACATGCGTGTTTGTTGTTGTATATGCGTGTTTGTTGTTGTATATGCGTGTTTGTTGTTGTATTTGCGTGTTTGTTGTTGTATATGTAGTGGTGGTGTTGACGTGCGCCGACTGTGACAGTGATGGATCACGGGGCGGCGCGGGGTGCGGGGTTGGGTACGCGTTGTGGGCGTGGTGTGGACGCGCGCGCCGGGAGTGACAGATGACGGGGCGGCGCGGCGTGGGTGGTGAGGCACGATGAGATGTGGGAAAATAGGATCGTAGCCAGCGCCCAGCGATTGGTTGAATAAGTGGGTGCTCGCAGCGACGTCCGCAGGTGGGGTATAAAGGGGGACGCGCGAGAGCACTCGGGGAGAGTTACCCAGTTGAAGACCCGAAGACGGAGCTGAAGACCTAGTGCCCGAGACCCCTAGTCCCGCCGTCCTTGTGGGGACCGGGGCCCTGTGTGGCTCGGAGGCGAGGCTGTGGGACCCGGGGTCCGACGCCCCCGTGGGTCGGGCTGGGGACCCACAGTCGAGACGGATACCCCGGGCAGGGAGTGTCCCGAGTAGCTCAGTGGCGTTAGTCGCCGAGTAGCTAAGTGGATGTTGGTCATCCGAGTAGCTCAGTGGCGTTAGTCGCCGAGTAGCTTAGTGGGTGTTTGTCACCCGAGATACTAAGTGGATGTTGGTCATCCGAGTAGCTCAGTGGGCGTTAGTCGCCAAGTAGCTAAGTGGGTGTTTGTCACCCGAGATACTCAGTGGGTGTTTGTCACCCGAGATACTAAGTGGGTGTTTGTCACCCGAGATACAAAGTAGGTGTTAGTCACCTGTGAACGAGTTTGATAAAATAAAGAGTGTGTTACCCGTGAAGTCGTCTCCCGCCGAGTTACTACATTACAACTGGCGTCAGAAGTAAACTTGTCTTCAAGAAGTATGGACACGAGGAAGACTACCCGTACCCACGAGCGAGGTCGGGACGACGACGGCGTACCGGGGACACCAACCTCGGGAGGAGAGGACGAGGAGTTGCCGCCGATGCAGCACTTCGCGGTGATGGCCGACGCTCCGCTTGCCTCCGACACCAGCCTCCAGGACGCGCACTCCCGGTTGGCGGAGTTGCTACTCGCCGCCGCCGCTGTCTTGGCCGACATCTCCGTTCCGGCGAGCGGAAAAACGGCTGCGGGGTTGGTGGAGGAAGCGACGTTGGAGGAATCCCGCCAAAAGGCGCTTCGCGCCAAAAGTCTGGAAGTTGCCGCCGTTTTTGGGGGGCCGCCACCGATTGGCGGGAAAGACGGACGCCACGTGGCCGGACACCTCCGCTCAGCGCAGCCCACGTCATCAGCGCGCGCCGGAGCTCTCCATTTTGCGCCTGACAACCGAGCCGACATTTTACACAACTACAGCGGAGCGCGGGAAAATCTCTCCGACGTCGACGACGATCGGGTCCTCCAGCAAAGATTGCCCGCGCTGTCGGCGTTCAAGGCGGATGGGGGCGACTGGGGAGCCTTCCAACGAAGGTTCCTCGCTCATCAGGAGATGTCGGGGTGGTCCGACACCACTGCCCTGCGTGCGTTGCCAGCGATGCTTGACGACGACGCGCTTGCAGCCTTCACATCTGCTGCAAGGTCGTCCCGCTCTACGCTCCAGGCCGCACTACACTTGATGGCGAAGGTGTTCGGGCCGCCCTCCACGTGTCGCCACCAGTTCTACGATCGGCGGAAGGTGGCTGGAGAAACGACGCTCGCCTATCGCACGGCACTACTCGCCTTGGCGGACGCAGCTTTTCCCCGCATGGATAAGGAGGGGAAGGACGCCATGGTGACGGAGCAGCTGCTGGCGTTGGCCCACGAGTTGGGGGTCCCCATCAATGTGGCGGACGAGATGGATATCTGCTCCCTGGCGATCGCCACGAGCATTCACGCGTACGAGGTCCTCAAACGCAAGCCGGGGGTCGTCTGCAAATGGACGGGGAACGCGGCACTGGCCGCCACGATCGCCGAACCTCAGCCAGCTGCGGATCAGGAGCAGGCCTGGCTGCATTGTCCACATGCACCGTTGGCTACGTCCCCCAAGTTGTTGAGACCTTGGAGGGGACCGGTGGAAATTGTGCGGGTTGCACGACCCCAGAGTATACAGATTAAATGGGGGAAACGCCGTTGGTACGTGCACCCCTCCCGGCTGAAGCCCTATGCGGCACCGTGTGACCCCGTTCTGTGCCGTGACGACCGGGCGTGTGATGTGACCATCGACTCGGGGAGGGAGGTGTCGCAGGCTGATCCTCACGTGTCTCCACCTGACCCACCCCCAGGTGCCTCGGGCTTGACGGCTGCTGACCGTCGGGAGCCTGAACCCCGGGGCACGCACGGGTCCTCGATGCCTGGCCGATGTCTTCCTGAACCGCCGGCACCACCGGACGTTCAACCGCGTCTGGTGCCGTACGACGGACCGGCAAGGCGGACTCGGGCTAGGGCTCAACAATTTTCATGAAGACGTTTTTTCTCTACACCGAGCTCGCCCGGTGTTCCCCTCTGCCGGGGTAATGTCCCGTTGTAGGGACGCTCGGAAAAAAGGGGACACTGCACGAGTCGAAAGAAAAAAAAAAAAATTTCCATTTATTTTCCTTTCTGCATACACATTGCTATTGTCACTCGCCGGTTTGTATATATTGTTCTATTGTCGCGGTGGCATTGGTTGATGGTTGCGGATGGTAGTGTTCGCGTCGTGTTGTGTTGTTACGTTAGTTGTTGTTCTTGTTGTTGTGTTGTGTTACGGGGCACACAGGGCGGTTTGTATATTTTTATAGCAGCCGGGTCGGCTGCGAGCTATGTGGTAGGGGGTGATGTAGTGGTGGTGTTGACGTGCGCCGACTGTGACAGTGATGGATCACGGGGCGGCCCGGGGTGCGGGGTTGGGCACGCGTTGTGGGCGTGGTGTGGACGCGCGCGCCGGGAGTGACAGATGACGGGGCGGCGCGGCGTGGGTGGTGAGGCACGATGAGATGTGGGAAAATAGGATCGTAGCCAGCGCCCAGCGATTGGTCGAATAAGTGGGTGCTCGCAGCGACGTCCGCAGGTGGGGTATAAAGGGGGACGCGCGAGAGCACTCGGGGAGAGTTACCCAGTTGAAGACCCGAAGACGGAGCTGAAGACCTAGTGCCCGAGACCCCTAGTCCCGCCGTCCTTGTGGGGACCGGGGCCCTGTGTGGCTCGGAGGCGAGGCTGTGGGACCCGGGGTCCGACGCCCCCGTGGGTCGGGCTGGGGACCCACAGTCGAGACGGATACCCCGGGCAGGGAGTGTCCCGAGTAGCTCAGTGGCGTTAGTCGCCGAGTAGCTAAGTGGATGTTGGTCATCCGAGTAGCTCAGTGGCGTTAGTCGCCGAGTAGCTAAGTGGGTGTTTGTCACCCGAGATACTAAGTGGATGTTGGTCATCCGAGTAGCTCAGTGGGCGTTAGTCGCCAAGTAGCTAAGTGGGTGTTTGTCACCCGAGATACTCAGTGGGTGTTTGTCACCCGAGATACTAAGTGGGTGTTTGTCACCCGAGATACAAAGTAGGTGTTAGTCACCTGTGAACGAGTTTGATAAAATAAAGAGTGTGTTACCCGTGAAGTCGTCTCCCGCCGAGTTACTACATTACATATATGCGTGTTTGTTGTTGTATATGCGTGTTTGTTGTTGTTGTATATGCGTGTTTGTTGTTGTTGTATTTGCGTGTTTGTTGTTGTATATGCGTGTTTGTTGTTGTATTTGCGTGTTTGTTGTTGTATTTGCGTGTTTGTTGTTGCTGTACATGCGTGTTTGTTGTATATGCGTGTTTGTTGTTGTACATGCGTGTTTGTTGTTGTATTTTCGTGTTTATTGTTGTATATACGTGTTTGTTGTTGCTGTACATGCGTGTTTGTTGTTGTATATGCGTGTTTGTTGTTGCTGTACATGCGTGTTTGTTGTTGTATATGCTCGTTTGTTGTTGCTGTACTTGCGTGTTTGTTGTTGTATATGCGGGTTTGTTGTTGTATATGCGTGTTTGTTGTTGTATATGCGTGTTTGTTGTTGTATATGCGTGTTTGTTGTTGTTGTATATGCGTGTTTGTTCTTGTTGTATATGCGTGTTTGTTGTTGTTGTATATTCGTTTGTTGTTGCTGTACTTGCGTGTTTGTTGGTGTATATGCGTGTTTGTTGTTGTATATGCGTGTTTGTTGTTGTATTTGCGTGTTTGTTGTTGTTTTTGCGTGTTTGTTGTTGCTGCACATGCGTGTTTGTTGTATATGCGTGTTTGTTGTTGTACATGCGTGTTTGTTGTTGTATTTTCGTGTTTATTGTTGTATATACGTGTTTGTTGTTGCTGTACATGCGTGTTTGTTGTTCTATATGCGTGTTTGTTGTTGCTGTACATGCGTGTTTGTTGTTGTATATGCTCGTTTGTTGTTGCTGTACTTGCGTGTTTGTTGTTGTATATGCGGGTTTGTTGTTGCTGTACATGCGTGTTTGTTGTTGTATATGCGTGTTTGTTGTTGTTTTACATGCGTGTTTGTTGTTGTTTTTTTGTGTTTATTGTTGTTGTATTTGCGTGTTTGTTGTTGTATATGCGTGTTTGTTGTTGTATATGCGTGTTTGTTGTTGCTGTACATGCGTGTTTGTTGTTGTATATGCTTGATTGTTGATGTATATGCGTGTTTGTTGTTGTATTTGCGTGTTTGTTGTTGTATATGCGTGTTTGTTGTTGCTGTACATGCGTGTTTGTTGTTGCTGTACATGCGTGTTTGTTGTTGTATATGCGTGTTTGTTGTTGTATTTGCGTGTTTGTTGTTGTATTTGTGTGTTTGTTGTTGTATATGAGTGTTTGTTGTTGTTGTATATGCGTGTTTGTTGTTGTATTTGCGTGTTTGTTGTTGTATATGCATGTTTGTTGTTGTATATGCGTGTTTGTTGTTGTATATGCGTGTTTGTTGTTGTTGTATATTCGTTTGTTGTTGTTGTATATTCGTTTGTTGTTGCTGTACTTGCGTGTTTGTTGTTGTATATGCGTGTTTGTTGTTGTATTTGCGTGTTTGTTGTTGTATATGCGAGTTTGTTGTTGTATATGCGTGTTTGTTGTTGTATATGCGTGTTTGTTGTTGTAAATGCGTGTTTGTAGTTGTATATGCGTGTTTGTTGTTGTATATGAGTGTTTGTTGTTGTATATGACTGTTTGTTGTTGTTGTATTTGCGTGTTTGTTGTTGTATATGCGTGTTTGTTGTTGTTGTTGTTGTTGTTGTATTTGCGTGTTTGCTGTTGTATATGCGTGTTTGTTGTTGTATATGCGTGTTTGTTGTTGTATTTGCGTGTTTGTTGTTGTATATGCGTGTTTGTTGTTGTATACGCGTGTTTGTTGTTGTGGATACGTGTTTGTTGTTGTATTTGCGTGTTTGTTGTTGCTGTACATGCGTGTTTGTTGTTGTATATGCGTGTTTGTTGTTGTTTTACATGCGTTTTTGTTGTTGTTTTTTCGTGTTTATTGTTGTTGTATTTGCGTGTTTGTTGTTGAATATGCGTGTTTGTTGTTGTATATGCGTGTTTGTTGTTGCTGTGCATGCGTGTTTGTTGTTGTATATGCGTGTTTGTTGTTGTATATGCGTGTTTGTTGTTGTATATGCGTGTTTGTTGTTGCTGTACATGCGTGTTTGTTGTTGCTGTACATGCGTGTTTGTTGTTGTATATGCGTGTTTGTTGTATATGCGTGTTTGTTGTTGTTGTATATGACTGTTTGTTGTTGTTGTATTTGCGTGTTTGTTGTTGTATATGCGTGTTTGTTATTGTATATGCGTGTTTGTTGTTGTATACGCGTGTTTGTTGTTGTATATGCGTGTTTGTTGTTGTATATGCGTGTTTGTTGTTGTATATGCGTGTTTGTTGTTGTATTTGAGTGTTTGTTGTTGTATATGCGTGTTTGTTGTTGTATACGCGTGTTTGTTGTTGTGTATGCGTGTTTGTTGTTGTATTTGCGTGTTTGTTGTTGCTGTACATGCGTGTTTTTTGTTGTATATGCGTGTTTGTAGTTGTTTTACATGCGTGTTTGTTGTTGTTTTTTCGTGTTTATTGTTGTTGTATTTGCGTGTTTGTTGTTGTATATGCGTGTTTGTTGTTGTATATGCGTGTTTGTTGTTGCTGTACATGCGTGTTTGTTGTTGTATATGCATGTTTGTTGTTGTATATGCGTGTTTGTTGTTGTATATGCGTGTTTGTTGTTGTTGTACATGCGTGTTTGTTGTTGCTGTACATGCGTGTTTGTTGTTGTATATGCGTGTTTGTTGTTGTATATGCGTGTTTGTTGTTGTATTTGCGTGTTTGTTGTTGTATATGCGTGTTTGTTGTTGTATATGCGTGTTTGTTGTTGTTGTATATGCGTGTTTGTTGTTGTTGTATTTGCGTGTTTGTTGTTGTATATGCGTGTTTGTTGTTGTATATGCGTGTTTGTTGTTGTATTTGCGTGTTTGTTGTTGTATTTGCGTGTTTGTTGTTGCTGTACATGCGTGTTTGTTGTATATGCGTGTTTGTTGTTGTACATGCGTGTTTGTTGTTGTATTTTCGTGTTTATTGTTGTATATACGTGTTTGTTGTTGCTGTACATGCGTGTTTGTTGTTGTATATGCGTGTTTGTTGTTGCTGTACATGCGTGTTTGTTGTTGTATATGCTCGTTTGTTGTTGCTGTACTTGCGTGTTTGTTGTTGTATATGCGGGTTTGTTGTTGTATATGCGTGTTTGTTGTTGTATATGCGTGTTTGTTGTTGTATATGCGTGTTTGTTGTTGTTGTATATGCGTGTTTGTTCTTGTTGTATATGCGTGTTTGTTGTTGTTGTATATTCGTTTGTTGTTGCTGTACTTGCGTGTTTGTTGGTGTATATGCGTGTTTGTTGTTGTATATGCGTGTTTGTTGTTGTATTTGCGTGTTTGTTGTTGTTTTTGCGTGTTTGTTGTTGCTGCACATGCGTGTTTGTTGTATATGCGTGTTTGTTGTTGTACATGCGTGTTTGTTGTTGTATTTTCGTGTTTATTGTTGTATATACGTGTTTGTTGTTGCTGTACATGCGTGTTTGTTGTTCTATATGCGTGTTTGTTGTTGCTGTACATGCGTGTTTGTTGTTGTATATGCTCGTTTGTTGTTGCTGTACTTGCGTGTTTGTTGTTGTATATGCGGGTTTGTTGTTGTATATGCGTGTTTGTTGTTGTATATGCGTGTTTGTTGTTGTTGTATATGCGTGTTTGTTGTTGTTGTATATGCGTGTTTGTTCTTGTTGTATATGCGTGTTTGTTGTTGTTGTATATTCGTTTGTTGTTGCTGTACTTGCGTGTTTGTTGTTGTATATGCGTGTTTGTTGTTGTATACGCGTGTTTGTTGTTGTGGATACGTGTTTGTTGTTGTATTTGCGTGTTTGTTGTTGTTTTTTCGTGTTTATTGTTGTATTTGCGTGTTTGTTGTTGTATATGCGTGTTTGTTGTTGTTGTATATGCATGTTTGTTGTTCTATATGCGTGTTTGTTGTTGCTGTACATGCGTGTTTGTTGTTGTATATGCACGTTTGTTGTTGCTGTACTTGCGTGTTTGTTGTTGTATATGCGGGTTTGTTGTTGTATATGCGTGTTTGTTGTTGTATATGCGTGTTTGTTGTTGTTGTATATGCGTGTTTGTTGTTGTTGTATATGCGTGTTTGTTCTTGTTGTATATGCGTGTTTGTTGTTGTTGTATATTCGTTTGTTGTTGCTGTACTTGCGTGTTTGTTGTTGTATATGCGTGTTTGTTGTTGTATATGCGTGTTTCTTGTTGTATTTGCGTGTTTGTTGTTGTGCATGCGTGTTTGTTGTTGTTTTTTCGTGTTTATTGTTGTATTTGCGTGTTTGTTGTTGTATATGCGTGTTTGTTGTTGTTGTATATGCATGTTTGTTGTTCTATATGCGTGTTTGTTGTTGTATATGCGTGTTTGTTGTTGTATATGCGTGTTTGTTGTTGTATTTGCGTGTTTGTTGCTGTACATGCGTGTTTGTTGTATATGCGTGTTTGTTGTTGTATATGCGTGTTTGTTGTTGTATTTGCGTGTTTGTTGTTGCTGTACATGCGTGTTTGTTGTATATGCGTGTTTGTTGTTGTACATGCGTGTTTGTTGTTGTATTTTCGTGTTTATTGTTGTATATACGTGTTTTTTGTTGCTGTACATGCGTGTTTGTTGTTGTATATGCGTGTTTGTTGTTGTATTTGCGTGTTTGTTGTTGTATATGCGTGTTTGTTGTTGTATATGCGTGTTTGTTGTAGTTGTTAATTCGTGTTTGTTGTAGTTGTTAATGCGTGTTTGTTGTAGTTGTATATGCGTGTTTGTTGTAGTTGTATATGCATGTTTGTTGTAGTTGTATATGCGTGTTTGTTGTTGTATATGCCTGTTTGTTGTTGTATATGCCTGTTTGTTGTTGTATATGCCTGTTTGTTGTTGTTGTTGTATTTGCGTGTTTGGTGTTGTATATGCCTGTTTGTTGTTGTTGTATTTGCGTGTTTGTTGTTGTCTATGCGTGTTTGTTGTTGTTGTTGTATTTGCGTGTTTGTTGTTGTATATGCGTGTTTGTTGTTGTATATGCGTGTTTGTTGTTGTATTTGCGTGTTTGTTGTTGTATATGTGTGTTTGTTGTTGTATACGCATGCTTGTTGTTGTATATGCGTGTTTGTTGTTGTATTTGCGTGTTTGTTGTTGCTGTACATGCGTGTTTGTTGTTGTATATGCGTGTTTGTTGTTGTTTTACATGCGTGTTTGTTGTTGTTTTTTCGTGTTTATTGTTGTTGTATTTGCGTGTTTGTTGTTGTATATGCGTGTTTGTTGTTGTATATGCGTGTTTGTTGTTGCTGTACATGCGTGTTTGTTGTTGTATATGCGTGTTTGTTCTTGTTGTATATGCGTGTTTGTTGTTGTTGTATATTCGTTTGTTGTTGCTGTACTTGCGTGTTTGTTGGTGTATATGCGTGTTTGTTGTTGTATATGCGTGTTTGTTGTTGTATTTGCGTGTTTGTTGTTGTTTTTGCGTGTTTGTTGTTGCTGCACATGCGTGTTTGTTGTATATGCGTGTTTGTTGTTGTACATGCGTGTTTGTTGTTGTATTTTCGTGTTTATTGTTGTATATACGTGTTTGTTGTTGCTGTACATGCGTGTTTGTTGTTCTATATGCGTGTTTGTTGTTGCTGTACATGCGTGTTTGTTGTTGTATATGCTCGTTTGTTGTTGCTGTACTTGCGTGTTTGTTGTTGTATATGCGGGTTTGTTGTTGTATATGCGTGTTTGTTGTTGTATATGCGTGTTTGTTGTTGTTGTATATGCGTGTTTGTTGTTGTTGTATATGCGTGTTTGTTCTTGTTGTATATGCGTGTTTGTTGTTGTTGTATATTCGTTTGTTGTTGCTGTACTTGCGTGTTTGTTGTTGTATATGCGTGTTTGTTGTTGTATACGCGTGTTTGTTGTTGTGGATACGTGTTTGTTGTTGTATTTGCGTGTTTGTTGTTGTTTTTTCGTGTTTATTGTTGTATTTGCGTGTTTGTTGTTGTATATGCGTGTTTGTTGTTGTTGTATATGCATGTTTGTTGTTCTATATGCGTGTTTGTTGTTGCTGTACATGCGTGTTTGTTGTTGTATATGCACGTTTGTTGTTGCTGTACTTGCGTGTTTGTTGTTGTATATGCGGGTTTGTTGTTGTATATGCGTGTTTGTTGTTGTATATGCGTGTTTGTTGTTGTTGTATATGCGTGTTTGTTGTTGTTGTATATGCGTGTTTGTTCTTGTTGTATATGCGTGTTTGTTGTTGTTGTATATTCGTTTGTTGTTGCTGTACTTGCGTGTTTGTTGTTGTATATGCGTGTTTGTTGTTGTATATGCGTGTTTCTTGTTGTATTTGCGTGTTTGTTGTTGTGCATGCGTGTTTGTTGTTGTTTTTTCGTGTTTATTGTTGTATTTGCGTGTTTGTTGTTGTATATGCGTGTTTGTTGTTGTTGTATATGCATGTTTGTTGTTCTATATGCGTGTTTGTTGTTGTATATGCGTGTTTGTTGTTGTATATGCGTGTTTGTTGTTGTATTTGCGTGTTTGTTGCTGTACATGCGTGTTTGTTGTATATGCGTGTTTGTTGTTGTATATGCGTGTTTGTTGTTGTATTTGCGTGTTTGTTGTTGCTGTACATGCGTGTTTGTTGTATATGCGTGTTTGTTGTTGTACATGCGTGTTTGTTGTTGTATTTTCGTGTTTATTGTTGTATATACGTGTTTTTTGTTGCTGTACATGCGTGTTTGTTGTTGTATATGCGTGTTTGTTGTTGTATTTGCGTGTTTGTTGTTGTATATGCGTGTTTGTTGTTGTATATGCGTGTTTGTTGTAGTTGTTAATTCGTGTTTGTTGTAGTTGTTAATGCGTGTTTGTTGTAGTTGTATATGCGTGTTTGTTGTAGTTGTATATGCATGTTTGTTGTAGTTGTATATGCGTGTTTGTTGTTGTATATGCCTGTTTGTTGTTGTATATGCCTGTTTGTTGTTGTATATGCCTGTTTGTTGTTGTTGTATTTGCGTGTTTGGTGTTGTATATGCCTGTTTGTTGTTGTTGTATTTGCGTGTTTGTTGTTGTCTATGCGTGTTTGTTGTTGTTGTTGTATTTGCGTGTTTGTTGTTGTATATGCGTGTTTGTTGTTGTATATGCGTGTTTGTTGTTGTATTTGCGTGTTTGTTGTTGTATATGTGTGTTTGTTGTTGTATACGCATGCTTGTTGTTGTATATGCGTGTTTGTTGTTGTATTTGCGTGTTTGTTGTTGCTGTACATGCGTGTTTGTTGTTGTATATGCGTGTTTGTTGTTGTTTTACATGCGTGTTTGTTGTTGTTTTTTCGTGTTTATTGTTGTTGTATTTGCGTGTTTGTTGTTGTATATGCGTGTTTGTTGTTGTATATGCGTGTTTGTTGTTGCTGTACATGCGTGTTTGTTGTTGTATATGCGTGTTTGTTGATGTATATGCGTGTTTGTTGTTGTATTTGCGTGTTTGTTGTTGTATATGCGTGTTTGTTGTTGCTGTACATGCGTGTTTGTTGTTGCTGTACATGCGTGTTTGTTGTTGTATATGCGTGTTTGTTGTTGTATATGCGTGTTTGTTGTTGTATTTGTGTGTTTGTTGTTGTATATAAGTGTTTGTTGTTGTTGTATATGCGTGTTTGTTGTTGTATTTGCGTGTTTGTTGTTGTATTTGCGTGTTTGTTGTTGTATATGCGTGTTTGTTGTTGTATATGCGTGTTTGTTGTTGTTGTATATTCGTTTGTTGTTGTTGTATATTCGTTTGTTGTTGCTGTACTTGCGTGTTTGTTGTTGTATATGCGTGTTTGTTGTTGTATATGCGTGTTTGTTGTTGTATTTGCGTGTTTGTTGTTGTATATGCGTGTTTGTTGTTGTATATGCGTGTTTGTTGTTGTATATGCGTGTTTGTTGTTGTAAATGCGTGTTTGTAGTTGTATATGCGTGTTTGTTGTGGTATATGAGTGTTTGTTGTTGTATATGCATGTTTGTTGTTGCTGTACATGCGTGTTTGTTGTTGCTGTACATGCGTGTTTGTTGTTGTATATGCGTGTTTGTTGTTGTATATGCGTGTTTGTTGTTGTATTTGCGTGTTTGTTGTTGTATATGCGTGTTTGTTGTTGTTGTATATGCGTGTTTGTTGTTGTATTTGCGTGTTTGTTGTTGTATATGCATGTTTGATGTTGTATATGCGTGTTTGTTGTTGTATATGCGTGTTTGTTGTTGTTGTATATGCGTGTTTGTTGTTGTTGTATATTCGTTTGTTCTACACTATGGGAACCTCATTTGCCAGTAAAAATATGATAATTGGTTCTTTACCCTTCTATCTGGCAACAAAACTGACACCTTTTTACAAGGAGTCATGTTTGCATAGACCGCAATACCTGCAGTCATAATACAAACAAAAGAACATAACTCTGATAATGTGCACTGTCCTTAAAGTTGATTGATCCACACCCGAGACAGCTTTCCTTAGAGCCTAGTCTCATATGGGTTGGACCAGATGACGCCAAAAGGCGCACAACTCAAAGACAATGCACCATCAGAGTATGAGAGCTCGGGGCAAGCATCTACACTATGGGAACCTCATTTGCAAGTAAAAATATGATAATTGGTTATTTACCCTTCTATCTGGCAACAAAACTGACACCTTGAGGTTCCCATAGTGTAGATGCTTGCCCCGAGCTCTCATACTATGATGGTGCATTGTCTTTGAGTTGTGCGCCTTTTGGCGTCATCTGGTCCAACCCATATGAGACTAGGCTCTAAGGAAAGCTGTCTCGGGTGTGGATCAATCAACTTTGAGGACAGTGCACATTATCAGAGTTATGTTCTTTTGTTTGTATTATGACTGCAGGTATTGCGGTCTATGCAAACATGACTCCTTGTAAAAAGGTGTCAGTTTTGTTGTCAGATAGAAGGGTAAAGAACCAATTATCATATTTTTACTGGCAAATGAGGTTCCCATAGTGTAGATGCTTGCCCCGAGCTCTCATACTCTGATGGTGCATTGTATTTGAGTTGTGCGCCTTTTGGCGTCATCTGGTCCAACCCATATGAGACTAGGCTCTAAGGAAAGCTGTCTCGGGTGTGGATCAATCAACTTTAAGGACAGTGCACATTATCAGAGTTATGTTCTTTTGTTTGTATTATGACTGCAGGTATTGCGGTCTATGCAAACATGACTCCTTGTGTAATAAAAGACTTGACCACGATCTCTGGCTCAGTGTCCTTTATTCGGTCCGTACTGCGTTCCCACACGGCTGTCTCTCTTATTCTCTCTGTGCTGGTTCCGATGTCACTCCAGTCCACATCAGCAGCCCCGCTGCTGTTCTTGTCGCTCTTGCAGCCCCACAGCAGCTCCGCTGCTGTGAGAGTGTACAGCAGCTCCGCTGCTGTACTCTCACACAGCTCCCTTGGCTGTTCCTGCTGCAGCTCTGACAGCCTCGTGCTGTCTCGCCTTCTCGTTGCTCCTGCGACTCTTGGCAGCCACCTCGCTGCCCCTCACACACAGCCTTACTGCCTATCTCTGTCTGCAGCTTTACACCTCCCAGTAGCTCCCTACTGTTCCCAGGGTTGGCTCCCGCTTCTGACGGTGCCCCCTCGGCTCGTACGCCCGCGTGGCCCCACACCTTTCCATTCACACCCCGACTGCCTTCTCCTTCCGGTTTACGCGCTTAAGGACCCCCTACCTTTCACCCACGTCACCTGGCTCCGCCTCCTCGTGACGTCACATCCGGAAGGTCGCTTTCGCCCGCATTACACCACCCTCCCCCATAGAAAAAACCCAGCCGACCTCGGCTGAACAACACCAAAGCGTAATGCGGTGAACCGACCTTCCCCCTTAAAGGACACTAAGCATGCAATATAACAACAAGAACAACACACAAGTAACATCGACGAACGTACGAAAGCATGCGATAAATACGACGGCAAGAACAAGAACAATAACAACATACAATCAACGAAACGTAAGCGATTTGGAACGAGTGCGGGTCGCCGGCCCGTCCCGGACGGTCGGCGGCCCACTTGTAGAACGGGGACGCGATGGAACACGAGAAATGACAGGGGGTAATTCCCCTGCTGCGATTGGAAGTCCACCGACATCTCGTGTCCCTGACGAATCAGTCTTGGTCGTATTCCGCGAATGCGCCTGCAGCGGGGTCGGAAGGGTCGCCGGGCTTGAAGGTACCGCAGCCCTGGCAGGCGCCCTCCGAACAGGCCCACTCCTCCCCCGCGGTGTCACGGTCGGCCTGTCTGGAACAGGTACGACAGGCGCTCCAGCAAGATCAATGGACGCAGGCGGGGAAGAGTCAGAGTCAGCAGCAACAGACCCCGGCAAGGCAACATTGGGAGATGACGCATCACGTAGGGGAGCAACATATGGTTTCAACCGTGACGTATGAACAAACCAACGGCGAGAACCAAACTGAACGCGCGCCGACTGTGGATTGGGAACCTCAATGAGGCGCACAGGACCATGCCAAGGTTTGTGAAATTTAGGAGAGGTCCCCGGCCGCACCTGCGGGCAATGGAGCCAGGCCAGGTCTCCCACCTTCCAGGGGCACTCCCCCTCAGACCGCCGAGCATACCGCTCGTTCCGGGTCTGGGCTTTGGCCGTAGGCACGCGGGCGTTTTCCCGCGCCTCCGTAACCCGGCGAACCGTGTCCTGAATGTATTCAGGGAGTGGTTTACGAGGTCCCTTCACCCCAGTACCCAATTGCACATCCACCGGAGGCACGTTTTCCCGACCATACATAAGGTAAAACGGCGAATACCCTGTAGCCGCATGGGGCGTCATCCTGTACGCCGAAAGCACTCCGGGGATGTGCAGATCCCAATCCGATTGCTGTTCACTCACAGTATGGCAAAGCATGGCAGACAATGTCCTGTTCAGCCGCTCAACCATACCATCCGTCTGCGGATGGTATGGAGATGTCCGTATCTTCTTAGTCCCAAGGCCTGCGCACACTTCAGCCAATAATTTAGAAGAGAAATTTCGGCCCTGGTCCGTGAGGAGTCTCTCCGGCGCCCCCTTGTCCATAATGTACCCAAACAAAAAGGCGTCGGTGATGGCCGCGGCCGACTGATCGGGCAACGGCCAGGCCATCGGCCAACGGGAGAGATACTCAACCCCTACCAGCAAATATTTATTTCCCCTCGCCGATGGTGGGAAGGGTCCCAATATGTCCAGTGCCACCAATTCATTGACTCGAGACACCTGAATCGACTGGAGAGGCGGCACGTAAGGATGTTTAGGCGGCTTACGCCGGGCGCATTCAGGGCACGCGCGCACGTGCCCTACGACATCTGTCGCCATGCCGTGCCAAAAATAATGACGTTGTAACGTCAACAAGGTCTTCTGCACCCCTAAATGCAATAGTGTGTCACAATGGAGAGTTCTAATCAACTCAAATCGCAAGGACGTTGGTACCACCACACGCCAGCTTTCCTGGAACCTTTCCTGCCACATAAGCAGACCATCTCGGAGAGCGGTTCGCGGCCCCACAGCCGAACTCGGACTCCCATTGTCCCTCATAGACCGCTTCCGCATGGACAACAACGACTCGTCCATCATCTGTTCCCGAATCCAGACAGACCGCGGCAGATTCAAAACCCCATCAGTCGGTCCCGGTTCCATCGGAGTATCCGACTTCCCGACGGCCAACGTAAGCGGCTGAGGGGGGTTCAGAATCGGCGAACACCTATGCGTCCCCGACGCACATTTACAAGGGGCGCGCCCTGGTAATCTAGAAAGTGCGTCAGCGTTCGCATGGCGCACTCCCTTCCGATGTTGAATTTGGAAGGAAAATTCCTGCAGCGTGTCCAACCAACGTGCCCACTGTCCCGATGGCTGGTCCATTTTAAGTGCATATTGCAAGGCCGCATGATCCGTACGCACAATAAAAGAACGACCGTAAAGGTACGGTCGAAATTGCCGTAGGAAAAAAACAACCGCCAAAAGTTCTCTACGAGTGACACAGTAGCGTGTTTCCGCAGGCGACAAGACTCGGCTACCATACGCCACGACGCGCTCTACGCCCCCTTTAGACTGTGATAATACCGCCCCAATACCTGTGTCACTCGCGTCCGTATCAAGAATGAAAGGGCGATCAAAATCGGGATAATCCAATGTCGGGGCCGTAGCCAATAGATCACGCAGACTCCGAAAGGCCCCCTCTTCCGGCTCTCCCCAAACAAATTTCCGTCCTTTACCCGTAAGGAGATGCAAGGGCCTCGCAATCGTCGCAAACCCCGGCACAAATCTTCGGTAATACGAGGCAAATCCCAAAAACCGCCGAACATCCCCTACAGAGGCCGGAGTCGGCCAATCCCGGACACACGCCGTCTTTTCCGGGTCCGTGGACACCCCCTCTGCACTCACAATGTGCCCCAAATAACGGACGGACCGTTGCAGTAGGTGGCATTTCTTTGGTTTGAATTTCAAATTGGCAGAGCGCATCCTCGTGAACACTGTCTCCAGCCGCGTTAAATGTTCCTCAAATGTGTGGCTGAACACAATAATATCGTCCAAATATATAAGACACGTCTCCCACTGCAACCCCGTCAAAACGAGCTCCATCAATCTTTGAAATGTAGCAGGGGCCGCATTCAATCCCATCGGGAGGCAGTTGAATTGAAATAACCCCTGCGGCGTACGGAATGCGGTTTTCTCCCGTGAGGACTCGTCAAGGGGAAGCTGCCAAAATCCCGAAGAGAGGTCCAGTGTGGAAAAGAACTTAGCCCCCGACAATGCGTCAAGGGAGTCGTCCATACGCGGCAGGGGGTACGCATCTGCCACCGATATCTTATTCAATTTCCGGAAATCGACACAAAATCGCAAGTTGCCATCCTTTTTCTTAACCAAGACCACAGGAGCGCCCCATGGGCTGTTAGATGGCGATATAATGTCTGCAGCCAACATGTCTTCCACCGCCCCCCGAACGTGTTCTCGCTCCGCTGGACTCATCCGATGCGAATTTAACCGAATAGGGGCAGCGTCGCCCGTCTCAATGTGATGGGAAAGCAACGATGTGCGTCCGAAATCCAAATCGTCGGAGCTGAACACATCCGAATACATCAGCAACAATTTACGCAGCGCATCACGTTGCCCCACGGACAGGGAAGAATTTTCGTCACATAAGGTAGCGATCCAACGATTATCCGAACCCCTTGGCTCGGAAACACCAGCGACCACTCCCCGGCGATGCGGACAATCGTGCGTCGCAAACGCTGTAGTGGCATGTGCCACAACCGTACCGGCCGGAACACGGATGTTTTCCACCCCCGCATTAAGCACCTGTAAAACCGGTAATTGATCCGGCCGGACGATGGTCTGTGCCCCAACTAACGCCAATCCCGTTGTTATCGTGGCGGATGGTGACAACAAGACCCCTTGTGCTCCTAGCCGATTGGGCAGGGGCTTCCGATACCGCAAGGGTATAAGCATCTGTGAACCAGGTGGGATGTCCACAGATGCGACGGACAGCGCCTGCACCTGTACGGCCGAAGCAGGTCGCCCCCAGGGCGACGGCAGAAACGAGATTCGACGGCCCCCCGGCAATTCAATACAATTCTCATTGATTTTAATCAAAATGGGCATCTTAGCCAAAAAATCCGTGCCTAGTAAGCAAGGAACCGCCAAAGATCTCGATATTAACACAACGCCCGAAGCCGACACATCCCCTATAGATATCTTAGCATCCACCTGGCCCACGATACCCATACTACCCCCGTTCGCAGCGACGCAAGACCCATAAACCGGACGCACAGCCCCCGGCGGAATGCCCAACAGATGGAAAATGACATCCGATATAATAGTCGCAGACGCTCCCGAGTCGACCAAAATGCGCACGTCCACACCTTGTATGGACCCCGGTACAGTGGACGAACCCGTAGCGGCCGCGACAACTCTCCGTGCCAATTTGCGCCACTGCGTAACTGAATGACAAGGCCCCGTCGATGGCCTTTCTTTAACAACAACAATAGGATCGCGCAACAAAGGTGGTGGGTGAGGTGTAAAGCCTTGCCGAGTGTCTGGTGCGTGCCGACATGCCTGTTTCGGAGGTTCCTTGGTCGGCTTGTCCGGTGTTGTGGGCTCCTGCTGCGGCGGACCCGGGAAGCGGGCCCAGCAATCTTTGGCGTAATGGCCCCTACGGCCGCAGCGGAAGCAATCGGCCTCGTTGCGCCGAAGCGCAGGTCTTGCATCCCGGCGGCCCCGTCCCGATGGCGTAGCGCGCGGCCCCGGCCATGGAGAGGAGGCAGCCGTCAGCTCCTGTGGACCCCGCTCATCCGGCACATAGATCGCCCTTGTGGGGTCCCACCCCATCGCGCCTCCTTCCTTGACGGGCCCACCCGTCCATGCCGCCACTTGCTTCCAGCGACGGAGATTAAACTGCGCATCCAGACACTTTGCTGCCGCCCGGGACGTGAGCTTCTCATGCCCACACACAGGCATGGGGATCCCCAGATCCCGAGACAGCTCCAGCATTTTCCCCAATATGAGAGGCTCGAGCAGATCCTGTGGCGTGTCAGGATATGCTGCCATGGCCAGCTCCAACACCGCACCCCTGAACGCCACGGGCGATTCTTCGGGTGCTCGTTGTCGTTGAGCGAATCGCCGATGCGCGTCGTCAGGTGGCTCATAGGCGTCGGCCATTTCCTCAAAAACTCCACATAAAGTCTTCTTCTTATCGGCCGTTATGGAACGGAAAAATCGAACAGATTCGTCGTCCAGTAGAGTCGGCAACACTTCCAAGGCCTCCGCATCGGTCCATCTTGCTGAACGAACCGCCGCCAAAAATCGGCAGGCGAAAGCGCTCCAATCGCCCCCGATAGAGAATTCCTTAACTGTAGTAAGGTGGCGACTCCGACTCCTCTTTACGCCGTCTTCCAATGATGGTTGTTCGGGAGGCAAATTCAAAATGGCGTCGGCCCGCGGCGTGGCCAAGATGGCGGTTTGGCGCCGCGGAGCGCGCAAGATGGCGTCTTCTTGCCGCGTGGCCAATGGCGGCGGCAGGGCAGGCAACGTGGCGGCCCGTGGAGCACCTTCTCGTTCCATCGTCGTCCTTGGCGTAACGAGGTGACATAGATGCGCCAGGACGTCCTTGAGTGTCTTCAGTTGTTCTGCCACCTGTTGCCATCTTTGGTCAGCGTCCGATGTTGTTGACGGACCCGCCATCGCGCCGACATCTTCCACGCCCGTCCCCGTGCTCCCCTCAGCAGGGCTCTCCTCCACCACCCCAGCAGAATCCGTGGTCGGAGGGAATTCGTCGTCGTCGGACGAAGAAGCCGATGCTGGCGCCGGGGGAATTTTCTTCCTTACTTGCTTAGACATGCCGTTTCACTTCTGACCCCAGTGTAATAAAAGACTTGACCACGATCTCTGGCTCAGTGTCCTTTATTCGGTCCGTACTGCGTTCCCACACGGCTGTCTCTCTTATTCTCTCTGTGCTGGTTCCGATGTCACTCCAGTCCACATCAGCAGCCCCGCTGCTGTTCTTGTCGCTCTTGCAGCCCCACAGCAGCTCCGCTGCTGTACTCTCACACAGCTCCCTTGGCTGTTCCTGCTGCAGCTCTGACAGCCTCGTGCTGTCTCGCCTTCTCGTTGCTCCTGCGACTCTTGGCAGCCACCTCGCTGCCCCTCACACACAGCCTTACTGCCTATCTCTGTCTGCAGCTTTACACCTCCCAGTAGCTCCCTACTGTTCCCAGGGTTGGCTCCCGCTTCTGACGGTGCCCCCTCGGCTCGTACGCCCGCGTGGCCCCACACCTTTCCATTCACACCCCGACTGCCTTCTCCTTCCGGTTTACGCGCTTAAGGACCCCCTACCTTTCACCCACGTCACCTGGCTCCGCCTCCTCGTGACGTCACATCTGGAAGGTCGCTTTCGCCCGCATTACACTTGTAAAAAGGTGTCAGTTTTGTTGCCAGATAGAAGGGTAAAGAACCAATTATCATATTCGTTTGTTGTTGCTGTACTTGCGAGTTTGTTGTTGTATATGCGTGTTTGTTGTTGTATTTGCGTGTTTATTGTTGTATATGCGTGTTTGTTGTTGTATATGCATGTTTGTTGTTGTATATGCGTGTTTGTTGTTGTATATGCGTGTTTGTTGTTGTTGTATATGCGTGTTTGTTGTTGTTGTATATTCGTGTTTGTTGTTGTTGTATATGCGTGTTTGTTGTTGTTGTATATTCGTGTTTGTTGTTGTTGTATATGCGTGTTTGTTGTTGTATTTGAGTGTTTGTTGTTGTATATGCGTGTTTGGTGTTGTTGTATTTGCGTGTTTGTTGTTGTATATGCGTGTTTGTTGTTGTATATGCGTGTTTGTTGTTGTATTTGCGTGTTTGTTGTTGTATATGCGTGTTTGTTATTGTATATGCATGTTTGTTGTTGTATTACGCGTGTTTGTTGTTGTATATGCGTGTTTGTTGTTGTATTTGCGTGTTTGTTGTTGCTGTACGTGCGTGTTTGTTGTTGTATATGCATGTTTGTTGTTGTTGTACATGCGTGTTTGTTGTTGTTTTTTCGTGTGTATTGTTGTTGTATTTGCGTGTTTGTTGTTGTATATGCGTGTTTGTTGTTGTTGTATTTGCATGTTTGTTGTTGTATATGCGTGTTTGTTGTTGTATAACTGTGTTTGTTGTTGTATATGCGTGTTTGTTGTTGTATATGCGTGTTTGTTGTTGCTGTACATGCGTGTTTGTTGTTGTATATGCGTGTTTGTTGTTGTATATGCGTGTTTGTTGTTGTATATGGGTGTTTGTTGTTGTATATGCGTGTTTGTTGTTGTATATGCGTGTTTGTTGTTGCTGTACATGCATGTTTGTTGTTGCTGTACATGCGTGTTTGTTGTACATGCGTGTTTGTTGTTGTATATGCGTGTTTGTTGTTGCATATGCGTGATTGTTGTTGTATTGGCGTGTTTGTTGTTGTATATGCGTGTTTGTTGTTGTATATGCGTGTTTGTTGTTGTTGTATATGCGTGTTTGTTGTTGTTGTATATGCGAGTTTGTTGTTGTTGTATTTGCGTGTTTGTTGTTGTATATGCGTGTTTGTTGTTGTATATGCGTGTTTGTTGTTGTATATGCGTGTTTATTGTTGTATATGCGTGTTTGTTGTTGTATATGCGTGTTTGTTGTTGTAAATGCGTGTTTGTTGTTGTATTTGCGTGTTTGTTGTTGCTGTACATGCGTGTTTGTTGTATATGCGTGTTTGTTGTTGTACATGCGTGTTTGTTGTTGTATTTTCGTGTTTATTGTTGTATATACGTGTTTGTTGTTGCTGTACATGCATGTTTGTTGTTGTATATGCGTGTTTGTTGTTGCTGTACATGCGTGTTTGTTGTTGTATATGCTCGTTTGTTGTTGCTGTACTTGCGTGTTTGTTGTTGTATTTGCGTGTTTGTTGTTGTATTTGCGTGTTTGTTGTTGTTGTCTATGCGTGTTTGTTGTTGTATATGCGTGTTTGTTGTTGTATTTGCGTGTTTGTTGTTGCTGTACATGTGTTTGTTGTTGTATATGCGTGTTTGTTGTTGTTGTACATGCGTGTTTGTTGTTGTTTTTTCGTGTGTATTGTTGTTGTATTTGCGTGTTTGTTGTTGTATATGCGTGTTTGTTGTTGTATATGCGTGTTTGTTGTTGTATATGCGTGTTTGTTGTTGTATATGCGTGTTTGTTGTTGCTGTACATGCGTGTTTGTTGTTGTACATGCGTGTTTGTTGTTGCTGTGCATGCGTGTTTGTTGTTGTATATGCGTGTTTGTTGTTGTATATGCGTGATTGTTGTTGTATTGGCGTGTTTGTTGTTGTATATGCGTGTTTGTTGTTGTATATGCGTGTTTGTTGTTGTTGTATATGCGTGTTTGTTGTTGTTGTATTTGCGTGTTTGTTGTTGTATATGCGTGTTTGTTGTTGTTGTATTTGCGTGTTTGTTGTTGTATATGCGTGTTTGCTGTTGTTGTATATGCATGTTTGTTGTTGTATATGCGTGTTTGTTGTTGTATATGCGTGTTTGTTGTTGTATATGCGTGTTTGTTGTTGTATATGCGTGTTTGTTGTTGTAAATGCGTGTTTGTTGTTGTATTTGCGTGTTTGTTGTTGTTGTACATGCGTGTTTGTTGTATATGCGTGTTTGTTGTTGTACATGCGTGTTTGTTGTTGTATTTTCGTGTTTATTGTTGTATATACGTGTTTGTTGTTGCTGTACATTCGTGTTTGTTGTATATGCGTGTTTGTTGTTGCTGTACATGCGTGTTTGTTGTTGTATATGCTCGTTTGTTGTTGCTGTACTTGCGTGTTTGTTGTTGTATTTGCGTGTTTGTTGTTGTATATGTTTGTTGTTGTTGTATATGCGTGTTTGTTGTTGTATATGCGTGTTTGTTGTTGTATATGCGTGTTTGTTGTTGTATATGCGTGTTTGTTGTTGTATTTGCGTGTTTGTTGTTGTATATGCGTGTTTGTTATTGTATATGCGTGTTTGTTGTTGTATTTGCGTGTTTGTTGCTGTATATGCGTGTTTGTTGTTGTTGTATATGCGTGTTTGTTGTTGTTGTATATGCGTGTTTGTTGTTGTATATGCCTGTTTGTTGTTGTTGTATTTGCGTGTTTGTTGTTGTATATGCGTGTTTGTTGTTGTATATGCGTGTTTGTTGTTGTATATGCGTGTTTGTTGTTGTATTTGCGTGTTTGTTGTTGTATATGCGTGTTTGTTGTTGTATATGCGTGTTTGTTGTTGCTGTACATGCGTGTTTGTTGTTGTATTTGCGTGTTCGTTGTTGTATATGCGTGTTTGTTGTTGTTTTTGCGTGTTTGTTGTTGTATATGCGTATTTGTATGAGCAGCAGTCAGGAGAGACGTAGCCATCCTTAAGTCCTACCCGTACTGCAGCGGATGTTCACTGCCACTCACGTGCGCACAGACTCACTCTACGATTCCTCACCGTAAGGGCTTCAACAGACTTTCGTTAGAGAGCTCCCATTAAGGGCAGCACGGCACATTGGTGGGTGGGTGCCGGCCTTCGCCTCCCCAACGCAACAGGTACTAATTTAAGCCAGTCTACCTATGGGAGGCCCACGACCGGTTCATATATTTGCCACTGATGTTGGTCGGTGAGCGTTAATGGAACTCGACTTGAATCACCCTGACGAGAAGTCGCGAGGCGAAGTTGAGGCTCCGCTGGGTAAAGATCGCCACTCGAGAGACAAAGGCGGTCGGGTGTGGTGCTGGTCACCCACCCCCTCTTGTGTTTTGCCAGCCTTTATAGGTGCTGTTGCTCGCTACGAACAGCACTTGCCCCGACAGGCGAAGTCGTAATCACGGTCTTGATAAAGTTAATGGCTTAGTCAGAGCCTTAGAAAATGTACAGTATGTATGTTTAATTATTTCGCACCCATAAGAGGATTTTTTGGGATAAATATAAATGTGTCGTTAAACCCGCCACCACCCGACACAGCCAATTAGTAAGGTTTGTCACGTAAACAGAACATGTCAATTTGTTACTAGTGTAGGGGTGTTAGAGAAAGAGCCCGTTATGCATGGCAGCTTATGGCAAACAAACACAGTGGGCGGGGCTACGTGAGTGCACGGGGAGGTGATCTCTACGACGTCCGCGCCAGGCACCCCGGGGGGGCCCCACCCCTCAGCGGGGGGTTGGGTATAAAAGGGGATGTATCGGAGGGCTCGGGGTTCTTGTTACGCTAACCAGTGAAGACTGAAGACGTCTTAGCTAGAGCCCTGGACTCCCCTGGTTTGCCGTCCTTATCAGGGCCGAACAGGACCGAGCCAGTGGCGTGGTCCCGAGATCCAGAGCCGGTGCTCTTGTCAGCGCTGGTCTGGGACTCAGGGTACCGGGCCCGACTTACCAGTGTCGGGCCAGATAGCCTCCCCTAGCCCGTTAGAGGAGGACTAGGAGGCAGGCTAGGAAGTAGCTAGCGCGTGTATCCCCAGCTAGCCGGGTGAGGGGGCCGACACCCCCTCTAGTGTTGTATGCCAGAACCGTGCTGTGTGAATAAAACCCGTGTGCCTCCAACTCCGGCGTCCAAGAGTCGTGAACTCTATTACACTAGTGTTGAGGCGTAGAACCATGCGGAAACGGAATTTAATATAAGGATTTTCGCTGTTTATTAACAAGGTTTAACACTCGGGTCACACCAGAGGTAGGTGATCGCTATGCTCGGTCCTTCCCGTGGACTCCCAGGCTCTCCTCATTCTAACCTGAGCTATCCCTTGGGCTCTCTCACTCGGGTCGGGACGGGGGTTCATCCAACACCGCCCGACCGAGGAGAGAAGAACCACACTCACTCTCAGCTGGTTCTCACAGACTTCTTCGAGCCCTACTCTCGGCTATCCCTTCGGCTCTCCCACTCGTCGAGCCCGGACAGGGGTTCAGCCAACACCGTCTGGTCACGAGTGGGAGAAAACTCCTTCAGCCGATCCACACCCTGGGCTCCCACAACGACCCCGCCTTCGTCACGGGTCCCCCTTAAGTACCCCCTTGGGCGGCTCCTCCCCTTCACACGGACCCGCCCCCGTTCTTGAGGGTGTCTCCTTACAGCGCTCATGACATGACGTTATCACACCTTACGGCGCTCATGACATGACGTCATCACACTACTCTTCACTAGTACAGCACTAGCCGGTGTAGTGGAGAGGAAATCCACAACATTTACAATCTGAGTACGACGTGTCGCCACTAATTACTAGTTTCATCAGGCAGCAGCCAGACACATTTATATTTACGCAATCTAACAAAAAAAAACCTGTATTATGGATGATATTGGTCGCGAAAGCCTGCGTGTTAAAACTTCCTTCGCACCGCACGTAGCCTACCATGCTACTCAGAGGTGCGGGGGGGAAAGCCAGTAAACTAAATAAGAACAACAAAAAGCAGATGATTTTAAAGTGGCACAGCTCCAGTGGCTTCCTAATATCGGAAGGAGAAGAGCGTTCCAGACGGCTGCAGCAGAAGCGCATCTGAAAGCGCCGCGCCATAACGATGATGATGACGACGACGACGATGATGACGATGATGACGACGATGATGAAGAGGATGATGATGATGACGATGATGAAGTGACCACCACCGTCGCCTTTGTTGTTCGATGGTTGAGCCAGAAGCAGAGGTGTTGTGGTTTATCTTTGGCGGGCACTTTGTGCATAACGACCTCATAATGTAGCATCGATGATGCGTTGTATTCTTATCTCAGATGCCAGGAAGGATTTGTCATGTAAACAGAACATACCAATTCGTTACTAGTACAGCACACCGGTGTGTTGGAGAGCAAATCCACAGCATTTACAATCCGCAGTGCAGGCTCACGCCTGATGATGCTGGTTGTAATTACAGGCAAAACGTCATACTCAGATTGTAAATGTTGCGGATTTGCTCTCCAACACACAACCGGTGTGTGCTGTACCAGTGTAATGACATCGCGAATGTCACTGTGTGGTGCCGGCCCTAGAGGGGCACGGCGTGCGATGTACTCACATCGCGGAGATCACGTAGGTGGGTGTAGTATCAGCCCTAGAGGGGGCTCGGTGAGCGCCGGGATAGCGTAGTAGCACCACACGTGGCGCGCAGTGCTGACTCCTACAAGAAGGGAGTGTGAGAGTGTCAGCCATGGGATGAGATTACCCTAGGCCATGGCACTCTGCTTGAGCCTGGAAGGCACGTGACCAGTAAGATCTACACAGGGGCCCCAGGTGGGGGCTAGGGGGTTGTCAGGGTGAGATCCTAGGGGAAGGGTCGAGAAACGAATAGACGTTTCCCGAAGGTGGTCGTGGCCAGCCACGGCCTGGGAGCATATAAACCGGGTACGCACAGGGACCAGAGTTCAGCGTTGCTGTTGTCATCTGAAGATCTACGATCTACTTACTACGTCCAAGAAGAAGTCACCAACACGTGGACGAGTACCCAAGCCAGGGTCCTTTCCGTTGTAGCTACTCCCAGTAACTAGCGTAGTTAACCTGGTGGTCCACCACCATAGGTTATCTGGTAAAGGGGCAGTAACCCATTTGTATGAATGTGTTGGCGTTAATCAATGTGTTTCCTCCAATAAGTACGTCTGCGACTCCGTTGAATCCACTACATATTGGTATATATTGTAATCAATGGCGGAGCCAGGATTTTCAGGTAGGGGTGGACAACCCCTCCAGCCATGAAAAATGATAGGAGTTGTTAGTAACGACTTGTCCCTTGCTTTTTATTTGACGCGTGTGCGGCGATGGCACAGCCATCGATCGAGGGTCGAAGTCGAACCGTGTGTGATTGGCATCCCGCTCGCTGAAGATGTTTGCCTTCAGGAAAGTCGTGTACTGTATATGCAACTGCGCACAATTCTGAGTCACTTGTAACTGCTTTGCCGTTACTTATTGCCAATTATGGACTCACATAATAATATGGCAGTGGGGGTCGCAAAATGCCGATTTATTACTAATAAACCCCAATTATCCGATCGATTCCATCGGATCATTGGGGGGGGCACGTGCCACCCCCCTCTCCCTCCCCACTGGCTCCGCCAGTGATTGTAATAGATTATATATTGGTGTACATTATTATATATTATATATTGGTATACATTATAAGATAATATGTTAATACCCAAGTACAGCACCTGTATGAATAAATGGCATACAGGTTAGGCGAGTCCCAGTGAATAGACCGCGATATAGCTGTTTTTGCCGTTTGCAGGAACTGCGCTGCGCTGCGTGAACTCGGCGACCCGAGTTAGATTCCCGCTCACCGCCAACACCGGTGACAATGATTTGAATTAAATTTTGATTTAAAGCTTTCGTGACTGCAGGGATTCATCTTCTTGGTTCTTTCGGTAAAGTCGCGTAGAAGGGAAGTAATAAAATAATAAAAACCGAGATTCCGGCTTAGCAATCATTGGAAGGACGTAATAAACCATTTCGGATCTTAACTGATTGTGTCCACGTTTACGTTGACTTTCAGACCGCGTTCCACTCACTGACATTGACTATATATCCTGTATTCTCCGCAGGGAATGGATTCTTTGCTCCGCTGCAAGCTTCTTAACACCACTCTCCCATTGACATATTTCGTTGCTTCCTCTTAGTACCTTTCACGCGACGGTCAATGGTATAGTGTATAGCATATTGTATAATAATAATAATAAATAGTATTAAAGTGTAATGTTTAATACAATGTATAAGGTAATAAATATAGTATCGTAATTGTATAGTGAATATACAGCAGTGTGGTATACAGTTGGGTGGGTAGAATAATACATAGTGTAATATTACAATCTATAGTCTAAAAACATATTAGTTGCTGCGGCGCCATATTATTAACATTCTTTCCCTATATTAATTCTAACCTTACTCCCTCCCTTTGATACTGCTAATCCTGCATAATGCATGGGCATAATGACTTTAAACCCCTCGCCAATCCTCCTAATCGCATATCTGCATTTCCCGTAAATATGATAAATTCCTCTTGATATGCACTCCACAGGGAATGCATTCTTTGCTCCGCTGCAAGCTTCGGACCACCATTCTCCCATTGACATTTTTCGTTGCTTCCTCTTAGTACCTTTCACGCGACGGTTTATGGTATAGTGTATAGCATATTATATAATAATAAATAGTATTAAAGTGTAATGTTTAATACAATGTATAAGGTAATATATAGTATCGTAATGTTATAGTGAATATATAGCAGTGTGCTATACAGTTGAGTGGGTAGAATAAAACATAGTGTAATATGACAAGGTATAATCAATAAGCATATTAGTTGCTGCGGCGCCATATTATTAACATTCCTTCCCTTTATTAATTCTGACCTTACTCCCTCCCTTTGATGCTGCTAATCCTGCATAATGCATGGGCATAATGACTTTAAACCCCTCGCCAAACCTCCTACGCATTTCACAAGTAGTGCTAATCGCATATCTGCATTTCCCATAAATATGCTAAATTCCTCTTGATATGCAAATTATTTTGTCAAGACGCTCTTCGCTCCTCCATCCCAGCATAAATAGTCGCTCCAAGCGTGGAGCGTGCCATTCAGACTCTGTCTACTTGACGGACCAGTTCTCCACCTGAGGACGGCTGCTTGCGTTGTGGCCGAAACGTCGTGAGAATTATTTTATTATGTTTTATTTTTATTATTTTATTACTTCCCTTCTACGTGACTTTACCGAAAGAACCAAGAAAATGATTTGAATTGTTCCTGGGCCTCCGCCCCTAGGTCGACTCAGCCTCAAATGAGTACCTGGTGCGGTGTGTAAATGTGCCACTCGGGAGACAAAGGCGGCCGGGCGTGGTGCTGGCTACCCACCCTCTGGTGTTGCCGTTCCGGCCTTAATAGGTGCTGCTACTCGCTAACAGCACTTTTGCCCCAACAGTTTGTTAAAGGCTATATAATACCACACGTGTCCTGCATACAACACCAACAACATCACACAGTCTGCTGCTTCTGCTGGTTGGCGACTCGGCGCCTCCAGCAACGCCACCTCCCCGCTCCCCGCGCGGGCCAAGATCGAGATGTTAGTACGTAGATTGTGTTGACGTTGAACCTCATTCGCACCGTGCGTAGCCAACCGTGCTAATCGGAGGTGCGGCGGGGGGGGCAGGACAAGGTAATCTTCCGCTGTCTGGGAAACTCTGCAGGGGAGGGGAGGGGACGGAGAGAGAGAGAGAGCGCGCGTTCTGGAGAGGATGCAGTGCATAGGAGGGGCAGGAGGGGGAAGAGAGCGAGGGTTCGGTCGAGAGAGTTAAGGGGAGAGTTTAGGAGAAGACTGGTTGTTGTTCTCGCGCTATCGCCATGGCGTTCCCATCGTGTCGCCATCTGCTGCTAGGGTTCCTCGCTCTCTCTCTTGCCGCCATCGTCTCCATGCTCTACCAAACGCCGGGCCTGGCACGAACCATTCCGTGGCGGCTGCTGGGCGCTTGCAGCACACCCACACAGCCGCCACAACAGCCGCAGCAGCAGCAGCGGACCAACACCCTCATCCTGTCCAGCTGGCGCTCTGGCTCGTCCTTCCTGGGCCAGGTGTTCAACCAGCACCCCGAAGTCTTCTACCTGATGGAGCCCTTGAAGCACGTGTGGACCGCCGTGCCAACGAGCGGCGAGCGGGCGCTGCGGGGTGCCACGCGCGACCTCCTGCGCTCGCTGTGCGCCTGCGACGAGACGGCGCTGGAGTTTTACATCGCTCCGCCTCGCCGACTCGGCTCCCTCTTCCTCTTCCACCACAGCGCGGCTCTCTGTCGGCTCCCTGCGTGCTCCGCCGCCACCGCGGCCAACGCGAGCGGTGCCCACGGGTGCTTGCAGCGGTGCAGCGCCGCGCCCTTCGCGGGGATCGGCCGCGCGTGCGAGCGGAGCCGCCACGCCGTCGTTAAGAGCGTGCGGCTCTTCGACGGGCGCGCCCTGCGTCCCCTCGTGGCCGACCCCGGCGTGCGCCTCCGGATCATCCACCTGGTGCGGGACCCGCGCGCCGTCCTCGCGTCGCGCCGCAAGTTGTCGCGCGTCAGCCTCGAGGAGGACGACCGCGCGGTGCTTGGCCGCGCCGACGCCGGCCGCCCGTCGCGCGACGTCGACGTAATGGAGGCGATCTGCCGGAGCAACGACGACGTCGCCGCCGCCGCCGAGGGAGATCGCCGGGAGGGGCGGACACCGGGAGTCGACGGGGGGCTGAGCGGTGCCTACATGGCGGTGCGCTACGAGGACCTGGTGAGCGAGCCCGCGAGGATGACGCGGGAGATGTTCCGCTTTGCCGGCATCGAGCTGCCCGACGCCGTGGCGGCCTGGGTCGAGGTCATGACGCATGGGCAGAGAGATGGCGCGGGAGAGTTCGACGTCGTGAGTTTGCAGTCGCCCGCCGTGGCGCGCAAGTGGCGCCGAAGCCTCCCTTTCGAGGAGGCGCGCGCCGTGCAGAGCGCATGTCGCGCGGCCATGCGGAGGTTTCGCTACCGCGAGTTCGCGAGCGCGGGCGAACTCCGCAACGCGAGCATCGACGCCTTCTACAGATAGACGGCGGTGGGGGAGATGGGGGTGATGGAGAGTGATGGAGGGTCATGGTGGTAGGAGAGATGGAGAGTGATGGAGGGTCATGGTGATAGGAGATGGGATGATCGAGAGTGATGGGAGAGATGGAGGATGATGTCGATTGGTGGTAGTAAAATAGGGGAGATGAATGGAGAGTGATGGGGATGGATGTGATCAATCGAGGGTGTGATGAAGCGATGGAGGTGATAGAGCGTGGACGTGATAGAGAGTGGTCGATGGGGTGATGCGAATGATGGAGAGTTATGTGGCATTCATTATTGTTATCTGCTGCACTGATTAGATGCTATGCGTTCATGTCCTTAGTGTCCTGAGATCCACAGGGAGGTCACGGTCTAAGCACCCACTTCTCTCAATATATATGCGGAAGTAAGATGTGTGTGTGTTCGTGTGTGTTGTTTTAAGTAATTATCGTGTTGATTTGAAGCTTTCGTGACTGCAGGAATCCATACTCTTTGGTTCTTTCGGTAAAGTCACGTAGGTATAAAATAAATCACGTTTCGGGCGTAACACAAGCGTCCATCATCAGGTGGGAAAGCATGGTCTGCTGCTGAGGCAGACTGTTTTAAAAAAAGGTTTGAAATGGGAGTACCTCAAGGGTTATAAAGAAGTGGCCGGGGCTAGTAATGTTAATGTGAAGGATTAGCATGTAACTGTAGAAAAGAAGAAGTGTAGTTCCGTGTTTTTGCTATTGTGCTGTGTTGTTATTGTTCTGTGTTGTTCCGGTTGTTCCGTGTTGTTGTTGCTGATGTTCTGTGTTGTTGTTCCGGTTGTTTCGTGTTGTTTTTGTTGTTTCGTGTTGTTTTTGTTGTTCCGTGTTGTTGCTGTTGTTCCGTGTTGTTGTTGCTGTTGTTCCGTGTTGTTGTTGCTGTTGTTCCGTGTTGTTGTTCCGGTTCTGTTATTTCTGGTGTTCTGTTGTTGCTGTTATTCAGTGTTGTTCCGTGTTGTTGCTGTGCTTCTGTGTTATTGTTCCGTGTTGTGGTTGTTCAGTGTTGTTTATCCATGTTGTTTGTGTTGGTCCGTGTTGCTGTTCTGTGTTATTGTTGTTATGTGTTGTTGTTCCTTGATGTTGTTGCTATTGTTCCATGTTGTTGTTCCGTGTTGTTATTGTTCCGTGATGTTGTCCTTCCGTGTTGTTTCGTGCTGTTGTTGTTTCCGTGTTGTTCCGTGCTGTTGTTGTTCCTGTTGTTCCGTGCTGTTGTCTCGTGTTGTTGTTTTTCTGTGCTGCTGTTGTTTTTCCGTATTGTTGGTGTTTTCTCGTGTTATTCTGTGATGTTGCTGTTCTGTGTTGTTCCGTGTTGTTCCGTGCTGTTGTTGTTCCGTGTTTTTGTTGTTGCTCCGTGTCGTTGTTGTTGTTCGCTATCCGCCACATGCCTGCACCACGTCACAGCGGCTCGTGCACTCTTAACAATAAAAGTCTCACGAGACATAATCAGAGAATAAGCCTCCATATGGTACCTGTGTCTGCAGACATTTTTTTATTTTACACATCCCATCAGCCACGCGACCTCCTGGGTAAGGAACCACTGAGCTACGTAAATCTTTTTCAGAAGCGACCTGCCCATCACAAATGATAGCTCGGTAAAGTGGGCTTATCATCATCACGAGGGAGCTTGTCGAAGCCAAATACTTTAAACCACGTGATATTGATTCTAAACGTGGAGGGGAAAATCGGAGGACCCAGAGAAAAATCCACGCGACCACAGGGAGACACCGCAAACTTCTAACATACAGCAGGCATCAGGTCGGGTTCGAAACCCACGACATGTGTACCAGGCGAGGGAGTTAACATCCCCTTGCCACCGCGACCCCTGCTGCTGCTGCAGTGGTGCACCAGCCAGTCCAGTTAACAACACAACACAAACTTAGCTCGTCCATCATGGTTAGGGGTTATGGTTAGTTGATAGGCTTAGGGGTTCTTGCAACTTTGCTCACCCCGTGTCCCTTGTGGATATCTTTGAAAAAGAGCTTCATAGCTCATCCGATTGCTCCAGGATTAATACGGATTCTAAAACAGGGTACGAGGTTCGGGTTCGGATTATGGTCAGGGGCATGGTTTGGATTAGGGCATGGTTAGGGTTTGAGGTTATCAGGGTAAGGGTTTGAGGTTATCAGAGTTCGAGTTTAGGGCTTCGGTTCTGTCAGGTTTGGGGTTCGTGGTGTCGCCTGCTGGTGGACAGGCATGTGTACTACAGCTACTACACACGGCGACGTGGACAAGTGCACAATCTACACTACTGCATTACGGCACTTAGAAGACACAACTTCTCATCCTCCTTCACTTACCTGTCTCGCCACAAACGATACAAAGTGCTTTACATATCATGTGAGCGACACAGCCTTGTCAGTAACATTGATTTAACACAAGCCATACTCTGTAAAGATTTCCACGGTGGAGTCAGGCTCGCTCAAACTAATGGCATTGAACTGCCGGATGTTATATGTAAGGGTCCACTGTTAGACATGGATCCTAGTTGAACACAAAAACTATATAGCGCGATAAAAAAAAGTCTGATCCTGCTGGTATTTGGGGCGCCGTGGTGGCGAGATGTTAACTACCTCGCATAGTACACAGGAGGCCGTGGGTTCGATCCCGACCCTGACGCCTGCTGCTGTATATTTAGAGTTTCCGTGCATGTCTCTCTTTCCCCGTGGTAATAATAATAATAGTTCAATTTGTAACGCGCGCAAATTTGCAGACGTAGTGGCCGCAACTCAGAGGCGCGGAGCCAAGCTCAGAGTCGCTCAAAAGCATGATTGTAGAGGTGAGTTTTTAAGTCTCTCTTGAAGGAGGCGATTGAGGTGATGCTGCGAATGTGCAGAGGGATATCGTTCAAAAATGTTGGGGCTGCCACCGAGAAGCGGCGCATAGACATGACCATCCTGGATCTTGGTATCAAGAGGAGGTCGTGAGTCGCGCGGCGCATGCATCTGCCGTGTGCTGAGCTGCAAGTTGTCAATAATGAAGAAAGGTACGGCGGGCAGGCGGAGATTTGTCTCCGGGTCTCCTCCAGTTTTCCCCCTCCACATTTAGAATCGACGTCACGCGTTTTGAGTATTTGGCTGATATACATTTCGACATGATGATAAGCCACTTCGTTGAGCTATCATCTGTGATGACCAGGTCGCTTCTGAACAAGAGTTGCACAGCTCAGCGGGGCCTTACCTGGTGACATAAAAAAATTAGTTTTCTTACAAATCTATTTCTACAGAATATTTCGATAATGCAGTAAAACCTCGATAGTAGGTACGTTGCTGGAGCCCTTTGTTTGAAACGTCGTATATTGAACTTATGACAACTTATAACATTTCCACTGTGAGGATTCGTTCCCAGCCTTCGTAACTTATCATTTCCCACTGTACGCACTTCATAACTGACGATTAAAATTGTAAACAAAGACTAATTATATTGAATATGAATGTAATATTTTATACTGTACACTATATATAAAAAAAAGTCAAAAGTTGTGTGTGGGTTTGTGTGTGGTCGCTCTCCAACGGTGGGGTTTTCGTGAAAAAAAATAGCCAGGTCGCACGCCGTAAACCCCGCGGTGATCAAGCGCTATTCATTTTTCACATCCGTCAACTTTAAATTAGTTTAACTAGCGATTTAGTGCGATGTTTGCGTGCTTTCATTTATTTATGACGTGTGCACGATCATACCAACTCACGCGCCTTTGGTGGGGGGAACGGCCCATGCCAAGTCGCACACCTTCGGTGGGAGTGAGGGGGACATTTTCTCGCGTTAAAAATGCTATTAAAAAATACACTAAACGCTCAGGTACATTTTTCACTGTGTAATGTCCCCCCCCCCCCCACCCCGATGCGTGCAGTTATTACTACTATACAGTCGCTAGATGCTACCACTATAGGCCGTAGATATTACTGCAGAGCAGCCGGGGAGATCGTGGCTCGGGGGGGGGGGGGGGGGCTAGCAGCCCAGCCCTAGCCTGCCAAGGTGCCACCTCGGCCGGCTGGACAATCTAGGCGAGGCCGGAGGCTCTGCACGGGAGTAGGCCTCACCACGCCACTCTGTCAGGTGAGTACTTTGTGCTATACAGTCCATAAATACTGCTTTCGAGTCAGCATGTACTACTATAGTGATAGCAGGTACCACCACAGTCGATATGCACTGCTGTAATCATAGCAGGTACCACCACAGTATGCACTGCTGCAGTGAAAGCAGGTACCACCACAGTATGCACTGCTGTTACATTTTTAAGAGTAGTTTTGAAATATTTTAGGACCCGGGCAACGCCGGGTACTTGCCGCTAGTTAACAATAAAAGAACGACTAAGATAAAATAAACATAGTGGACCGTAAAATACGCTTCAAAATAATGTAAACACTTATATGGGCTATATAGTTTTTAATAGAAAAATAACGGATAATACACTGTAACATAACAAATGTATGTTAATAGCTTCAGAAAGTCAAAGAGTCTCCACTTGTTCGCCATCATTGTCAACGCATGCATGGAATCTTCTCCAGGTGGTCTCCAGAGCCTGTGGTATTGTTGCAAATTCTCAGAAGTGTCAACTATTTTTTGTAAGCACCACACACCAGCGCTCTGTGACGTAGTGCGTAGCTGTGCGCTGATTGGTTGAGACGAATGTCAACACGCATTTTCTGATCTGTTATAATTGTATTGTTAAGGAAAGCTAAGAATAGGTTTTATTCTTTCCTGCAAAAAACACCAAATAGAAACATTTTGCAAGGAATAGTGTTACTGCATTAACCACACGCGGTACTTGTGGTGACCATGAAAACAAAAATGCTCTGATAATTATATATTTGCATTGCCTTTGAAACTGATTGGCCTACACCGGAGACAGGCTTCTGTAGGGCCCAGTTTCACCAGTGTCTGGCAAAAAGGTCCCAATTGTATTGTTCTTTATATAGTGCCGTACATAGAAAAAGTGCATTTTATTTCAGTACATTTATTTAGTCGTAGTAGGATGGACAACAACAGGAACAATAAAGTCGTCGTCGTCGTTCGGAAAAATGGAAGGAGCCCGTCGGAGAGGAAGAGCTACACAGAGAATGACTCAATAACGACGACCACATCAGAGATTTGTGCCAGGAAGATGTGGCCGCTGCTTGGGCCAGAATGGCACTACAAGACGGAGGAATGTAGAAACAACAAAATTACGTAAACGTGCAGTGGGCACCTGCCCATGGACCGTGATTTGTTCGGTTACTAAATTGCTTTACCACCAATATTACGGTAATATACGGAAGTTCGTTCTGAAAACGTCGTATAACGGTTGCTTATCGAGGTATTACCGTGCTACGTGGGCAATGGGGCACAGGCACGGCCAACAACAACAACCTCAATACATTCAACAACACTGCCGAAATATAAATAAATATATAGGTGACGTTTCAGACTATGGCCCTTCTGTCCAAACTTGTGGTTCATTAAACAGAAACAGCAGGGAACCACATAGCAGACAGACGCCCAAAGGGGTCAGTGTTACTCACTGGGGCTTCCATAGGGGTGTAGGTGTGTAGTGGCTGCGTGTAGGTGTGTGGTGACTGTGTATGACTGTGTGTATGTGTGTGTGTGTGGTCGTGGTTACTTATGCCCCAACCGAAGACGAACATCTGTGGAGGGATGCAGGCAAAGCCGATGAGTCAGATGCCTTCTATGACCTCCTGTCACAGGTGCTGGCTAAAGTGGCCACTTGGGACAGAGTCATCTTGTTGGGTGACTTCAATGCCCGAGTTGGTCATGATGCTGGCACCTGGTCTGGAGTGATTGGAAGGCATGGGCCAGATCAGCTCAATAACAACGGTAGGAGGCTGCTAGATTTTTGTGCAGCCCATAGGCTTGTAATTACCAACACGCTCTTCCGGCATCGGCGCATCCACACAACATCATGGATGCATGCCGGGTCCAAGCAAGAACATCTGCTGGACTACATAGTGACGGACCAGCGGATGCGAGCCCATGTCCTTGACACCAGGACCTACCATATCTGCCCTCTGACCATCGACTAGTCATCTGTAAGATGTGCCTGCCATTCTTCCACTCCGGTGGTGGGTGTACACCCAGGACCCCATTCCAACCAAAAGAGGCCTGGTCTTAGTTAGCTGATGAAAGTTGCAAGCGAGAATTTCATCATCGCTTGCAGCTGGGGTTGGCATCATCCCCCACTCCTCCTGATGTCGAGGGTAAATGGGCGAGGTTTAGGATTGTGACTCATGCAGCTGCAATGGCTGCTTTGGGTACGCGGTCCAGACCTTCCCAGAAACCCTGGCTGACAGAACAGGTGTTCAGGTTAGTTGAGAAAAAGCGACAAGCCCACTCTCATCGGCTACAGCATCCCACGTCAGAGAATGAGGAGGTTTACCGCAGCCTTCGCTCGGAGGTTCGGAGAGCCGTAAGGCGCTGCAAGGATGGGTGGTGGTCGCGGGTTGCTGAGGAGATAGAGTCTGCCTCAGTGGCCCGCGATCACAAACCACTATTTCACTCCATCTAAAAAGTAACCTGCAGCGCCACACCTATTACCATCATTATTGGAAAAAACGGTGATCCAATCTCCGACCCCCAGGAACAGGTTTGCAGATTTGCTGAGCATTTCTGTGAGGTCCTGGGGGAGGGGAAATCTCTCAGCCAGGAAAACATCATGGCACAAAGTGGGCATAACCCTGCTGAGGCTGTGGTGCCTCAAATATTGGAAGAGGTTACCCCCTGTGAGTGGCTGGCTGAGGTGCCATCTGTTGAGGAAGTTCTGAAGGCGATCCGGAGTCTGAGACCAGGAAAGGCACCGGGCAGAGATGATCTCCCAAGCGAAATGCTGAGGGAGGGTGGCGTTTGTGCACAGACTGCCCTATATGACATCATAACAACAGTCTGGACCACTGGACGGGTTCCGCAGGATTGGAAGGATGCCCTGGTGGTCCCCCTCTTTAAGAAGGGGGACCGCACAGACTGTAACAACTACAGGGGCATCTCACTCCTCAGTGTGCCGGGAAAGGTCCTGGCAAGGATTATTCAACATTGCCTTGCTAGGCACGCTAAGGAGAGGCTTGCGGAGCCCCAATGCGGTTTCAGGAAAGGGCGGTCCTGCACAGATGCTATATTTTCTGTCCGTCTGCTACAGCAGAGGTGTAGGGAATTCCAACAAGACCTACATCTCTGCTTTATTGACCTGATCAAGGCCTATGATACCATCAGTAGGCCTGGGCTCTGGGTTGTTCTTCGTGCTTTCGGAGGCACAACGTGGGGATAACCCTGCTGAGGCTGTGGTGCCTCAAATATTGGAAGAGGTTACCCCCTGTGAGTGGCTGGCTGAGGTGCCATCTGTTGAGGAAGTTCTGAAGGCGATCCGGAGTCTGAGACCAGGAAAGGCACCGGGCAGAGATGATCTCCCAAGCGAAATGCTGAGGGAGGGTGGCGTTTGTGCACAGACTGCCCTATATGACATCATAACAACAGTCTGGACCACTGGACGGGTTCCGCAGGATTGGAAGGATGCCCTGGTGGTCCCCCTCTTTAAGAAGGGGGACCGCACAGACTGTAACAACTACAGGGGCATCTCACTCCTCAGTGTGCCGGGAAAGGTCCTGGCAAGGATTATTCAACATTGCCTTGCTAGGCACGCTAAGGAGAGGCTTGCGGAGCCCCAATGCGGTTTCAGGAAAGGGCGGTCCTGCACAGATGCCATATTTTCTGTCCGTCTGCTACAGCAGAGGTGTAGGGAATTCCAACAAGACCTACATCTCTGCTTTATTGACCTGGTCAAGGCCTATCATACCATCAGTAGGCCTGGGCTCTGGGTTGTTCTTCGTGCTTTCGGAGTCCCTCTGCTCACGATCATTAAGGACCTTCATGATGGTGAGTGGGCCCGGGTAAAACTACGTGGCTGGGAGTCAGAGCCTTTCCCTGTACACCTTGGGGTGCGACAGGGATGTCCTCTGGCTCCCACATTATTTAACATCTATTTTGACCGCGTAGTTCGTGAAGCCTTCAATAGCTGTACCGGGGGAATTTCCATTTGGTACAGATATAATGGGAGGCTGATCGACGCCCGGGTGTGATCAAGGGATGGCTCCTTATTGGTCAACCACGTTATGTATGCCTATGATTTGGTAATAGCTGCTCATTCAGAAGAGGAGTTGGAGACGCTGCTGCTGAGACTCGAGCATGCCACTAAGAGGGTGAGGCCTTACCATCAGCCCCACCAAAACTAAGCACCTGCCTGGGTATTTTGTACCATCAGACACTCCACCCCCACAACTCCCAATCGGTGATGGGGCAGTAGTGGAGAGAGTGGAGAGTTTCCCATACCTGGGCAGTGTGCTTATGACCGGCTCCAGTTTAACAGCAGAGGTCTCACTCCGAATCAGTCGAGCAGCAATATCTTTTCATTGGTTGCGTAACGCTGTGTGGAAGCTACCTGGTCTGTCGCTCCGCACGAAGCTTCAGGTCTTCTCAGCCACAGTCATTCCCTCCCTTCTCTATGCGATGGAGTGATGTGGTACAAATTATGCCGCCCCGTCCCTCCTCTGCCTGTCTCGTCGACCCGTGGGGGTGTGTGTGGGGGGATGCGTTTCAACCGCGGTGGCCGAATGCCCTTCGCCGCGACCATACCATCTTAAGGCCGGTCGCAGCGCCGCGGTGCAAAGTAGCGTCGGGGGAGGTCGTCCAATTCCCTGGTCGCCGGAAACCGTGAAAGTCAATCCCGATAAGGGCTTCTCGGATAAAAACCGGTCGATCAGGTGACCTCCCCTTCCAGCTCTATGGGTGGGGGGAAATTGCGTGTGGGTGTGTTCATGTGAGGTGAGGTGAGGGGGACGCGGGGTCGGCTCCGTCGCTTGGTGGTGGCGAGGTCGTAGATGGGGCGCCTGCTGAACGGCTTCGTGGCGGCGGCATCACATAGCCCCCCGAGGTTTCAGTCCCTGTCCCGGGTTGACTGGAGCACCTTGCTTGGGCCGCGCCCACGAGGAAACGCTGCGGGGTTCGGGGGATCCGTCCGGACCTTGTGGCTGGTCTCGGGGCGGGTGGTTCCATCTTCTGTAGCTCCTGCGGTGGCGTCCTCCTCCACTCCAGCGGCTCTCCCTGTCCCTTGGTACCTGCGGGCTGGGGCACAAACTCAGCAGCAGAAGGATTTAGGAGCCGTCATCCGCGTCATCTCCTGACTGGATCGGGGCGTCTCGGGGGCCCGGCGGGGCCCATGTAGTGTGCGAGGCCCCCCAACACGAGGGGTGCGGGTACCCCGGGATTTCGGGGCCTTCGGGCGACGGGGTTCTCTCTCGCCGGGGCCGCTTTACATGGTTTTAAGCGGCGGACGTTGACCACCGTCTCTCGACCCCTCTCCCTGCCATAGATTAGTACCATCCAGGGGAAGATCTGCCGCACCACGGTCCAGGGTCCTCGCCAGTAGGTCGTCAGTTTCCCCACCTGCCTGGCCCCGACGCGAGGGGTGTGTAGCCACACCTTAGCGCCGGTCAGGAATAAGGGGGGTTCCATGCGGGGTCGGGAGCCCTGTTGTTGCCGCCGATGCGCGGCTTCCCCTTGCGGGAATGCTCGGCCTCGGGCTTCTCGCAGGGTCTCCATCAGGTGTTCCACGGGGCGGCTTCCCTCCTCCGGCTGGGGGGAAGGAACGCCGAACAGCAGATCTGCGGGTAAACGAGACTCACGGCCGAACATCATCAAAAACAGGGTTTGTCCCGTCGACGTGTGTATGGTGGTGGCACAGGCGTAAAGTGCGTAGGGGAGGTGTTCGTCCCAATCCCGTTGATTTGCGGCCGCCATACGTTTGAGTTTCCCCGCTAAGGTCTGATTCATGCGCTCCACCATACCGTTCGCCTGGGGGTGGTACGCTGTGGTTCGGTCCTTCTGGATTCCGAATTCTCGGCACAGTGCCTGGAACAGCTCGGCCTCGAACTCGCTACCCTGGTCGGTGAGGACTCGTTCTGGGATCCCGTGCTTAAGTACGTAATGCTCCACGAATGCCCGGGCCACCACCAGGGCCGTTTTGTCAGGGATGGCCACTGCCACGGGGTAGCGGGTGAAATACTCTACTGCGACTAGGATATACCGGTTGCCTCGATGGGACCGTGGGAATGGCCCTTGTAGGTCGATCCCAGCCAGCTGGTTCATGCGGCTGACGCGGAACGGTCTTAGGGGTACCTGGTATCGTACCGGTTTCGGCCCGCACTGCTGACAGGCGCGGCAGCCCTGTACCCAGGTGGCCACGTCTTGTGCCAATTTGGGCCAGGGATACTGGCGACGCAGGGTCTCTCGAGTGCGTCGTTCCCCATCGTGGCCCCCGAGTGGGTGGTCATGCACCAGCCGTAGCAGCTGGGGTCGTACCTGGGCAGGAACACAGATGCACCCCGGCTGGCGGCCTCGATTAACTCCCGTACCACCCCGTTCTGCACACACAACAGGCCATACAAACCGCTCCAGGGTCCTGGTAGGGCGCTCTTTTCCTCCCGCAGTGCCGCCTCCAATGCCGCCAGATCGGGATCCCGCTGCTGGGTCTGTCTCAGCTGCTCATCGTTCAGGCCCGGGAAGGCGCAGCCGACGTCCTCCTGGATCCGTCCGATCGGGGCGGGGTGATCCGCCGGGTCCCGAGCCGTGGGTCCCGCGCTTGCCGGGCGGTCGACGGGATCCTCGGTGCCACCTTTGAGGGTCTCTGTGGCGCACACTGCACTCTCTCTCGCTGGGAGGGGGTCAGTGGCCGCGGCCTCTCGGGGGTCCGGTGCCTGCCGGGAGCGTCCCCCCATGAAACATGGGCAGGCCTCCTCCGCCCTTGTCTCGGCGTACACCGTGGGCCGCCTCGACAAGGCGTCCGCATTTGCATGCGTCCGCCAGCCCAATACTCGATTTGCAGGTTGTACTCCTGCAACTGCGCCAACCACCGAGCCATCTGCCCCCGCGGCTCCTTGAATGTAAGAAGAAACTGCAGAGCATAATGGTCAGTGCGTACGCGACATTTCCTGCCGTACAAATACGGCCGGAACGGCTTACATGCGAAAATCACGGCGTATAACTCTTGGCGGGTCATGCAATAGTTCAGCTCGGCCCCACTCAAGGTCCGGCTGGCGTACGCGATGACCCGTTCCGCCCTATCCTGTACCTGTGACAACACCGCGCCCAGCCCGCTGCTGCAGGCGTCGGTGTCCAAAATAAAATTGGTGGTAAAATCGGGGAAAGCGAGGGTGGGGGCGTGGCTGAGGTGGTCTTTGAGAGTGGTGAAGGCCGTCTGGCAGGCCCCCGTCCACTGGTAGGGGTGCTTAGGGGAGGTGAGTTGGGTGAGGGGGCATGCAATCTCGCTGAATCCCTTTACAAATCGATGATAAAAGGTGGCTAGCCCTAAAAATGATCTGATCTCCGTCAGATTCCTTGGCCGTGGCCACTCCACTATGGCGCGTACCTTCTCCGGATCGGTGCGCACGCCTGCCTCGCTGACGCGATGCCCGAGGTACCCCACCTCGCGTTGTGCAATGTAACACTTACGTGGCTTAAGCTTGAGATGAGCCGCTCGCAGTCGCTGGAACACCTCTCGTAACCTGGACCAGTGCTCAGACAAAGATCTACTGAACACTATCACATCATCCAAGTAAATCAGGCACTGTTCCCATTGCAAGCCCCGCATCACCAACTCCATCAGCCGCTGGAACGTCGCGGGCGCATTGGTGAGTCCGAACGGGAGTACTCGAAACTCGAATAGTCCCATCGGGGTGGTGAACGCGGTTTTCGGTCGATCTTCCTCTGCCATCTCCACCTGCCAGTACCCGGATGCGAAATCGAGGGTGGAAAAATATCGCGCTCCGGCGAGGCTGTCAAAAGTGTCGTCGATGCGGGGTATGGGGAAGGCGTCGCCAAACGTGACTGCGTTCAATTTACGGTAATCGACGCAGAACCGGGTTGACCCATCCTTTTTCGTTACTAGTACCACCGGGGCTGACCAGGGGCTCGCTGAGGGCTGAATTATGTTATCGCGAAGCATGTCCCCAACCGCCTCTTTGATCTGGGCGCGTTCGGGTGAGCCCACTCGGTACGCAGGGAGTTTGATGGGTCGGGCTGCACCGGTGTCAATTTGGTGCTTAACAAGGTCGGTCCGACCCACGTCCGAGTCGTGTTCACTGAACACGTCGGCATACTCCTGCAGTAACTCACGCAGCCGATCGGCCTCTCCCTTAGGTAAATCCGCCCATGGCACATGTAACGCGTCGAGCAGGGGAACGACCTCGGCTCGGGGAGTCGGGCCGACTCGCCAGGCCAGGTCCTGGTCACCCTCGGGACGACCGGGGTCCTCAGCCCAGAGTGCGAACACCGAGTCGTCAGAGTGGCGTGCGTGCAGGGGGTGTACGGTGGCTATCGGGGTGCGCCGTCGCAGTATCGCTGGGGTACTATGAGGGTTAAACATCCGCATAAACAATCGGTCCCCATCTGCGTTTACCAACGTGGCGGATCCCACGACCCCATACCGTTTTGCCAACTCCGGGTGAGGAGTTAACATTACCTCCCCTGATGGTCGGAGCGCGGGGTCGATGGGGGATGTTGCCACCGGCACCAGCATCTCGGTAAGCGGCCCGATGGTGACTGCCGTCGCCAGGATAGCGGCCACAGGTGCGAAGCGGGGGTGCGTCGGCTCTCGTCCCAGGAACGGAATCCGCTCGCCACTGCTCTCCATGGTGGCGCATCGCTGGCGGGGTTGCACGTTGAGTCCCAGCTTTTCTAGGAGGTCGGTACCTGCAATACACTCGTGACACAACGCACTTGACACGTAGAACTCCTGGGTGCACACCTGGCTGCCTATACGGACCTCTAGGGTGGCTCTCCCCAGCAACCCCATTCCGGCTCCGCTCGCCGTGTGCAGCGCGCGGTCCGGGGCCTGCAGGTGACGCACGTCGACCCCGATCGCGCTGCAGTGCGCTGCGCTCACGAGCGAGGCCACCGCCCCCGTGTCCAGCAGGATTCGGGTACGCATTCCGTTTACCTCCCCTTCCACCAGCGACGTGGCCCCCGTGATCCCCGCCACCAGCTCCCGTAGCCAGTCGCCAGGAGTCACCGTTTCCGTGGGCGTTGTTGCTGGAACCTGTGTGGAGATCACTCGCTCGCCATTATCACTACAGCTTGTTTGTGTCGGGGCTACATCGATTTAACCCCCCGGTGGTCCCCTCTCTAGGGGGGCCTTGGTGTTTGACCTTAGCTCTTGTCTAGCTTGAGTGACCTGAGGACAGTCCCTCATTCGGTGTCCCCGTTGGTCGCATATATGGCATGTAGGGGGAAGGGTGGCGGCTCCGTAGCGGGTACCCTGCCCGCTCCCTCCCCCAGTACGCAGTTGTCCCACATCGGACTCTAATTGGGCTACCCTCCCGGCCAGCCCCCCTACGGTCGAGCGTAGTTCCCCCATCTCAGTCTCATTGGTAGACTGTAGCTTGGCCATATTTCGGCTCATTTTATCGTCTACTTGGGTTATCATATCTCCCATGCCGGCCTGTAACCCGGCTACCCACCCCGGGGTTGTCTTGCTGGGTCTCTGGGGCTCCCTTGCCCGTCCCCTTACTGCGATGGCGAGCTCCTCCTCCTCGTCCGAGAGTAGGCTTGCTACGGCGCACTCTCGTCCCCTCTCTCGAGGCTGCGCGCGCTCACCAGAGAGCTTCTCGCATTTACGCGCGCGCTCGACGAGGGTGTTAAAGGAGATGCGTGCAACGTCTACATTTGGCTGCCACCACGGGGTGCGTGCCAAATATCACTGGACTTTCCCGGCGGCGAGGCCCTCAATTATTTTTGACTCGTACTCTGGGTACGCGAGCTGGGTCAGCATGCGTACGTCTTCGGCGTAATCTCGCAGATCCTCGCCGGGTTGGCGGCGGCGTGCCTCTAAGGCCGCCTGCGCCTCCTCTTCGTCATAGGTGCCGAAGCGCCGTTCGAGTTGGCACATTAGTTCCTCCCACTGTGTTTGTGCGCTTGCGGGCAAAGCTTCTACAAAGTCAGCTGCCCGCCCATCTAAATGTAGCTCTAACTGCTGCAACGCCTCCTCATCTGACCACCCATTAACCTTTTTAGCCCCCCTGATGCTGCGGGCAAACGATTTCCATGATGGAATTCCTTTGCCCGTAAATGTGCATTTGATTTTAATCTGGGTTGGGGGGCCTCTTTCCCTTGGGGGTGCGGGGGATCATCCCGTTTCTGACACCAATGTGGGGGCCGTTGGCCCCCGGGGTCTCTCCCTCACGCATCCCCTATTCCAGTTGCGTTGCCGCACCGACCTATTACCCGCTAGGGTTTCGCCGGCATTCGAACGCGACGCCCCTACCGTTACAGCCTCGCGCAGCGCTCCCATGCTGTGAGCATACGTATGCACAGCATCATCAATCAAACGTCATACACCGTCACGTACAGCTCTCGCATGCTGCGAGCGTGTACCCGTCTACCACCCTGTGCAGCACTCGTCTCCACGTCGAATAACCACGTTACCAATCGCACCCGTATCCGACACGTAGCGAATGTACGCGCACTCAGGCACCCAGCTCCCCGCGGCACTCACTCACCACTGAATACTCACGTTATGATCGCGCACCTGTATCATACACGGAGTGAACGCACGTGCACACACGCCGCTCCACACACGGCACACTGTTCAACGATATCACACGAGGCCACGGTCAGCTATTAATGATTGATTGTCTGCTACCTGGGAATTGATGTTAAATCAGTATGAATCGACGAGGCTGGCCTATTCCACTACCCCTGTACCTATTCCCTATTTATCGGCTATGATCCTACTTCACCTCCTTACTCACTGTTAGGTGCCCACGGCGGTCCGTTGATCCCGTACTCGCAGCGTACCTCGATGCGTCTCACGGACGTTCGGGTCGCTGGGCTGGAGAGCGTCCTGTCGCCTGGCGCTGGAGTGAGAGAGCGATCTCCCCTTTGCGCCCCCTTTTTATCCTCCCTACATCAAAGGAATGCGGCTCCGAGCGTGGTGGCGGCCCTCTCCCAGTTTTTCTTTAACAATGGACGTGCGCCCGCTAGCACGCGCACGGCGGTTCCGGGCGCCTTTGATATGCTAATCGGATGTGCTGCGTGTGCGGCGCCAATTCCAATTAATCCCCTTCTCATGCATGGCGCCGTGCTCCTGCGCACCATGCAGCGGCGTCCATCACCACGGCCCGCTGCGGAAGTTAAGCGCGGAGCCTCCGCATGTCCCCACCACCTGCCCCATCAATTGCGCACCCTAAACTATGCCGCCCCGTCCCTCCTCTGCCTGTCTCGTCGACCCGTGGGGGTGTGTGTGGGGGGATGCGTTTCAACCGCGGTGGCCGAATGCCCTTCGCCGCGACCATACCATCTTAAGGCCGGTCGCAGCGCCGCGGTGCAAAGTAGCGTCGGGGGAGGTCGTCCAATTCCCTGGTCGCCGGAAACCGTGAAAGTCAATCCCGATAAGAAGGGCTTCTCGGATAAAAACCGGTTGATCAGGTGACCTCCCCTTCCAGCTCTATGGGTGGGGGGAAATTGCGTGCGGGTGTGTTCATGTGAGGTGAGGTGAGGGGGACGTGGGGTCGGCTCCGTCGCTTGGTGGTGGCAAGGTCGTAGATGGGGCGCCTGCTGAACGGCTTCGTGGCGGCGGTATCACAACTGCGTGTGTGTTAACTGTGTGTGTGTGGTGACTATGTGTGTGTGTGTGTTAACTGTGTGTGTTAACTGTGTGTGTGTGGTGACTATGTGTGTGTGCTCTCTATGCCGTGCTGTATGCCGTGTCAAGTCAACGTCATGCGGGGTACATTTGTGGCACAAAGCTGCCACTCAAAGCACATGTTTAGAACACTCCAAAGAATGAGAAAATAGACACTATCTATAGTTAAAAAAAAAATTAACAATCGAGTTGTGGTTGTGAGTTGCGTGCATGTGCAAAATAGCTGTGTTGTTGTTGAGTTGTTACTGGAGTGTAGTGACAGTGGATTACGTCGTGGCCAAGCGTTCCATGCCCCGGCGTTCCGTGCCATGCCAGGCGTGCCGTGCCCCATGTGCCGTGGCAAGGCGGTGGAGACGGCGATGCTGGTACGGACAGCATTGACTTTGTGCGCTGCTGAGTGCGTAGAGACGCACGCCGACAACGAGAAGCAGTGACCACCTCCTCACCTCTACAGTTCCACTCCTCACCTTCTCACTTGTACAGCTCCAGAGCAGTGGTTCTCAACTGGCGGTATGCGGAAGACCCCTGGGGGTAACGTGCCAATGTCCCAAGTGGTACGTGGCATGATCTATAAGTGTGAAATTTTATATCGATGTTCGTTATTCATACAGTCAGTTCTCAGAAGCACGTTGGGTCAGGCAAAGGAGTCTATACTCGGTTTAAACAAAATTCAACAAAGGGGGTATCGATAGCCCAACGGGTTGAGTATTGGCCTAGAGCTCCCGAGCTCCACTCATGACCTCCAGAGATCCAGAGCTCATCAGTGACTCTGAGAGCACCACGGACTCGAGACACGAGACGCCGAGGAACTCGGCAGCAGCCGATCTCATCGTCTCAGAGAACTCATGGATCGTCACCGTTAGTATCAGCAGCCTTACATCCTCATTATCTGCATCGTCATCAGCAGCAGCATCATCAGCAGTCCTCTAACCTTGGGTGCTGAGGTGGCAGGGTGGCTCAGGTGAGAGCTGACACTGCTGAGACTCCCCTGGTTTCTAATCTGGGTCCTCAAGCATAGCAACTTGGTGGTCACAACCTGGTCACAAAAGACTCGCAGAGACTCATAGACCCACACAGAGACCTATAGACTCACATATACACTGATGGATTCACATAAAGAGCCATAGATTCACAGAGACTGCTGTACTCTGGAGAGCTCTTAGACCTCGTAAGCATGGGATGTGGTCCATCTTGTTTGTGTCCAAGCAGTCCCTCTAGGATTAATGGGCAGGGCAGCCGCGCTTTTAAATGACGCTTCAGGCGACTGACAAGCTATGGAAATTGAAACGATAAAAATAACTCCACATAATCTTCACAGTTGAATTCGTTTGTGATAGTTAGATCTAACACACACAGCTCTTCTTGCAGGGAGACTGGATTGATATGGTAAACCAGGGGCGAGATTACAACACTCTAACCCTGGAGATGCCCTCACGGAGCACGACTCGTCATGGCAAAATTTCAATTCCGGTTCTCTGCAAATGTATGATGGCTTCTGAACGTTTAAAAATAGTATCATTAAGCCCTTGGCTGGTGAGAATATGGATGGATGAATGGATGGCTTCGCAATTCACTGAAATCACTTAACACGTAGCATTTGTAATGGAGCGTGTTTGTGAAAGATGGATACAAAGAAACTATATAATGCATAAAGAGAAAGAGTAATAGATATATCGACAAGGTTTTATCAGAGGTTCAACTTCCACGACAGCCTAAACATCGGTCACGCTCATGAACAGCAACGTACAATACATATGCAACGTTTACAGGTGCAATGAGAGAGCGCCACCTGGGGGGTTACAGGGGACATTTGCATGGCCACCGCTGGGTAACCAGTGTCCAATCTGGAGTACGGATTCAATCCAGGCCAAAGGTAATGGGCGGAGCTACGGGGAATATTCGAGAACCATCTAGAGGATTCCACGAGGGGGCGTGGCCGTAGGCGGAGCATAGCTCCACCGGGGGGCATATAAGCAGAGGCAGGAGAGGACTCGTGGTCGGTGTGGGAAGCCTCGGGTCCAGACTGCATCGCCGCTCTACCTCTCCTCGCCAACGACCACGTGGCGAACCTCCAGTGAAGCCGTCTCTCCGGGCACGCCGCCAGCCAGCAGCGCGGAAGGAGAGAGAGACATACCGCAGCAGTGGACGAGGGAGCAAGATAACTACCCAGAGAGAGAGACAGCGCGGAGCTGTGCAGACATTCTGTTAAAAGACACCAGTCCAGAGTCGTCGTGGAAGTCGTTTATTACACAGGTACCATGCCACACAATGTTCACTCACTCTCAGAAAGAGAACAACTCAGAAAGCCCCAGGAGTGCAGAATCACAGAAGATCGGGAAGCCATCAGCAGCAGCAGACACATGATAATGAGGAGCAAGCACTACCAACAATTTCCCGAGCTCTGCAGTCCCCTTTATATTAAGATGTCCGGGCCAGCGAAAAATAAGTGTTCATTATATGTTAGGGAGGAAACCAACAGTACCCGGAGAAAACGCACGCGGGAGCACGATGGGGCAACAGCACTTCATCCCATCGTACAGAAACAGCAGCTGGAGTTCAGGTTCCTGCTGAACCGCCTTCTCCTGGCAGAGCCAGGGGGTACGGCCCTTTCTTGACACCCACCCACGGGGAAGACAGTTCCCCCAGCATTTCCACTGTGCGATCCACGACCCTCGCCTCCAGAGCGCTGGGTCCACGGGCAGCCACATGCAGCCACAGCCACCACTGTCAGGATGAAAAGGGGACAGCGAGCAGACTGATCGCCATCTGTGTCCGTCTGCACGTGCGGTATAGAGCGTTGATCCCTCACGCAAGGCGATTGTGCTTGAATGCGGCTGCTGTGTGTGTGTGGTGGAAGAGAGAGTTCCTCTCCCGGTCCTTCTCCGTGCCCAATCCCATTCCTAGTCCTTCTGTGAGCAGTCCCCCTTCTTAACCTCCTTCTGCTCCTCTCAAGTTCACCTTTTCTCTTCCATCCCCCCTCCCCTTTCCTTACCCCTCCTTCACCCTCTTTCGCGGTCGCTCATTCCTCGATACTTCGCACGCCCCTGCCACCTAAATAATTCTACACTGTCATTTTTTTTGTTGTGTTAAACCATGTCATAGAGTGCCATGAGTGAAGGCGCTGGTGGTGGTTGGTTCTACAGGCAGGGCCCCGCGCTCTATTCATAGTCTCCGTAGTAGTAGCAGCAGGAGCAGCAGAAGAGACGTCCGAAGAATGTGCCCACCGCAGCTGGCGGCTCCTCTCCTACGTCAGTCACCCGGCCCTGCCACCCACTGCCCATCTCGGCAGCGGCGGCGGCCGCCCCCTCCGCGTGGCCTGGCTCGGCTCGGCAGGAGCCGGATCCGGCCGTCTCCCGGTAGGGGTGGAGTAGCTTGGCCGGCAAGGGGGTCATGGGGACAGCTCCCGGATCCGGCGCCGGGGACATCTCCCGCCTCTCAACCGCCGGCCGCGGCGGGGCAGTGTCCCTAACCGTGGCTGTCGCTGAGCGGGGGCTGATGGCGGCCGCCAGAACAGCATTTGAGGTCACCGCCGCCGCTGCTGGTGGTGATGGCGATGGTGGTGATGATTCTACCATGCTGGATTTCTTCCGACGGGCCTTATCCTCGCTCTTGGAGGAAGGCGGTCTTTTCTGGCAGTCGGATGAGACACCCGGTCCTGGAAGTTCGGCTTCTGTAATCGCTTTCGGGGTGAGGGCAGCGGGAGAGTTGGCAGCTGCTGCTGCTGTCTCCTCCGAAGTCATCCAGGGGTGCAGGAGAGCATCGTGTGGAGTAATTCTCTCGTCCGGGCTCCAGCTAAACAAACGAGATGAACGAAGTGCAGTGACACCAACAAGACATTTCTGTGGGATGCTAATTTGCTGGTATCAAGATGATGACAACATAATAAAAAGGCAATACAGGTGTTGAGATGTTTAAACACCAAATAAATAAGGCATCAAGTCTTGATACTTATAGATATAAGCTATTAATGCTTTGATATTGGAATTACCTTTGTCTTTTGCCATTGTTCTCTGGTCTAACACTGGTGAGATAAGGCCATACATACAGTGAGGGAAAAAAGTATTTGATCCCCTGCTGATTTTGTAAGTTTGCCCACTGACAAAGAAATGATCAGTCTATAATGTTAATGTTAGGTTTATTTGAACAGTGAGAGACAGAATAACAACAAAATCCAGAAAAACGAATGTCAAAAATCCTATTAATTGATTTGCATTTTAATGAGGGAAATAAGTATTTGACCCCCTCTCAATCAGAAAGATTTCTGGCTCCCAGGTGTCTTTTATACAGGTAACGAGCTGAGATTAGGAGCACACTCTTAAAGGGAGTGCTCCTAATCTCAGTTTGTTACCTGTGAAGTATTTGAATGACGGCAGGAAACTCCTTGACGGGTAACACACTTTTTATTAAATCTTGACTTGTCACTATACAACGAGTGGTCTCTATTCCTCGGACTACACACACTTCACTCGACACGTGTAGTTACTATTCCTCCGGCTACACACACTTCACTTGACTCGTGTAGCTTCTATTCCTCCGGCTACACACACTTCACTTGACTCGTGTAGCTTCTATTCCTCCGGCTACACACACTTCACTTGACTCGTGTAGCTTCTATTCCTCCGGCTACACACACTTCACTTGACCCCGTAACGTCCGTGGAGCCTACAGGCCCACCCCAGCTTGGGCGTGGGCCACAACCTCTGAGTCCCACGAGCCGGCCCTCTCACGGACGTTCGGCCCCGGGTCCCAGGGTTCCGCCTCCTCCTCCGTCTTCAGTCTTCGCTGGTACTCCTCTTCCCGTGCGCCTGTGCGCATCCCCTTATATAGTCCCCGCTCACGGGAGACGGAGTGTATGCGGACCTCGACGTGAGCATCGCTCCTTAGTTGACCAATCACGACGCGCTGTTCCTACGATCCGTTTTCCCCAGCGCGTGTTACCACTACACAACCAATCACGCCGCGCTGCCACACGATCACTCCCTCTCAAGCTCGTCACCGGCACACAGCCAATCACTACCACATAACCCATGACCCCGCGCTGACCCCTGATCCTTCACCGTCAGCGCGCGTCACCAACACACACAGCCAATCACTACGCGCTGACACACGATCCCTACCCCAGCGCGTATCACCACTACATCACCCCCTCCCACATAGCTCGCAGCCGGCCCGGCTGCTAAACAACAACACAACACAACGTCAACACAAGAAAAACCCCACCCCCCAGTGTGCCCTGTAACGCAACAACAACAACACAACAACAACAACAACAAGCTATGTACAAATCGACAACCAACACAATAAAAGTCAACAACAACACACACAACACCGAGATAAGAAGCTATGTACAGCCCGACGAACAACACAATAAAAGCGAATTCCAGAAAATGAACGCGTCCAGTGTCTCTGCGACTACATGCAGTGACGAGGCGCTCCGGCCGCCTCGACGTATGGGACGGGACGCTGACGACCGTCCGGTGGCTCCGGCTGCTCTGGACGGCGCGGATCGGGCCTGGAAGGACCGGCCGCGCCGCGAAGATCCGGCCGCCGGTGGTCGGCAGCTGTCAGTTCCGAGACACCTGGGAGCAAATCAGGCGGAGACATGTGAGGATCAGGCAGAGACATTTCCCCCCTTGGGTCGTCGGTCACGTCACATGCTCGGCCCTCACGACACAAAGGGAGGCCATATGGAGGCGAGAATGGTTTCAGTGGGGAGGGGTGGACGTACCAACGGCGCTTTCCCCATTTTATTTGAACGCACTGGGGGCGAGCAACCCGCACGACCTCCACGGGTCCCCGCCATGGCTTCAACAATTTAGGCGACGTAGCCAAAGGTGCCTGAGGGCAATGCAGCCAGGCCCTATCACCTGGTTTCCAGTCGTGCACGGACACCTTCCGTGCACGCAACCGCTCGTTTGCAATTTGGCGAGCCCGCGAATTAAGCCGTGCGGCCTCCCTTGCCTCTGTCAGCTTATGGATATTAAATTTAATATGTTCTGCCAATTTCGAATTTGTTTGTGGTGCGGACAGGCCCAGCTGCGTTTCCATGGGCGGGTCGGCTTCCCGACCGTACATCAGATAGAATGGGGAAAATCCCGTTGCTGAATGGGGGGCCATTCTATACGCGGCGAGGACCCCCGGGACCTGCAGGTCCCAATCAACATGTGCCTCACACACCTGCTGGCACAGCATAGAAGTCAAAGTCCTGTGGAGTCTCTCCACCATCCCGTCCGTCTGTGGGTGGTACGGGGATGTACGCACATTCTTAGTACCCAATAGGTCGCACACCTCTTGCAGCAATTTACTTGAAAAATGTTTCCCTTGGTCGGTCAGCAAGCGTTCGGGAGCCCCCTTGTCCAGGACGTAGCCCTGGACAAAGGCGTCCGTCACAGCCGCCGCCGACTGGTTGGCTAGTGGCCACGCCATAGGCCACCGGGTAAAATATTCGACACCCACCAACAGGTACTTATTACCCCTAGGCGTGACTGGAAAAGGCCCCAAAATATCGAGCGCAACGAGCTCGTTAGTGCGCGAGACCTGAATAGATTGCAGCGGTGGATTAGATGCCACGGGCGGTGGTTTCCGTCTGGCGCAATCAACACATCCCTTTAGAATATTCACCACGTCACTCCCCATCCCCGGCCAATAATAGTCACGCTGAAGCAGAGCAAGCGTTTTGTTTACTCCCAAATGCAAGAGGCGTTCATGTGCGGCCAGGACAACTTTCCCCCTCACAGCGGAAGGCACCACAAGTGCGTGCCGCCGGGACAAACTATCCCATCTCATTAATAGGCCTTGCTTAAGTACCCAGGAGCCAGTTCGCTCCCGGCCCTCCTCGGGACCCCCCACCCTGCGGCGCAATGCTAGCAGGGAGCTGTCTTCCATTTGGAGACGGCCCCACTCAATCAGCGACAGTGAGAGTAGCGAGTCCTCTCCCTCAGGGGTAGCGGGAACATCCCCGATTGGTGCACCCGCGGTCGCAGCCAATGCCCCCATACCTTCCCCAACTGTCGGTTTACAGCGCGCCGATCCCGATAAGTACGCACATTTGTGACAAGGCGACAATCGCGACAGGGCATCGGCGTTTGTGTGGCGCAACCCCTTACGGTATGTAGTAGTGAACTGATAGTCCTGGAGGACTTCCAACCACCGTGACAATTGGCCCGAGGGTTGGGCGACCCTCAATGAATACTGAAGCGCCGCGTGGTCCGTCCGGACCGTAAAGTGACGGCCATAGAGATACGGTCTAAATTGTTGTACAAAAAAAACAATAGCAAGCAGCTCGTGACGGGTGACGCAGTAGCGCTGCTCCGCCGGTGACAATACCCTGCTACCATAGGCGACCACCCTTTCGACTCCCCCAACGACTTGCGAGAGCACCCCCCAATGCCCGTGTTGCTAGCATCCGTGTCTAGCAAGAAGGGACTCACAAAGTCAGGATAACGCAAGGTTGGGGCACCCACCAAGGCGTCCCGGAGGGAGCAGAACGCGGCCTCCTCCTCCGGTCCCCATCGGAACTTTACTCCTTTTGCCGTTAGAGCGTGCAAGGGTTTTGCAATGGTGGGGAAATGCTCAACGAATCGGCGGTAATAAGAAGCAAAACCGATGAAACTGCGCACGTCCGAAACTGACGTGGGCGTCGGCCATGAACTGACACAGTCCGTCTTCGCGGGATCGGTAGAGATCCCCGAAGAGTCGAAAATGTGGCCCAAGTATCTAACGGACTTACGAAGAAGGTGGCATTTGGCCGGTTTAAACTTTAAATTAGCCGATCGCATTCTCAAGAACACCCCTCTCAATCGCTGGAGGTGTTCCTCAAACATCTTATTGAAAACAATGACATCGTCAAGGTAAATCAAGCACGTATCCCATTGCAAGCCCGACAAAACCAACTCCATAAGGCGCTGAAACGTCGCGGGAGCGGAGTGAAGTCCCATGGGTAACCGGTTAAACTGGAACAGGCCCCCTGGAGTCCGAAATGCTGTCTTAGGTTTAGACTCATCGTCGAGTGGCAACTGCCAGAATCCCGATAATAAATCAAGAGTCGAAAAATATCGCGCACCAGACAATGCATCGAGGGACTCGTCCATTCTGGGGAGCGGATACGCGTCAGCCACAGAGATTTTATTCAGGCGACGGAAATCTACGCAAAATCGCAAGAACCCGTCCTGCTTTTTAACCAGCACAATAGGTGCTCCCCAAGGACTGAAAGAAGGCGAAATAATGTCGGCTTCCAGCATATCGTTGACGGCCGACTGAACGTGTTCCTTCTCAGCAGGACTCAGTCGGAAGGGATTTTGCCTGACCGGTGCCGCATCGCCCGTTTCAATATGGTGGCGTAACAGGTTCGTGCACCCAATGTCATACTAATGCTTACTGAACACATCACAAAACTCTATCAGCAACGCACGCAGCGCACCCAAATGTACCGTTGACAAATCGTTCGAGTCCGCGCACAGCGAATCGACCCATCCAAGGTCCTCCCTCGCTGTAATGTTCCGCGTGGGGCTCGGATCAACCTGCGCAACCAGCCGCTCTTCCGCAGGGACCCGTGCCGCGTGAGCTAGCACGGTGCCCTGCTGAATAACGGCCGGCCGCGACCCAGCGTTTAAAACCATCACAAACGGGTCCTTGTCAGCCTGAACCAAAGTGTGAGCCACCGACAAATCGAGACCTCCGACAGCCCTATTTGAAGGACCCAAAAGCATGCCTTGTTCCGAGGTCTCCCCCACCCACGGTTTTCGCAACCGGAGGGGAATTAACATCTGTGAACCCGGGGGCACGTGCACGGTCTGTGTCGCCAACGCTTGTATCGTAGCGCACGCCGTCCGAATTTCAGTAGGGTTCGTCAAAAATAAAATACGGCGACCCGATGGTAGTTCAATGAAACGCTGATCGATGAGAATTTTAATGGGCATTTTAGCCAAAAAATCTGTGCCCAATAGACAAGGAACCGCCAAGGAAGAAGAAACGAAAACGGGTCCCGACAATTTTATATCTCCAATGCAAATGGACGCCCTAATCTGACCGATAATGCCCAACGATCCCCATTAACGGCGTAAAATGGCACGTCCACTGGGAGCAGCGGTCGACATTGGACGGGGAGAATGTTGTAAATGAGGTCCGATATAATAGTCGCCGACGCCCCCGTGTCCACTAACACCCTGACCTCGACCCCATCAATGAATCCCGTAACGACGGATGATCCCCCCGAGGCAGCCACTATTCTGTGCCCCAACTCCGACCATTTAATGTCCCCCCGGTCCCGGCCGAACCCCCCTCGCCGAACCGAATCCGCGAACCCTAACCGGCTCTCCTCCGCCGCAACGCGACGGCCCATGTGTGTCGTGCATGTAGGCCGAGCATGTGAGGTGCCGCGACTTGCCGGGGTTAGTAGGGACGACTTGGGGCCTTGGTCGTCGTCCAGCCGAGGTCCCATGGCGCGCTGACGTGGAGCGCGGCAACCGGACGCCACGTGGCCCCGGAGACCGCAGTTATAACACGTGATGAGGGTCGTCAGAGATCTCGGTTGCTCCAGCTTGCGGGCCGATCGCAGAGGTGAACGACCCCCCGACCTCCAGTCCCCCGGTCGTCCCGTGGTGAACGCCTCCTCTCGTGGGCTGACAACTTGGGGTTCGGTGACCACCGGGCCCGGAGCTGAGGCCACGGCAGCATTGCAGACGACCCCCTGTTTATGTTGAAGGACCTCGTGCGCCTGTATACTTGTTGCGACCTGCAAGGAAGAAATATCGATCTCGTCGGCCGTGTTGATGTGGACCCCCAGGTCCTGCGCCAACTTGAGCAGTTGCTCCAAAACCATCGCCTCCTGGCCCTCCTCGTCCATACGAGGGAATGCGGCGTCGGCGAGAGCCAGCAACGCCGTCCGGTAGGCGAGCACGGTCTTCGTGTCCGCCTTCCGCCTTGGGTAAAAATGATGGCGACACGCCAAGGGAGGTCCGTAGACCTTGGCCATGAGACCCAACGCGGCCTTAAGCGTGGAGCGGTCCGACCTCCGTGCTGACGTGAAGGCCGCGAGCGCGTTGTCGTCCAACATGGCAGGCAGTGCCCGCAGCGCCGTAGCGTCGGACCAGGCGGACATTTCCTGATGCGCCAGAAATCTGCGCTGGAATTGGCCCCAGTCCCCGCCATCCGCCTTGAAGGCTGACAATGTTGGAAGGCGCTGTTGAAAGATGAAGTCGTCCTCTGCCTCGTGGTTCCTCTCCGCCACTCCGTCGGTGTGCGAGATGGCGGCCCCAATGGCGGGTGTCTGATGGCGGTCCGCAGCGCGCGTTGATGACATAAGCGGGCGCGCTTGGAGAACCGCCGCCACGTGGTGCTCGCCGTTCCCGCCAAAAGATGGCCGCGCAGTAGAAAGGGCGGGAATCCCCCAGTCATTTTGGCGGGAATCCGCGGGGCGACCCTGTTGAATGTCCGCCGACGTCCCCGCTCCTCCCGACGTGCTGATCTCCGCCAGGATGGACGCGGCGGAGAGCAGCAGCTCCGCCAGACGGGAGTGCGCCTCGCGGAGCACGGCTTCGGTCCCCAATCGCTCGTCCGGCGCCCTCGGCGGATCCTGCGGCGTCGGCATTTCTTCTTCCTCACCCCCCGATGCCAGCTGGCCCGAGTCGTCAAGGTTATCCTCGCGGTCAATCTCGTGAGTCCGACGGGTCTTCCTTGTATCTATGCTTGGAAGACTGTTTCACTTCTGACGCCAGTTGAAGTATTTGAATGACGGCAGGAAACTCCTTGACGGGTAACACACTTTTTATTAAATCTTGACTTGTCACTATACAACGAGTGGTCTCTATTCCTCGGACTACACACACTTCACTCGACACATGTAGTTACTATTCCTCCGGCTACACACACTTCACTTGACTCGTGTAGCTTCTATTCCTCCGGCTACACACACTTCACTTGACTCGTGTAGCTTCTAATCCTCCGGCTACACACACTTCACTTGACTCGTGTAGCTTCTATTCCTCCGGCTACACACACTTCACTTGACCCCGTAACGTCCGTGGAGCCTACAGGCCCACCCCAGCTTGGGCGTGGGCCACAACCTCTGAGTCCCACGAGCCGGCCCTCTCACGGACGTTCGGCCCCGGGTCCCAGGGTTCCGCCTCCTCCTCCGTCTTCAGTCTTCGCTGGTACTCCTCTTCCCGTGCGCCTGTGCGCATCCCCTTATATAGTCCCCGCTCACGGGAGACGGAGTGTATGCGGACCTCGACGTGAGCATCGCTCCTTAGTTGACCAATCACGACGCGCTGTTCCTACGATCCGTTTTCCCCAGCGCGTGTTACCATTACACAACCAATCACGCCGCGCTGCCACACGATCACTCCCTCTCAAGCGCGTCACCGGCACACAGCCAATCACTACCACATAACCCATGACCCCGCGCTGACCCCTGATCCTTCACCATCAGCGCGCGTCACCAACACACACAGCCAATCACTACGCGCTGACACACGATCCCTACCCCAGCGCGTATCACCACTACACCTGTATAAAAGACACCTGTTCACAGAAGCAATCAATCAATCAGATTCCAAACTCTCCACCATGGCCAAGACCAAAGAGCTCTCCAAGGATGTCAAGGACAAGATTGTAGACCTACACAAGGCTGGAACGGGCTACAAGACCATCGTCAAGCAGCTTGGTGAGAAGGTGACAACAGTTGGTGCGATTATTTGCAAATGGAAGAAACACAAAAGAACTGTCAATCTCTCTCGGCCTGGGGCTCCATGCAAGATCTCACCTCGTGGAGTTGCAATGATCATGAAAACGGTGAGGAATCAGCCCAAAACTACACGGGAGGATCTTGTCAATGATCTCAAGGCAGCTGGGACTACAGTCACCAAGAAAACAGTTGGTAACACACTACGCCGTGAAGGACTGAAATCCTGCAGCGCCCGCAAGGTCCCCCTGCTCAAGAAAGCACATATACATGCGCGTCTGAAGTTTGCCAATGAACATCTGAATGATTCAGAGGACAACTGGGTGAAAGTGTTGTGGTCAGATGAGACCAAAATGGAGCTCTTTAGCATCAACTCAACTCGCCGTGTTTGGAGGAGGAGGAATGCTGCCTATGACCCCAAGAACACCATCCCCACTGTCAAACATGGAGGTGGAAACATGCTTTGGGGGTATTTTCTGCTAAGGGGACAGGACAACTTCACCGCATCAAATGGACGATGGACGGGGCCATGTACCGTCAAATATTGGGTGAGAACCTACTTCCCTCAGCCAGGGCATTGAAAATGGGTCGTGGATGGGTATTCCAGCATGACAATGACCCAAAACACACGGCCAAGGCAACAAAGAAGTGGCTCAAGAAGAAGCACATTAAGGTCCTGGAGTGGCCTAGCCAGTCTCCAGACCTTAATACCATAGAAAATCTGTGGAGGGAGCTGAAGGTTCGAGTTGCCAAACGTCCGCCTCGAAACCTTAATGACTTGGAGAAGATCTGCAAAGAGGAGTGGGACAAAATCCCTCCAGAGATGTGTGCAAACCTGGTGGCCAACTACAAGACACGTCTGACCTCTGGTGATTGCCAACAAGGGTTTTGCCACCAGGTACTAAGTCATGTTTTGCAGAGGGGTCAAATACATATTTCCCTCATTAAAACGCAAATCAATTTATAACATTTTTGACATGCGTTTTTCTGGATTTCGTTGTTGTTATTCTGTCTCTCACTGTTCAAATAAACCTACCATTAAAATTATAGACTGATCATTTCTTTGTCAGTGTGCAAATGTACAAAATCAGCAGGGAATAAAATACTTTTTTCCCCCACTGTACGAGGCTGTAGCTCTGGTGTATACATTGTTACCAGAGTGTGTTTTACCACAAGCATTATGATGCATTGTTATTTCAGACATGATGATGCCTCGTAGTGATAATTATCGGTGTCTTTTAGCGTCTGTGCATCTTAACACCTCATGAATTCTTTCCGGAAAGGATAAAGCCTTTTCTGGTTTCATCACCAAGCAGAATGTTTGTCAACTAAGACAGATGGACACACAGGTATGTCTGCTGTTGCTGCCCAAAAGTCAAAACACATAGGGATGTTATACAGGGTGGCCCAAAATTCAGGACAGGTAGGGTTGTTTTCAGGGTGGCCCAAAAGTAAGGACCCATAGCGTTATTGTACAGGGTGGCCCAAGAGTCAGAACACAGGGTTGTTATACAGGGTGGCCCAAGAGTCAACACAGGGTTGTTATATCGGGTGGCCAAAAAATAGGGACAAGGTTATTTTACATGGTGGCCCAAAAGTCAGAGCACATAGGGATGTTATACAGGGTAGCCCAAACGTTAGAATACATGGGGTTATTATACAGGGTGCACCAAAAGTCAGCAGAAATCGTGTTGTTATGCAGGGTGGCCCAAAAGTCAGGACACACAGGGTTGTTATACAGGGTGGTGCAAAGTCAGAATACATGGGGTTATTATTCAGGGTGTACCAAAAGTCAGGACACATAGTGTTGTTATACAGGGTGGCCCATAAGTCACGAGCCATATGGATAATATACAGGGTGGTGCAAAAATCAGGACCCATAGCGTTATTGCACAGGGTGGCCCAAAATTCAGAACACAGGGTTGTTATACTGGGTGGCCCAAAGGTCAGGACACTTAGGGTTATTCAGGGTGGCCCAAAAGTCAGAATCCATAGGGTTATTATATAGGGTGGCCCAAAATTCAGGACCCAAAAGGTTCATTATATAGGGTGGCCGGAAATCAAGACACGTAGGGTTGTCATACAGGGAGGTATAAAAGTCAGAACGCAAAGAATTTGTTATACAGGGTGGCCCAAACGTCAGGACACACAGGGTTATTATACAGGGTTGCCCTAATGCCATGACACATAGGGTAATTATGTTTAACAATGTAGGGTGAGAACTAAAGAGAACAGGATTGGAGATGAATTTGCAAGAGTGACCAGGGGGCAGGAGTCTGCTGCCAGTTGGGAGCGATGATTGCCATGTGAGTCGATGAGTCTCTATGTAGCTCCATGTGAGTCTAGGTATCTGTATGTGAGTCTATAAGAGTCTATGTGAGTCTATCTTTACATGAATCTCGGTGTCTCTACGTGAGTCTATATATCTCTATGTATGTGTAGTTGGGGTGCAGGGAGCTCTGGGTAGAGGTAGTACCTTTGTTTTCTGGTCGCTGCACTCAATTTTTGAGTGGACGGAAACACTGGTCCTCATCCATCTCCTAAATCTCTCATGTCTGGCTCTTAGTGCCACACCCCGGTAAACCGCTTAGCTGGCGGGCTAAACGACGTGAGGGGGTGATGTCAACACTGCATCGCTGGGCGAATTAACTCTCACGACGGAATCACCGGCCAGGGCGGAAGGGTCTCGTTAGGACCCAATGGCCAAGTGTTCGGGACCAAGGCGCACCACTTCGTTACTGTGGACTGCGGCTGTGGCCTACCAGCTATGGTTTGAAATAGCAGGGAAGGTGGATCTCTTCAGCCTTGGAAAGCCGTCTACCTAGGAGAAGGAAACTCTGATGTAAAACCTACGGCCTGAGGACCTCGCTGTCACCGTCCCAGCTTGCTAGGCCATGGCAGACGAACCCCGGGTTTAAAGGGTGGGGTCAGTTCTGCGCACACTGCACTCCACTTGAAAGCTCCTTTGCGCAGGCAAGAAGGAAATCTTCGCGTCTACTCCCCCCCCGGTCTCACTAAGTCCTGTAGCGATGGGAAAGGGGCGAACTCGGCAGGTGTAAGATGACACTGGCAGCCGCAGTCTCAATCCTGCATGCAGGCGGCTCAGGCGCTAGTGGTCGTCTGATGATGACCTGGAGACGACATCATCACCCGGCAGAACCCTGAGCGACCAAGCAGCCTTTTCTAGGGACAGCACTGCTTGCTCCACACGGAGAGGGGCCTAGAAAAGGTGGCCTAAACAAAGCTCATCTCCTCCTCCCTTAGTTGGCTTACCGCGGTCAACGGGCATCTTCATACGCGGTCGAACTATATCAAAGTATCAACGGCGCATCCCACTCACCTTAAAAGGTGGGAAAGGACTCAAACTCGCATGCTGGAACATCAGAACCATGCTAGACTCAGCTGACAGCACTCGACCTGAGCGACGATCTGCTTTAATTGCACACGAACTCGCTCGGCTGGATGTTGACATCGCCGCCCTCAGAGAAATCTGCTTTTCAGAGGAAGGCAGTTTGAGGGAGCATGGCGCAGGTTACACTCTCTACTGGTCACGCAAACCAGCGACAGAGAGACGCCGTTCAGGTGTCGGCTTCATGATCAGGGACTCTATCGCTACCAAGCTTGCAAGCCTGCCAACTGGCCACTCTGATCGCATCATCTCAATGCGTCTACCACTTCGTGACCTGCAACACTGCTCAGTGTGTACGCTCCAACTCTCCAGGCAGATCCCGCTGACAAACACAAGTTTTACTCAGACCTACGCAGCCTTCTGCAGGATATCCCAGCTGATGACAAGATTGTCATCCTTGGCGACTTCAACGCCAGAGTGGGCAGAGACTCGGAAACCTGGAAAGGCGTACTTGGAAGGCACGGTGTGGGCAGCTGCAACGACAATGGACGCTTGTTACTTGAACTCTGCGCGGAACAGCAGCTTTCCATTACCAACACCATATTCCAGCAGAAAGACAGTCTGAAGACAACCTGGATGCACCCTCGGTCAAAACATTGGCATCTCATAGACACCATCCTAGTGCGCCAGCGTGACCTAAAAGATGTCTTTCACACCAGGGTAATGCCCAGCGCCGAGTGTCACACAGACCACCTTCTTGTCCGCTGCAAACTCAGCTTCCACTTTAAGCCCAGACCAGGAAGAAGCTCAAAGTCTGCAGCCTTCAGTCTGCCGTGGTCAAAGCAGCTTTCCAGAAAAGCCTACGGTCTAGGCTAGAGGAACCGAGCTGCCTAGCAGACTCGCCTCCGGTTCCTGAAGTGCTGTGGGACCGCATCAAAACTGTTGTTCTGCAAACATCTGAAGATACCCTCGGATTCTCCACGAAGAAAAACAGAGATTGGTTCGATGAGAACAACTTAGAAGTCCAGGAGCTGCTGTCAAAGAAGAGATAAGCACACCAGGCCCACCTGGCCCAACCATCCTGCCCGCACAAAAAAGCAGCCTTCCGCCTGGAATGCAGCACCCTTCAGCGCAAGCTTCGAGAAATTTTAAACGAGTGGTGGACCAACCTCGCAGTAAAAACTCAGGTTTGCGCTGATACCGGCGACTACAGGGGATTCTACGAAGCTCTAAAAGCGGTATATGGCCCCTCGTACCAAAATCCTGAACCCCCTGCGGAGTGCAGACGGAAAAGAACTGCTCACCAAAAAGGACTCAATCCTGAACCGCTGGTCTGAGCACTTCTACATGCTCTTCAATGCTAGCCGCTCAGTCCAAGAACCAGCGATTGACCGCATCCCACAACAACCAGTGAAAACCGAACTGGATGTGGCACCAACATTACAAGAGACTGAGGAAGCCATTAAACAGCTGAAGAGTGGTAAAGCTGCAGGAGTTGATGGCATCCCTCCTGAAGTATGGAAGAACGGATGCCCAGCACTGCACACCAAACTCCATGAATTATTCGTCTGCTGCTGGGAGCAGGGTAAACTCCCTCAAGACCTCAAAGATGCAATCATCACCCTGTAAAGCACAAAAGGGGAGAAATCAGACTGTTCCAATTATCGTTGCATAACACTTCTGTCCGTCGCCGGCAAAATCCTCACAAGAGTACTACTGAATAGACTGGTACCCGCAATAGCTGAAGATCACCTCCCAGAGACCCAGTGTGGCTTCAGAGCCAACCGGGGAACCACAGACATGGTGTTTGTCCTGAGACAGATTCAGGAGAAGTGCCGGGAGCAAAACAAAGCGCTGTACGTCACCGTTGTGGACCTGATAAAAGCGTTTGACACCGTGAGCAGGTAGGGACTTTGGAAAATCCTGGAAAAGCTAGGCTGCCCACCGAAGTTCCTCACCATGATCGTCCAGCTTCATGAAGACCAGCTTGGACAAGTCAAACATAGCAACAATCTCTCGCAGCCTTTCCCTATTGCAAACGGCGTGAAACAGGGCTGTGTTTACACTATGAGATCTCTTTTACCAGTGGCAAAATATAGTAGTAGGTTTTTACCCTTTTAAACTGGTACAAAACTGACACCTTTATTCAAGGCATCATGTTTGCAATGACCACAACACAAGTAGTTAAAAAAGCAAACAAAAAGAAGCAACTCTGATAATGATAATATGCACTGTCCTTGAAGTTGATTGGTCCACACCCGAGACGGCTTTCTTTAGAGCCTAGTCCCCATTGGTGTTGGACCAGATGACACCAGAAGTCGTACAACTCAAACACAGTGCAATATCAGAGTATTGAGAGCTCGGGGTAAGCATTTACACTATGAGATCTCTTTTACCAGTGGCAAAATATAGTAGTAGGTTTTTACCCATTTAAACTGGTACAAAACTGACACCTTTATTCAAGGCATCATGTTTGCAATGAACACAACACAAGTAGTCAAAAAAGCAAACAAAAAGAAGCAACTCTGATAATGATAATAATATGCACTGTCCTTGAAGTTGATTGGTCCACACCCGAGACGGCTTTCTTTAGAGCCTAGTTCCCATTGGTGTTGGACCAGATGACACCAGAAGGCGTTCAACGCAAACACAGAGCAATATCAGAGTATTGAGAGCTCGGGGTAAGCATTTACACTATGATATCTCTTTTACCAGTGTCAAAATATAGTAGTAGGTTTTTACCCTTTTAAACTGGTACAAAACTGACACCTTTATTCAAGGCATCATGTTTGCAATGACCGCAACACAAGTAGTCAAAAAAGCAAACAAAAAGAAGCAACTCTGATAATGATAATAATATGCACTGTCCTTGAAGTTGATTGGTCCACACCCGAGACGGCTATCTTTAGAGCCTAGTCCCCTACTTGTGTTGTGGTCATTGCAAACATGATGCCTTGAATAAAGGTGTCAATTTTGTACCAGTTTAAAAGGGTGAAAACCTACTACTATATTTTGCCACTGGTAAAAGAGATCTCATAGTGTAAATGCTTACCCCGAGCTCTCAATACTCTGATATTGCACTGTGTTTGAGTTGTACGACTTCTGGTGTCATCTGGTCCAACACCAATGGGGACTAGGCTCTAAACAAAGCCGTCTCGGGTGTGGACCAATCAACTTCAAGGACAGTGCATATTATTATCATTATCAGAGTTGCTTCTTTTTGTTTGCTTTTTTGACTACTTGTGTTGTGGTCATTGCAAACATGATGCCTTGAATAAAGGTGTCAGTTTTGTACCAGTTTAAAAGGGTAAAAACCTACTACCAGGGCTGTGTCCTTGCTCCCACGCTGTTCACCATTTTGTTCAGCATGATGCTCCAGCAGGCCACAGAGGACCTCGACGACGCTGATGGCGTATACATCCGTTTTCGTCCCGACGGGAGTGTGTTCAACCTCAGGCGTTTGCAGGCCCACACAAAGAACATGGAGCAACTAATCAGGGAGCTGCTGTTTGCTGACGATGCCGCCCTCCCTGCTCACACAGAGGCAGCTATGCAGCGAATTACGTCCTGTTTCGCGAATACAGCTCAGATCTTTGGTCTTGAAGTCAACCTGAGGAAGACTGAAGTTCTTCATCAGCCTGCACCCCATGAGCACCATCCACCAAGCATCTTCACTGAACAAACAGAACTGAAAGCCGTCCACCAGTTCAGTTACTTGGGGTGCGTGATCTCGTTTAACGCCAAGATCGACAACGAAGTCGACAACAGGCTGGCCAAGGCAAACAGTGCATTCGGCAGACTATACAATCGTGTTTGGAACACATGGCAACCTTAAAAGAGACACGAAGGTCAACGTCTACAAAGCTGTTGTGCTGACCACTCTCCTGTTTGGCACTGAGTCCTGAGTCACGTACCGTCGTCACCTGAGTCTCCTCGAGCGTTTCCATTAGCGCTGCCTCTGCACAATCTTCAATATTCACTGGAGTGACTTCGTCGCCAACACTGAAGTCCTCGAGTCAGCGGAGGTCATCAGCATCGAGGCCATGGTCCTCAAGATACAGCTTCGTTGGGCAGGGCACATCGCCAGGATGGAGAACCACCGCTTACCTAAGATTGTGCTGTATGGGAAACTGTCCTCTGGCCATCGCGACATATGGGCACCACGAAAGCGATACAAAGACTCCCTGAAGAAGTCCCTCACTGCTTGCTGCATCGATCACCGTCAGTGGGTAACACAAGCAGCTGATTGCAACTCCTGGCGGCACACAGTCCACCAGGCCACCTCCTTCTTCGAAGATACCCGCAGGGCCCATATGGAGGACAAAAGGAGGAGGAAGAACTATGATCCCTCTGTACCCATCCCAGATCAGACCTATACTTGCAGCCGTTGTGGCAGGACCTGCTTGTCCGGCATAGGCCTCGTCAGCCACCAGCGTGCCTGCAGAAGACGTGGATGTCCTTCCTAGATCTTCGTTCGCGAAGCCAAGCCATGATGATGGTGATGTATGTGTAGTGACATAGCGCTGACTGTTGGACAGCAGCAGCAACTGCAGGTGGGCACTTAGCGCACACGCCGCTGAGCATATACGCGGGTGTGCCGGCAGGGAGGAGGAACTGGGGCAAGGGTCATGATAGACCCCGTGTGGAAGTCCCTGGATACCTCTAGAGGGTTCAAAAAGGGAGGCGCGGCTATGGCAGAGCCAAGTCATGCCGAGGAGAATAAAAGCTGCGGAGAGCGAGAGCTCTGGGCTGCCGGTTCTGGGATTGGACTCGTCTCGTCGTTGCTGTCGTCGTCGTCGCCCACGTCACTGCCACCTTCACCTGATCATTGCGTGGCCGGACAGTAGTTGGCTGTCCCGGTCGACGCCGTCAGTGCAATGCGGACAGGGTCGTGTTTGGGATGGGGTGCACGGTAGCGAGGTCATGTGTGAGAGAGAGGGGGCCCGAGGTGTTGGCGTGAGCTCGGCAACAACGAATAAACAGGGCAGAGCGGTGCCTCCTGCGATCACCTCGTCTTCGGCTGACAATGTGTGCGACGCACATGCAAACGACACTACATATGTCTATGTGGGTAAATGTGTCTCTGTGTGAGTGTATGGGCATTAGTCTGCTGCCAGTGGTAATAACCCCAACTGCTCTCCCCAATTGTAGTACCGCCCCCTGGCAGTACCTGTGGCGAAATATTAACTCTCTCGCCTAGTATTCAGGAGGTTGTTGGTTCGATCCTGCACGGGACGGTTGTATATTTGGAGTTTGAATGTTTTCCACCATGGTTGCGTAGATTTTTATCCGGATCCTCTGGTTTCTCCCTAAAACATTTAGAATCAACATGTGTTTAGAGTATTTGGCTGCTATAAATGTCCACACAAGCCACTTTGTTGAGTATTCATTTGTGATAGCCAGGTCGCTTCTCAAAAAGAGCTATATAGCTCAGTTGGTCTTACCTGGTAAATAAAATAGTTTAATAGTTTAGTTTTTAATAGTTTCATTGTATCAGCAGTACCACCTTCTGCCCACCCCCCCCCCCCCCCGCCATTTGTATTAATAATGAAGGGGACTCTGTTGGAGTTGCTGAAGGGAAGTTCAGTGAGTAGGAGACTCACCACAGGAAGAACTTGACAAACTCCTGGAATGCAGTCTCCTTGTCCTGCAGAAATGTTCCGAGCGAGCAGAGGCCAGGCATCTGCTCAGCGCAGGTCTTCTTCAGCATCCCAGATTCGGCTATGGTGGAGGGATGGAGATGGAGGGGAAGGGGGAGGGGAGGGGAGCTCCATAGACATTCGTAGCTGACGAATGCAGATTTAAGCAATGAGTTCTGATCCAAAACAGAGTATTAAACAAGATGCTTTAACAACCTCTACACAAGATAGAGCAGAGGATGTTTTTCACAGGAGAGCCTGAATCGGGCTGTGTAAACTATTCTTCTTCATAGTATATATATATATATATAAAAAGTTGTTTGTCTCTTAACTGTGATTCTTAAATACGTTAATGCTAGGTTAGAAATACTTAGTTTGTGCTGCTCTCCAGTTGCCTGATTTAACAAAGTTAATACACAACAATTCTTATTGTTAGCCAGTGAGGAGGAGAGCGTGATTGCTCAGATGAATCGTGCAGCTGAAGAAACTCTGACACTCTGGCTTTCCACAAGACTCACGAGCAACCCGATGCCACTTCTGCTCTCCCCACTCGCACCACCTCATCTCACCAACTCCACAGAGCTTCTCGAAATTATTCAATCATCTTCATTATAACTGGCTTCCATTCCTACCCCAACCCCTATCACTACCCCAACCCCTATCACTACCTCAACCGCTATCACCACCCCTATCACTACTACTAGCCCTATCACTACCTCAATCCCTACCGCTACCCCAACCCCTATCACCTACCCCTAGTGTTGCCGCTTGTTCGAAGTGGAGAGACCAAATACTACGAAAGCACTTGCAAATGGCAACATCACCCCTCGCACTTTCCTGTTTTTTCGCCAGCCAGCCCAGGCATGCCGGCATACTGGAGCTGGCTTCTCATTATTGCTGGGGACGTCGAATTGAATCCAGGCCCGTTTTTCCCTTGTGGTGGCTGCGGCAAGAACGTCAATGCAAATTCTATCCCATGCAACGGTTGTAAAGCTTGGTATCACAAACGCTGCACTACTTTAGCCTGCATCCCCAGTTCAAATTCTGGCTGGTTCTGCAAATATTGTACATCATTCACTTCAACAACTCCACTTTGCACAACCACACTAGCACCACCACCTCATCCATTGCAACCACCGTTTCAACCACAACAAAACGTCCACAACAAAAACGACCTAAAAATCTTTCAACTAAACATCAACGGCATCAACAACAAATCTCTTGAACTCAGCACCTTCCAACAACAAAACTCCATTAATATAGCCGCCATCCAAGAAACAAAATTTAAATCCATTTCTCGCCCGCCCAATTTCAAAATTTCACTTTCCTTCATCGAAGACGACCAACAGATGGTGGCGGTCTAGCTTTCCTCATCCATAACAGAATTCAATGTGAATAAATTAAAATCCCAATGCCTCCTTCTGATATCACCACAGAAGTCTTAAGCATCTGTATCAAATCCCATCTAGGCCCACTCACTATAATCAACGTCTACATCCCACCGACCAGTTCTTACCCTCACAACTATCAGTTCAATATAAATCGACTTTTACCAAACAACGACTCAATTGTTATTGGAGATTTCAACGCCCACAACAAACTTTGGCACTTTTCCCTTTCAGATGCATGTGGCGACCTCATTGCCGATATCTTGAACGGCTCCCCCTATGGGATACTCAATGAAAATAATGAAACCAGAGTTCCGTCATCTGGCCCTTCATCCTCACCAGATATCTCAATACTGTCAGGAAACCTTTCATGAATCGACTGGAAAGTCTTTATGGCCCTTGGATCCAACCATCTACCTATTGTGTTGACCCTCATTGCCACCAAGCCTTTACAAACTCCTAAAAACCGCTTGTATTACAAATTTAAAAAAGCCAACTGGCCACTTTTTACTTCAGAATCAGAAACATTATTCGCCGACATCAACCATATCCACACATCTGCACATAACTCTGAAAAGATTTTAGAAACATCATCGCAACTACCACCAAGCACACCATCCCGGCGGGTTGCTACAATCAACACCTTTCCCTGCCTCCCTAAAGAAGCCTCAATGCTAATAAACCAACGAAACATTATTAGGACTAAAAATCCTACTTCACCACAAATCCCAGCCTTCAATATTGAAATCACAAAGCTAATCAATCGAGCCAAAACAGAACGCTGGCACGAGTTTGTTTAATCTTTTGACCACCGCCAAAACTCAGCAAACCTTTGGAAGACCATCAAAGCCTTAGACAAACACTACAAACCGCCACCCAATTGCGCAATCAATTTCAACAACAAATCCGTCATAAACAACAATAACATCGCCAACCACTTCAACAAACTTTTCTCATCAGTCGTCCCACACTCTTCCAATAAATCCACCCGTCAAAAAATCCATCAAATCAAGGAACATCCTCTACACGACACCCCCAAATTTAGCCTTGTAGAGGTGAAACTAGCTATTAAAAAAGCCAAAAATTATTCCGCAATTGGCTCCGATGACATAGCTATGCCCCCACCTCAAACACCTCGTCCCCCTTGGCATAAAGTTCCTCGCCTCCAACCTTAACGCCTCACTCCATTGCAACTTCATTCCGGCCAACTGGGAATTATCGACAATAATCTCACTTCCAAAACCCGGCAAAGACCTAAATCAAGCAATGTCCTACAGGCCGATTTCCATACTTTGCCCATCAATCAAGATTTTAGAGGCCCTCATCCTTCCAATCATCACCACCAACTTTTCTCCTTCATCTCACCAACATGGCTTTCGCCCTGCACACTCGACAACAACAGCTCTTGTCAACCTAACCACCCAAATTGCAAACAGTTTCAATGAGAAAAAGCCCCCATCCCGCACTATTGTCGCTTCCCTTGACCTTACAAAGGCTTTCGACACCGTTAACCACCTCACGCCCATCAACATCATCCAGGATTCTATGCTACAATCAGGCCTTGTTTGCTGGCTTACAAATTACATAAGGGACCACCAATCACGCACTCTCTTTCATGATATTCAATCCTCCTCACGAAACATTCATGCAGGAGTACCACAAGGTTCCATAATATCCCCAGCGCTGTTCAACGCCTACCTCCACGATCTACCAACTCCTCCAAAAGGAGTACAAGTAGTCAGCTATGCCGACGACATCACAGTTTACACTTCTAATCAAAATATACCCAAAATGGAAAACTCCATCAACTCCTATCTAAAACGGCTCAGCACTTTCCTAGCCAATAGATCGCTTCAACTCTCAACATCCAAATCAACAGTCACCCTTTTCACACCTGATCCTCATCAAGCCAACTGACATCCCAACGTCATAATAAACAACCAACACCTCCCATTAGCAAAAACCCCAAAAATTATAGGTGTAACCTTTGACACCATGCTCAGCTTCGCTCAACACGGCAGAAACGTCCATGCCAAAAGTTAACAAACAAAATAACATCTTACGAGCTTTAGCCGGCACATCTTGCAGTCAACAAAAGGAGACTTTACTCCTCACCTACAAATCCATTGGACGTCCCATAATCAATAATGCCAGTCCCATTGGTGCCCAAACGTCTCCTCTACAGGTTACCAAAAGCTCCAAACCGCCAAAAACCAAGCACTTCGCCTAGCCACAGGATGCCACCTCATGGCACCCATTGATCATCTCCACCAAGAAGCCAAAGTTCTTCCGATTCAAGAACACTGCAAGCTTCTCACCGATCAATATCTGGCTTGATGCCACTCGACAACGCATCCTTGCACAAAGCTACTCAAAGCCCCTGTACCTGCTAGGAAAATGAAATCCACCTTGCTTTCCTTCAGCTCTGCCAATGTGCAATCTACTTTAAACGCTCTTCCACCAAATAGCACCACCAAATAAACGTTGAACCACTTGCACACCACTGCTGCCATGCACTGCCTAAATGCCTACAAGCCCAATGTCGTGCTAGGGGGTTGGCCCCCACCCATAGCAGATGACGAAAAATCCCTGACCCGGGCAACTCGCACAAAATTGGCTCAACTCCGTTCAAGTTACTACTCCATGCTAGCCGATAACCAAAATCAAATCGACCCAAACGCCCCAAACTGTTGCCCTTTGTGCCAAGCAACGCCAGAAGACGTCTCCCATTTTCTCAGTTGCCTAAAACGCAGACCAAAAATTAAATCGATTGATCTGTGGCTAACCCCTTCCAAAGTGGTGGCACAATGCCATCTATAAACAGAAAGTGCGAGGAAAACAACAGCAACAACCCCAACCCCTACCACTACCCCAACCCCTATCACTACCCTAGGCCCTACCACTACCTCCATCACTACCCCTAACCCAACCCCTATCAATGCCCATACCCCTCTTTAACCTCTCCCGCCTGTTCTCCCGTCACCATCACTAACACCACCACTTGTAATAACAACCCCCACTTACTCTGTATTAATATGACTATCGTCTTACGTACAATTGCATGATCGTTGCGAAGCACCTTGGAACAGGGGCGCTTTGCATATTAATCTACATAATATGACAAGAGGAGAAGATGAGATTCTGGAGTCACCTCCACTAGAGTCACCTCCACCAGGCTGCCCCTCCGCGTCACTCTCCACTTGAAAGCCTTTGGCCCAAAACACCTCGCCACAAATCAAACGATAACAATCTAAAGTACGAGAATTCTTCACTCACAGAAATACTTGGCACGACGCGGAGCGGCCTGCAGCAACTTTGGCGGAGGATAATCCAGGATCTGAGAAAAATGGAAATGACACGTTGGTAATTATATCCGTTCGGAGAGTTCGGAGGCTCCCGTATTCACGGTTTCATATAAAGCATCAATGACCACTGTTTGAATCTCGCAAACAATGCGTTAGGCAGTCAATTAATTAAAAGTAAAATTAATGATAATAGGTTTTTCCCCTTTTGTCTGGCAACAAAACAGGTGTTAAGACGTTAAAACAACAAACTGACACCTTTAACAAGGAATCATATCTACATTAACCACAATGCTTGTGGTCAGAATGCAAACAAAAACATACTCTGATAATATATGCATTGTCCTTGAAACTGATTGGTCCACACCAGAGACAGCTTTCTATTGAACCTCGTTTCAAACGGTGTTAGACCAGAGGACGCCAAAAGGCGTAAGCCCAAAAACAGTGCATTATTAGAGTAATGAGAGCTCGGGGTGAGTATCTACATCATGGGACCTCCTTTGCCTGTACCAAAATATGATAATAGGGTTTTCCCCTTTTTTTCTGGCAACAAAACAGGTGTTAAGATGTTAAAACACCAAACTGAATCCTCATTACTCTGATAGTGCATTGTCTTTGGGCTGTACGCCATTTGGCGTCCTCTGGTCTCACACCGTTTGAGGCGAGGCTCAAAAGAAAGCTGTCTCTGGTGTGGACCAATCAGTTTCAAGGACAATGCATATATTTCGATTTAAAGCTTTCGTGACTGCAGGGATTCATCTTCTTGGTTCTTTCGGTAAAGTCACGTAGAGAAATAATAAAATAATACAAATAAAACATAATAAAATAATTCTCACGACGTTTCGGCCACAACGCAAGCAGCCGTCCTCAGGTGAAGAACAGGTCTGTCGGAAAGACAGCGTCTGAATGGGCACCACCAGGCTTGGCAGCGTATATTTAAGCTGGGTTGGAGGGGGAAGGGGCGCCTTGACAAAGGAATTTGCATATCAAAAGGAATTTAGCATATTATGGCAAATGCAGATATGGGATTAGTCACTACTTGTGGAATGCGTAGGAGGTGGGGGGGGGTTTCAAAGTCATATTATGCCCGTGCATTATGCAGTATGCAGGATTAGCAGCATCAAAGGGAGGGAGTACGGTTAGCAGTAATAGATGGAAGGAATGTTAATAGTAAGGAGCTGCAGCAGCTAAACCACCACGTAAAAAACTAAAATATCAACTACATCAGTATCATTAATATACTAAATATACTCTCCAATAAGCTTAAAAAAGAGGGATGACATTGTCATCCTCTCAGCCGACAAAGGCAATGCCACTGTCATCATGGACAAAATAGAATACAACAACAAAATTCAAGAACTACTCAACCATGGCAGCTATACAAAAATAAAAAGAGACCCCACCAACAGCCTCGTCATTAACACCAACAAAATCATTTCTGATTCAACCGCATTAATTGATCAAACCAAACAGTTCTCGTTGAAACCTTCTGCAGCCAGGCCACCAAGATTATATGGCTTGCCAAAGATACATAAAGAAGATACACCCCTTCGTCCCATTGTCTCTACTATCAACTCCCCCACCTACAAACTGGCTCGTTTTTTGTCTGAAATCCTGCGGCCTTTCACTGGAAAAACCACCTCTGCGGTACTAAACTCTACTGACCTGGTATCGACAATCAAGGGAATTTCCCTGTCCCCAGACGACCTGCTTGTCAGTTTTGATGTGGTTTCCTTATTCACCAAAGTTCCTGTACCTGACACCATCGCAATCATTGAAGACTTGGTTCATCAAGGACTGAATACTGAGGTACCCCCCCTGGTGAGACACTGCTTAACTAATACATACTTCACCTGGAATGTAACTTTCTACAAACAAACTGAGGGCACCCCAATGGGCTCCCACCTATCTCCGGTTGTAGCCAACGTTTTCATGGAGAGATTTGAGACTGACGCCATCCAGACTGCCACTCTACGCCCGACCTTATGGAAGAGGTACGTAGATGACACTTTTGCCATCTGGCCACATGGCCGGCCTGCTCTAGACCAATTCCTCGACCACATCAATTCCATACACCCAGCCATCAGATTCACCATGGAAGTCGAAAAAGATGGCAAGCTACCCTTTTTGGATGTCCTAATTGAAAGAAGACCTGATGGTTCAATGAGCCACTCTGTCAACAGGAAAGGCACCGATACGGATGCTTACCTAAAACCGGATTCCCACCACCATCCATCCCAGAAGAATTCCCTCATCAAGAATCTACACCATAGAGCCCAATGCATCTCCGACCAGGAACACATTGCCAGTGAACTCAAGCACGTACGCCAAGCTCTTAAGGCTAATGGTTACTCCGACTACACAATCCGCAAAGCCATCACTCCAACCATCAAGAAGGATCCTGTTGAGGAGCCTTTCAAAACCATCACCTTACCCTACATTGCTGGGGTCACAAAAAATATCTCCAAAATCCTGATTAAACGCAAGATCCAGGTTCGATTCAACACAGTACATAAAATCCGTGATCTGGTCCCGTCTGTAAAAGATGTGGTTCCAGACATACAGTACCCTGGCGTCTACAAACTAAGTTGCCTCTGTGGTACATAAAGCAGACCTGTAACACGGTAGGACAAACACCTCAGCCGTGGCAGATCACTGTTACAATTCAGTGGGCTCACATGACATTGACTTCTCCAAGACAGAAGTTCTCTGCAAGCCATCTGGCTACCATGAGAGATTCGTTCATGAGGCGATCCACATATACAAACACAGAGACAATTTCAATCGAGAAGATGGATTCTGGCTCAGCAATCATTGGAAGGACGTAATAAACCATTTCGGATCTTAACTGATTGTGTTCACGTTTAAGGTGACTTTCACACCGCAGTCCACTCACTGGCATTGACTATATATCTTTCATTCTCCGCAGGGAATGGATTCTTTGCTCCGCTGCAAGTCTCCCACCACCACTCTCCCATTGACATATTTCGTTGCTTCCTCTTAGTACCTTTCACGCGACAGTCAATGGTATAGTGTATAGCAGATTGTATAATAATAAATAGTATACAAGTGTAATGTTTAATATAATGTATAAGGTAATATATAGTATCGTAATTGTATAGTGAATATACAGCAGTGTGTTATACAGTAGGGTGGGTAGAATAATACATAGTGTAATATTAAAATGTATAGTCTAAGGTGGTGTATAGTAATGCAGTATATAATTTAATGTTGGGTTTGTCTATGGCAGTATATAGTACGGGGTAGACCCGTGTGATGTAAGAGAAAAAAGTTTAGCTGGAGGCATATTATATTTTTTGCGACATAGAATTGTAATGTATGACTTACTGGTAGTAGCTCAGCTTATTGGAGAGTATATTTAGTATATTGATGATACTGATGTAGTTTATATTTTAGTTTTTTACGTGGTGGTTTAGCTGCTGCAGCTCCTTACTATTAAAATTCCTTCCCTCTATTGCTGCTAACCCTACTCCCTCCCTTTGATGCTGCTAATCCTGCATACTGCATAATGCACGGGCATAATATGACTTTGAACCCCCCGCCACCCCCTACGCATTCCACAAGTAGTGACTAATCCCTTATCTGCATTTTCCATAAATATGCTAAATTCCTCTTGATATGCAAATTCCTTTGTCAAGGCGCCCCTTCCCCCTCCAACCCAGCTTAAATATACGCTGCCAAGCCTGGTGGTGCCCATTCAGACGCTGCCTTTCCGACAGACCTGTTCTTCACCTGAGGACGGCTGCTTGCGTTGTGGCCGAAACGTCGTGAGAATTATTATTTTATTTTTTCTCTACGTGACTTTACCGAAAGAACCAAGAAAATGCATATATTATCACAGTATGTTTTTGTTTGCATTCTGACCACAAGCATTGTGGTTAATGCACACATATCCCTTGTAAAAGGTTTCAGTTTGGTGTTTTAACAACTTAACACCAGCTTTGTTGCCAGAAAAAAGGGGAAAACCTATGATCATATTTTGTTACTGGCAAAGGAGGTCCCATGAGTCAAATTCATATCAATTAATTCAAAAGTTCAGTTGCCGCAAAAGTCGTTTGGGTCCCTTTCGACCTCAGTTATTCTGCTCAATACGTTTCAACTGTTATTATTTGTTTCTTTCGGTTAAGTCACGTCTAAAGATAAAATAATAAATTAAATTAAATAATAGAATACGACGTTTCGATTGCAACACAAGCAATCATCATCAGGTATAATGAAATAGCGACATAAAATCTAACCAGAAAACTATAGACAGACATATTAGCAGACAGATATCACCAAGATACATAGCGAGAGCAACACAGGTAACAGAGAGGGGTGATCGTCTCTGTGTGGTGGCCTTAAATAGACAGAGGGGGGGGGGGGGCGGAGGCAGAGAGAGGGAGGAGGGTTAGAGAAAAAATTAGCATATCAATGAGTGGTCAACAGACGTGGTGCTGCGAATGCGATGGCACGGCAAGCACGTTTCAACTGATAGCACTTTAAGAAACCTGTCAACCCATACGGTTTACCCATATTCTTGTGCAGGGAAATTGAGTAAAAATATAATTACATTTATATTTGTTTGTGTTTCTCCCTTGTGATGGGACTTTGTAGGGTGAATGTTGAGATATATAACGGCATGGGGTGACCAATAAGGTCTTAATTGGTCTGTAATAAGGTAGGCACTGATAAGGGGTTGACAGGTATGCTTTAATCCCATATATACAGTAGATAGATAAACTGAACCATAAGTTTGGAAAGAGATATAGTCATCGCGTGTATGTTATATTACGTATCTGGCCATGCACATACAACAATCATCTTCACTAGAACCGGCTCCCGCTCCTCTCGAGCCCAGCATCATCATTCTGCTGCTACTGCTACTGCCTGAACCTAATCCCAAGCTAAGACCAGGCCTACCATTACTCCTACCCATACTCCTGTAGTGAGTCCAACAGAGTCGCAGACGTTATTCTTAGAGGCAACACATTTATTATATCAACACGTAATCACCAAAGGGGTAACTGCCCCTTCAACAGATACAGCCTAGAGTGGTGACCACCCAGATAACTACACTATACGGAGGAGTTACAGCTACGAAGGGTCAGACCCTTACTTGGGTCCCAGCCACGTGTTGATGCCTTGTAGAACGTAAAGCTTCCAGCTTGTAGGACGTGGGGCTTCCAGCCTGCAGAATGAAGCGACCCTGGTCCGTCCCAGAGACCCACCTTATATGCTCCCGGGTCAGGGCTGGCTCGGCCCAGGCCCCGCCCGCCTTCTCGAGCATTCTAGCCTTCTCGAGCGTTCTAGCTCCCTCTCGATCCCTCTCGAGAATTCTCCCCGGACACGTGATCATCCCCTAGCCCCCCCCCCCCCCCACCTGGGGCCCACTGTGGACACTCCGGATCACGTGTCTACAGGGTCAACTAGAGTGCCATGGCCCGGGGCAACCCTATCCCTGGGCTGACACTCTCCCGCTCCCCCTTGTGGGAGCCCGTACTACACGCTATGCGCGGTGCCCACGCTATCCCAGCACTCACAAAGCCCTGCTAGGGCTGGTACTACACCTATCTACGGGGTGTACGCGATGATGGTGCATCGCACACCGTGCTATAGTAAAGCCGGCATTACACAGCAACCTACCCAGTGCTGCAACTGACAGTGTGGGAGCGTGTGTGCAAGGGCATCACAAAAAACGAGTCTTTGAGCGAGTCTGTGATGCCGGGCCTCCAGGGGAGGTGGGCTCGCTCACCCTGGAGGTCCCGGGGGGAATGTGCAATTGTTCCGCCTAACCCAGCTCCTCACAAAAAGCAGTAGGCCGGGCCGACGGGTTCTCTGCGCTCGTCAGTCGCGCAGCACCTGGGGGCAGAACAGAGTCACGCAGCACCTGGGAGCGGAACAGAATCGCTCCGCTGAGGAACAACCTCAGCGGGCACACACCCCGGCTCCTCGGACACATTCGACACTCGACCCCTGCAATGTGGAGATAAAACGAATTTGCGCGGCACAGTTTCAATTGAGATGGATGTGTAGTGACTGTGGTTGTCACTGTATGGTACCGGGGCTTACGAAGCCACGGCGGATAATGTGTTATCATTATGGGCAGCCCGGGTTACGGGGTGTAGTACCAGCCCTAGTGGGGCTTGGCTGAGCGCTGGTTAGCACGGAGGCGCCGCGAGCGGTATGCGGTGCGGGCTCCCAGTGAGGGAGCGAGAGGGAGCGTCAGCCAGCCAGGGTTACGTTGGGGCATGATACGCTGGTTGACCTGCTGACACATGACCGGATGCTATTGGAGGGGGGCCAAGGTGGATGGGGGCCGCGGGGTGGTCACGTGGTCCATAAGAGCTCTCGGGAACCTTCGAGAAAGAGCTCGAGCGACCTGGAAGGTGGGCGGGGCGAAGCCAGCCCCAGCCCAAGGGGCATATAATGAGGGCCCCGTGAGGAGCTCGAGGTTCTTCGTGTGCTGAAGATCCACGTCTGGGAGAAGCCTCTAGCCACGCGGTCCAGCTTGTGGTCCGGACCGGGATAGCATACCGTGTCTAGTTCTGCCGTAACGTGGTTTGATGGGCATTCAAGACCCGAGTGTAGATCGTGTTATGTTGCGTGCTGTTGTATAATAATAAATAGTATAATGAGTCCACCGACAAAAGTTGATCTGGATACACTGGTCGAACAACCAGAACAACATCAACCGGCCCCCACCAGGGTTTAAGTAAGCTTCTGAAAAGTGAAACGAACGGAGTCAGAAATCTTGGATTTATGCATTTTCGGCGTGGCCTGCAACTTCACATCGATGGGGGGGGGTCGTACTCCCTTCCATACATTAAAAAAAATGGTGAGTAGCCAGTGGACACATGTGGGGCCATCCTGTAAGCGGCGAGGACCACAGGAATATGTAAATCCCAATCGAGTTGTGACTCATTGACCTGGCTGTTCGATCATGCTATCCATCTACGGGTGGTATGGTGACATCCACACCTTCTTTGTTCCCAACAAAGTGCAGACCTCATGCAACAATTTCGAAGAAAAATTATTGCCCTGGTCAGTCAAAAGGCGTTCAGGAGCGCCCTTGTCCATAACATAACCATTGCCTCCATAATAGTCTCAGCCGATTGATTTGGGAGCGGCCAAGCGACAGGCCACCGTGAAAAATACTCGACCCCCACAAGCAGATATTTGTTCTTCAAGCTTCAAATCTAGAATTAGATATTTGTTCCCCCGAGTGGTAGTGGGGAACGGGCCGAGGATGTTTAGCGCAACAAGTTCGTTGACGCGCGATACCTGAATTGATTGCAAGGGCGGGCGGCAGGGTTTTGCCGGCGACTTCCACCGAGCACACTGCACGCACCCTTTGAGCAAACAGTCCATGTCCGCAGACATGGCTGGCCAATAGAAATTCAGTTTAAGCATGGTCAGCGTCTTCTGCATGCCCAGGTGCAAGAGACGCTCATGCACAGCCCACACAATCTCGTCACGCAGGGCAGTGGGGACAACAATGGTATAATGACGCAGCCCCCCATCGTAATGCATGAGTAAGCCGTCCCGCAGAACGACCAAGGCGACGCCGCGTCGATTCGAGCCCCCATCAGCTTCCCTCACACGATGCCGCAATTTGAGTAGTGAAGCATCTTCCGCCTGAAGGCGTCGCCATTCCACATAATCCAGACCAATGACCGCATCCCGTGCGCCTGGACCGGCACCCTTCCTGCCTGTCGCCGCATCGGCAAATGCCGCAAGAGGAGGGGCAAGGTCACATTGGTCGGTTTACAGTGCACGTGTAGGGGTTATTACGGGAGAAAAGGGCGGACAGGAAACACAGGGGTGTCTGCACCCACACACACGGGTGTCTACACCAACGTCCGCATCCGTTAACCACTGGGGGGCCATGGGGGCTCTGTGATCCCCCATAACCCCACCCCTCCGAGGGGATCCCTATAAAAGGCGGGGAGCCAGAGAGCTCGGGGCCAGTTTTAGCAAGAAGCTGACCAGTGAAGTCTGAAGACCAGCAGACTAGGCCCTGGGACTCCCCTGTCTCGCTGCCCTTGTCAGGGCCGAGCTGGGTAAGCCAGCGGCGCGGCCCAAGAGCTTCCGGACCTCTGCCCTTGTAAGGGCAAGGCCGGCTTAGCTGGGTGCCGGGATCTGTGCTTACCAGGGCCAGATCAGACAGCCTTCTGTAGCCTATTAGAGGAGGACTGGGGACAGGACAGGGGACTTAGTACTAGGGGTGGTTTCCCAGCTAGTACGGGTGAAGGGGCCTTTACCCCTTCATCTATTGTGTCTGTCCCTGAGTAAATAAAAAGAGTGTGCCTCAACTCCGTCGTCCGTCTCCCTGCAACTCACTACACACGTAACCCGAAAAACATGCACAACCTCCAGTCGTTGGCAATAGCACCAGGGCATCGGCGTTTGTATGGCGAGAACCCTTGCAGTACATAACGTGGAACGAGAAGTCCTGCAGGATCTCCAGACAGTGTGGTAATTGGCCTGACGGCTGGTCCACCCGCAGCGCATATCGGAGCGCTGCATGATCGGAGCGCACCTCAAATGGTCTACCGCACAAGTAGGGACGATATTTCTGCACAAAAACCATAATGGCCAACAATTCACGGCGCGTAACACAATAACGCTGTTCGGCCGGAGACAGCACCCTACTGCCATACGCAACAACACTCTCCACCCCGTCAACAACCTGTGACAAGATGGCTCCAATTCCGGTATTGCTAGCGTCCATATCCAGGATGAACGGCAATGAAAAATCTGGATAACGCAGAGAAGGGGCGTTCACCAATCCATCGCGGATGCCACGAAATGCAGCCTCCTCCTCCCCCCAATGAAACTTATGACCCTTAGCCGTTAACGTGTGGAGAAGTTTTGCAATTAACGCGAACCCAGCGACGAAACAGCGATAGTAGGATGCAAAGCCGATGAAACTGTGCACCTCGGTCACCGAGGTGGGGGTCGGCCAAGTTCGGACGCACGCAGTTTTCTCTGGGTCAGTCGCAATACCCGATTCGTCAACAATGTGGCCAAGATACTGAACCAATTTCTGGAGGTGACACTTCTGAGGTTTAAATGTAAGGTTAGCCGCACACATTTTGAGAAAGACGGCACGCAGGCAGGCCAAATGTCTATCGAAGGTGCGGCTAAAGACGATTATGTCGTTGAGATATATCAAACACGAGTCCCACTGGAGACCCGCTAGGACCAGTTCCATCAAATGTTGGAACCTGGCTGGCGTGAAATGGAGCCCCATAGAAGGTTGATTAAATTAGAACAATCCCTGAGGCGTACGAAAGGCCATCTTAGGTCTTGAGACATCGTCAAGAGGCTACTGCCAGAACCCGGATAGGAGATCGAGCGTGGAAAAGAAACGTGCCCCCGCCAACGCGTCAAGCAAATCATCCATGCGAGGCAGGGGATACGCATCCACAACAGAAACCTTATTAAGTTTATGAAAATCGACGCAGAATCGTAAGCTACCATCGTGCGTCTTTACAAGCACAATCGGAGCTCCCCAGGGACTGGTGGATGGTGAGATGATGTCTGCGGCCAACATCTCATTAACCGCCAGCCGAACATGTTCCTTCTCCGCCGGGCTCAGTAGAGATTCTGCCAGATAGGGGCTGCGTCGCCCATATCAATGTGATGACTCAGGAGCGACATGTATCCAATATCAAATTTCCCTTTACTAAAAATGTCTGAGAATTCATCACACAAGAGCACCCGCAACTTTCCTATCTGCTCCGTGGACTAGGTGCCACTCTCAGCACACAGTTTGTTTATCCAGCCTTCATCCACGTCTTGGGATTGTCGTGTGTAAAACTCAGCGCCCACATTCCCGACGACGCCCCCTTCCGGACGCGTTGGTGACGCATGAGCCAACACAGTACCCTCCTGTTTGACCGTGGTGTCCAACCCAGCATTAAGAACCTGAATAAAAGGTTCCTGGTCGTTGGACACTAACGTCTGAGCCGCCACTAAAGTCAATCCGTGACTGACGTTGTTGGAAGGTCCCAAAACAATCCCGTTCTCCATAGCCGCAAGCGGAGTGGGACTAACATCTGCGCACCGGGAGGGATTCTCACCGTCCGGCGTGCGAGTGCCTGTACCGTAGCGTTGGCCATACACAAATGGGTGGGGGAAGGCAAAAATGCCATACAACGGCCGGATGACAATTCCAAACAGCCATGATCACTAATCTTTGGTTCTTTCGGTAAAATCACGTATGTAGAAATAAAATAAAAATAAAACAAATCACGACATTTCGATCACAACACAAGCAATCCTCATCAGGTGGAACAACCACAGTAAAAAAATGCTGAAGTAGGCTAGAGAGCAGCCGTGGCAAGAGGTTATATAGGTAAGAAAGGAGGGAGGCAAGGGAGGAGAGAGAAGGGGGGGGGAAGAAAAGGGGCTGCGTGAGCGCAAGGGGAAGAGGACGTGAGGCTGGGAGGGGAAGTGTGGGCGGGACTAGAAGTGGGAAGCTGAGTGTGGGACACGGGGGGGGGGGATGTACTAGCAAACGGCAGGTACGATGGAAACAACCACAACCAGTTAAGGCATTACCTGGTTAATAACATCTTTCCAATGATTGTTCAATTTGTATCCATCTTCTCGCTTGAAGTTATGTCTATGTTTATATATCTGGATGGCTTCATGAACAAACCTTTGATAGTTGCCTGAAGGTTTGCAGCGTACCTTGGTCTCGGGAAAAATAAGTCAGTTACGGCAGAGGTATTGGTTCTGCCATGTTTCAGATCTGCCTTGTGTTCGCGAACACGGTCCGAGACATGTCGTTTCGTTTCCCCAATGTAACTGCTACCGCAGGTACAACTCAGTTTGTAGACTCCAGGGTATTGCATGTCAGGAATGACCTCCTCCACAGATGGGATTAGATCACGGGTTGTGTGTGCTGTATTGAATCGGACCTGGATCTTGTGTTTGTTTAAGATTTTGGAAATATTTTTGGTAACACCTGCTATGTATGGTAAAGTGATGGTTTTGATTGACTTCTCAGGAGATTGTTCTCTATGGGTGGAGAAACAGCTTTGTGAATAATGTGGTCCGAGTGCCCATTCATCTTGAGGGCTTGGTGTATGTGAAGTATTGGAATTGACGGCAGGAAACTCCTTGACGGGTAACGCACTTCTTTTATTAAATCTTCACTTATCTCGATACAACGTGTAGTCTCTATTCTTCCGCGTACGGTCACCAGACACCGGTACAACTCGTAACCTCTTCTCTTCTTATAACACACCGTACTGAACTCGTGTAGACTCCAAGCCTCTAGCTACACACACCTCACTCGTCTCGTGTAGACTCGCCTCGTGTAAACCCTATGCCTCTGGCTACACACACATCACTCGTCTCGTGTAGACTCTTCTCGTGTAGACCCTATGCCTCTGGCTACACACACATCACTCGTCTCGTGTAGACTCTTCTCGTGTAGACCCTATGCCTCCGGCTACACACATATCACTTGTCTCGGGTAGATTCCTCTTGTGTAGACTCGTCTCGTGTAGACCCTACGCCTCTGGCTACACCTATACCACTCGTCTCGTATAGACTCTAGGCCCCGGCTACACACTCGGCATGCTGACACTGCATGCTCACACTACCCCCGCCTCTGGGTTACACAGAGTCCCGGTCCTCTCAGGACAGCGGGACTAGGTACCGCAGGGCCCTGGCTCTTCTTCCCGTCTTTTGTCTTCGCTGGTTACACTCTCCCCGTGCGCCTGTGCGCATCCCCTTATATAGTCGTTCCTCCCGGGAGACGGAGCGGATGCGGACCTCGATGCGAGCATCGCTTGTTAGTGAACCAATCACAACGCGTTATCTGTACGATCCTTTTTCCCCAACGCGTGTTTCCACTCACCAACCAATCTCGCCGCGCTGCCACTCGATCACTCCCACACCAGCACGTCACCGGCACCCAGCCAATCAACACCACACAACCCACGATCCCGCGCTGACCCCTGATCCCTCGCCGTCAGCGCGCGTCACCACCCACACATCCAATCACAACGCGCTGGCACCTGATCGCTACCCCAGCGCGTATCACCACTACATCACCCCCCCCCCACATAGCTTGCAGCCGTCCCGGCTGCTAACCAACAACTTCCCACATCGTTAACACAACAAAAAACCACCCCCCCCCCCAGTGTGCCCCGTAACACAACAACAACACAACAGCAACCTATGTACAATTTGACACTAACCGCAAGAAAAGTTAACAATACCACACACAACACCTTATATATAAAAAAACTATATACAGCCCGACGAACAACATAATAAAAGCGATTTCTAGAAAACGAACGCGCCCCGCGTCTCTGCAAATAACGAAGTGACGAGGCGCTCCTACTGCCCCGACTCCTCACGTGGCAGGTCAAACAAAGTAGCGCGACCTGGCGCGAGTCCGTCTGGCCGGTCCGTCATACGGGACGGGACACTGACGACCGTCAGGCGGCTCCGGCTGCTCTAGACGGCGTGGAACGGGCCTGAAAGGCCCGGCCCCGCCGCGAAGATCCGGCCGCCGGTGGTCAGCAGCTGTCAGTTCCGAGACACCTGGGAGCAGATCAGGCGGAGACATGTGAGGATCAGGCAGAGACATTTCCCCCTTTGGGTCGTCGGTCACGTCACATGCTCGGCCCTCACGACACAATGGGAGGCCATATGGAGGCGAGAACGGTTTCAGTCGGGAGGGGTGGACGTACCACCGTCGTTTTCCCCATTTTATCTGAACGCACTGGGGCCGTGCAACGCGCATGATCTCCACGGGCCCCCGCCATGGCCTCAACAATTTAGGCGACGTAGCCAAGGGCGCCTGAGAGCAATGCAGCCAGGCCCTGTCACCCGGTTTCCATTCGTGCACGGACACCTTCCGTGCCCGCAGTCGTTCGTTAGCAATTTGGCGAGCCCGCGAATTAAGCCGTGCGGCCTCCCTTGCCTCTGTTAGCTTGTGAATATTGAATTTAATATGTTCCACCAATTTAGAATTGGTTCGTGGAGCGGACAGGCCAAGCTGCGTTTCCATGGGCGGGTCGGCTTCCCGACCGTACATCAAATAGAATGGGGAAAACCCTGTCGCTGCATGGGGGGCCATTCTGTACGCGGCAAGGACCCCCGGGACCTGCAGGTCCCAATCTACATGTGCCTCACACACCTGCTGGCACAGCATAGAAGTCAAAGTGTTGTGAAGTCTTTCCACCATCCCGTCTGTCTGCGGGTGGTACGGGGAGGTACGCACCTTTTTAGTACCCAATAAATCGCACACCTCTTGCAACAATTTACTCGAAAAAATTTTACCTTGGTCGGTCAGCAAGCGTTCGGGAGCCCTGTTGTATCCTAGCCTTCTTCCATCATTGAGATATAATGAATGAAAACACACCAAAAAGCAGCAAACTGCAAAACACCAGGTGTTGTTAAGTAATGAACTGGAGGAGGGCTAGGATGGCAGAATTGCAACCTTGCTTCAAGGAAAGATAAGGCCTGATAAACGGGCACATGTCACCCGTGCAGGCGGCAGAGACAGTGGGAGAGTCAGCCAGACATAGTTAAGGCAAAAAGCCCAACCATCTATGACCTCAGCACATGGGCGAATAATGGGGCAGTGTCAACTCGAAGGCAATGAAAGGAAGCAGAGGCGCCTTTGTCTAAATCACAACCACAGAAAGCCAGGAATCATCACTGATTGCGTGTTTAGGGATTCCGAGCTAATTGGAACACGTGCACACAGGGAGGAGAAATACGCCTTGTTCTCCTGCAGCTGAGGGAGCAAACCCAAAAAGGCCAAGGAATTAAATTATTAAATAAGTGGGTCAGCTCAAGGCTGTGTACACAGGGGGGGGAGCTGATTTAAACAACCCTGCACGTCTGAACGTGAGGGGGCCTTTGACCTGAAATTAAGAATAACACTCCCAGAGCAGAAGGTTGGATGGCCACAGTGAGACGAATAAGAGCGTTGTATATCTCAAGGATGCAGACTCAGCTGAATAACAAGGCTGCGGGGGTCACCAGAAGTTCGCGTTCGCCTAGTTAAGACGAAAAGCTCAATTATTCTGTATTGCTATTAAAGTAACGTTAAAGTCAGAATTTAACAACAGGATAGGCTAAAGTTATTGATATTCACACCCACTCCAATTAAACCAGGCCACAAGTTACGCCTACTGAACCATCACCATCATTAAGTCAATATGAAATGTTATTTCCATCTATACAACTCAACCCGAAGCATATGACAATCAGAACCTTCCTAAGTCAAGATTGAATCGCACCCAGACAGGAGCGAATAGTCGATATAAGGTTGAAGAGGGAAGGAAATTAAGAGCACGGCGAACTGCAAACGTAAGCAAAAAAGCCGGGAACGACACCAACCCAGCGACCCACCAGCCCAACAACAGCGAGTCGGGCTTCGACAGGACATAAAAGTAGAAATAATAACTCCCGGGGTCAGGGGACATCAGGAGAAGCAGGCAGACAAAAACCAGAACTGACTCCAAGGTTCAACCGCCCTCACCTACAAGGAGTGTCGGAAATTAATGAGGCCTTGAGTTAACGGCGTCAGCTGGACAGCAACAACAACGGCGAGCAGAGACAGGGTGAGGCAAAGACTGCGAGGCTATGAAATGCAACTTCATGTCAGTAAAGCCCTGACCAACAAGTTAAGTTAAAGACATCACAATACATAATATCGTACATAACATCAATGTTAACGCTATTCACCGTAAACTATATTCCGCTTATATAACCATGCAGACACCAAGGAATACGAATTCCTAGGATCAAGAAACTTACCCCTTAACCTAAGATATCGAAAATAAATTAATAATAATAAGCCTATGCATGAAAAGACAAAAGTAAAACTTATGAAAAGCCAGGATAACGGGATGAATCACCACCAGGTCGAATATAAAATACATAATAAAAGAGCGATGTTAAACCCAGGGTCGGAGAGAAAGGGAGATCCCGGCCGTCTTTGTATCTCCGCAGCGCGGGATAAGAGTGTGTATACGCTCGGGGAGGCACCTCCACTTGGGTCAAGCACCACGATGGGAAACGGCAGACCTTAGGGTACATACAGAATCATAACTGTGAAATGGTAAGGGACAAATGTTAAAACTTTTTAACCATTTCTTTGTGCATCGGTGAGGGTCGGAGGGAGTGTTGCCCTCCCTCCAGGTCGTGCAACACGGACAGAGACGCCTGTGAGACGATTTGTAACGTCTGTGTTTTGGTTCATGAAGAAGGCCAGACAAGAGATAATATTGCACCCAGACAGAGAGACGACTTCGAGGCAATTTGTAACATCTGATTGTTTGCTCGTGGATTTTATGGAGGGAGTATGACAACGGAATATACCGTGGGTGATGCACACAAGGACAAGGACATACGGACACACACATGGACACACCTACCTACGGACAGATCCTGACACAGCAAAAATCGAAAGTAACCCCGCCTTGTGGGCAGGACCCAAAAGGGATTTTTCGGCATAAAAGAAAGGACCCTGAGCATTGGAAACCAGTTCGACCGGGAGGGTCGACTCAGGAGCGAGCTGCGACCAGCGGGTCGGCTCGACTCATCTTCAGTTCGACCGGGAGGGTCGGCTCAGGAGCTCGACCGGGAGGGTCGGCTCAGGAGTTCGACCGGGAGGGTCGACTCAGGAGCGAGCTGCGACCAGCGGGTCGGCTCGACTCATCTTCAGCTCGACCGGGAGGGTCGACTCAGGAGCGAGCTGCGACCAGCGGGTCGGCTCGACTCATCTTCAGTTCGACCGGGAGGGTCGACTCAGGAGCGAGCTGCGACCAGCGGGTCGGCTCGACTCATCTTCAGTTCGACCGGGAGGGTCGGCTCAGGAGCTCGACTGGGAGGGTCGGCTCAGGAGTTCGACCGGGAGGGTCGACTCAGGAGCGAGCTGCGACCAGCGGGTCGGCTCGACTCATCTTCAGCTCGACCGGGAGGGTCGACTCAGGAGCGAGCTGCGACCAGCGGGTCGGCTCGACTCATCTTCAGCTCGACCGGGAGGGTCGACTCAGGAGCGAGCTGCGACCAGCGGGTCGGCTCGACTCATCTTCAGTTCGACCGGGAGGGTCGGCTCAGGAGCTCGACCGGGAGGGTCGACTCAGGAGCGAGCTGCGACCAGCGGGTCGGCTCGACTCATCTTCAGCTCGACCGGGAGGGTCGACTCAGGAGCGAGCTGCGACCAGCGGGTCGGCTCGACTCTTCAGCTCGTCTGGGACTCAGCCGAGTTCGATCGGCTCACCGGAGCCGGCTCTCGGGGCTCGACTCAAGCGGCTCCCCATCTCCTCTGCAGGCGGGCAAGACCCGCTTGACAGCTCAACTCGGCCTGCGTGGGTCAACCTCTGCCGAGTCGGAGGTCTCTGCTGCCGCCGGAGGTCGCGGTTTGGCGACGAGGCTCTGTGCTTCCCCTGGTTGACGACCCAACACTGCACGCTGCGAGCGAGCTGTGGGCGCCACCTACCGACCGGGCATCCAAACCAATTCACCACGGTGACAGGGGAGCGACTGATACGTATGACGCGCACCGCCCCCTCACCACACGACCACCAGGCGTCTGTTTGACATAAAGAACCGACTCCGAACACTGACTATTCAAGACAACTCTTACCACTCAAAAACACTCGAGACCGAGTGATGGCCATCCGTCGTTTATAAGAGTATTCGTAATTTTTATCTTTAATATTTAGTGGGCTGTACTCTTAATCGCATAAATTCCCAACAGATCCATCAATACGAATTGATTCTTGGCACCTCCTTCCGCCAAGCCACGCTCACGTGGGGAGTGGTGGCCCACCAGATCCTTATCAGGTGATCTGGTCCCCAATTAGTAAACTTAGTATAAGATAACGATCTTCGGAAAAGGAGCACCGTCGCAGGCCCTTACTCCGAGCCATTCTGTTGTCAGATAACCTGCCGATGTATCTGTTGAGATTGGTGCCTTTAAGAATAATAACTGTTTTTGATTGTGTTTTTTTTATCGCCGTATAATCTTTCAAGTATCTTTCAGTCATAATCGCCGCACGTACTCGCATCCTCTATAGAATATTCAACTGTCCCATGACCCAAGGTGCTAACAACGTGATAAGGGTTGCGTATGATCAATAAGGAGGGCGGTACTGCGTGAACAATATGGAGTATAATCACTAATTAACGTTAAGGTTTTTCTTAGCATAGTATTTGCATATTTTAACGACTCTCTCTCTCTCACTAACAACCATCGCGTTATGCGGGATCCATGTGCCGTTGTCAAAGTGAAATCAGACAATCGTTGATGATACTGTATTGATGCCGTGTTGACGTTCCGGGATTGAGAGTTCGCATACTATATCATAGTTGAGGTTTCAGCCTGCATTGGTATAAACATGGGCATTTTCGTTCCTTTGTTCTATCATGTGTATCAGACCTCCCCTCCCCCCTCTCTGTCCATTGTGTTGGCGTGCGCAGCAGCCGCTTCCAAGCCGTCGCCAAATGTTTTGTTGGCTCCCTCCCCCTCCCACCCCCCTCCCTCCCGATACGTTTCCATTCATTGGCTACCACATTCTGATGAACTCCCCCCCCCCTCTCCTCCCCCCCTTCAACTTGCTTATAAGGGATTACATCTTGAATCATTGCTTCACTTGATGCAGCTAATCTGGCTGTGACGGTCCCACCTGATGACGGAGACTTGTGTTGCCTCCGAAACGTCGTGAATTTTATTTTTGTTTTGTTTTATTTTACTTTCATTACTTTTAATGTTTTACCTACGTGACTTTACCGAAAAAACCTGAGAATAGTAATAAATTGATTAATACAGAAGTGGTTGTGTGATTCTTTCCTGAAATCTATGCATAAGATCTGCTTCTGCGTTGAGATCTGAACTTGGTGACCTTAATAAACACACTAATACATACTCAGTAAATGTTAAAGCGATAACGGGGTGAACCGGGGACCTAAAATATAAGCGAGAATGAGACGAACCTAGACAACGATGCCGAGTTAATCTAAGTTAATCTTGCATACTTACACCACACCTGCATAACGGCATACGATTAATTGCCTTATTCCGATCGATAACCCACCCTCGTCACCGAGGCGGGGTCTGGTTATCATAACGACTTGCATTATCATAATTACACCCAATCGCATAATTACTACGATTACCTCTCGAATTGGCATAATTAAATGTGCATAATTACATAAATTAACATATTTCCGGATAATTACACATTTGGCCAAATTTCATTTGATTATTATTATTTTCACTGAATATTCATAACCCACATATACAACATAATAATTTCACCCACGCACGCATACAACATAACAAATTTTCATACCCAACATATACAACATAATGGGGGCTCGGGTCCGGGATTTCTCGCAGACAGTTTATGCATGAATTCAGGAACGAATCACTGTTGTGTTAATCAAAGTGTTGTGAACTAACGTTGCCTTGTGATTATAAACGGGGGTATACACGCGCTCTGAAGGGAAATACCAGAGTAGCAGAGTATAACAAAGACAGCTGGGCTGAGATTATTTGCTCGAGTTGAACTGACGCATCCTGTGATACAATTGTGTATATGTGCTCTGAAGGGGAATTCTAGAGTAACTCCTGCCACTTGAGATGATAGGATTAAGAATAATTTTTGAATGGGTGACGGGGTACGGGGAACTCGTATTAAAACGTACCGACCAATCTGTTACAAAGCAGTACAGTCAGAGAGACATATGGGAAGGGAGCTGTATCGATAACACGAACACACCTCGGGGGAAACTAATTGACTGGATAAAATGTAACAAAGGCGAACACGATGCAAAAACTACAGGAAAGGCAGGACAGGACTCATTCCTTTTCACACAGGCATACAGACAGGGATTGTGGAATGAAGGAAAATTCGGAAAGGAAACAGGAGAGAAATCGTCTCTAATAAACGAGGAAAAATGTCCTCACACCATCGTAAGGGAGGAGAAATCAGGGCTCGCGACACCAGCGAAACTCACAGACGTGGATCCACAGAATAAATATGGAAGTAACATTAAATCACACTCATTCGAGAGAAGGGATGGAGAGATACATATGCAAACAAAAACATGTGAGATTGACAACTTCACAGATAGAGGGAAGCAAAATGTTAAAGTAAAGTCGACAGGACGTGCTCCACTAAGGGCAGAGGCAAAAACTGAAGGGAAATGGCAACACGAGCGACACGGCATTGGGCGCGCACACAGAAAATGCACACCGATTAATCACGCCCGACACAGAACAGATAAAAGTGACAGATTGCCTGATGATAACTTGTTTGATGATGACGCTGACGGCGATCAACTTTCGGAATACTTATTCAACAGGAAAACCCTTAAATTGATGGACAAGGCTCTAGTCAGAATTCCCGATTTTGACCCCCACAATAAGTCCATGGATATACATACACATATCGCGACAGTGGAAGAGGAGGCAATGATTAGAGGGCTGAGGAGACGGGATGAAAAAGCGAGTTTGTTGAAACGAAGCTTACATAAAGATTCTATTCCATGGGTAAAGTCACTACCACACAAGGTTAGAAATGATTTTAAACAACTGAGCCTGGCAGTGATTCGGAAGTTTGGAGAATATTCGACACTCACTGAGGGGTTTTATGCTGTAAAATCGATGACCCAGGGCATGGACCAAGATCCACGTGACTACCTCGTACAATTTAAAAGAGCGTATTACGCAGGCGATGTGAATCAATACCACGAAGGAGATAAAATGTTCAAAATTATGTTTTTTGAATCCTTGAGCCCAGAGATTACAGAAAGGGTGAGAATGGTTTTGAATCCAGAAACCGCATCCTTACGCCGCATAGAGAGCAAGGCGTACATGGCATGGTTATACAGAGCTAAGAATCATAATTCGGATCCAGAACACAGGGAGAGGGATAAAGAACCCAGCCTCTCAGAGAGGAATAAAAATCACCGAGCAGTCCCACAATGCAGGACGGAGCAAACACGCACGCACACATGGCAAAATAACCCAGAGAGAGGTTGGCACGAGAATGAGAGCGGCACAAAGCCGAACATTCAGAGGAATCGCAGGAGGGGGAGGTTCAGAACAGAACCATACCAACACCCCATGCCACGACACACACGAGGCCAAAGTTGCACACTAAGATGGCGAGATAACCATCCAGCGGGAAGGTACACAGACTGCGGAGGTATGGATGCGAACATGCAGGAGAATCGTAGGAGGGAGAGGTTCAGAGCAGAACCATATCAACACCCCATCCCACGACACACGCAAGGTTCAAATTACGCACAGAGATGGCAAGATAACCACCTAGCGGGAAGGTGTTACACAGACCGCGGAGGTATGGATGCGAACATTCAGAGGAATCGCAGGATGGGAGGTCAAACACAATCGATCCAATTCCGACCAATTCCTCCACCGGCTATACCAGGAGGGAATAGAGGAATAACACAGAATGCGGTCCAAAGACATGATAAACAACCCACAGTGAGCGCGAGCGAGCGGCCAACACGCGCCCCACCCGCCGAGGTATTAAACCCGAAGCTCAATGAGAAGTACAGGCAGGCTGCAAGTGACAGGGCGGGCAAAAACGTGGACAGTACTCCCGTAAATGACGCGCGGATCGAATACAAGGACAGGGTTGCATTGAAGCGTGATCGGACAGTACAAAAACCGACAGCAGGGACACGCCCTGAGGAGCGCAGGCATGAGCCTTTGAATGGAAAATATCCAAGGGAAACCAAAATTTATGTGGATCGGAGTGCTAAAATGGAGACGAATGTCCATGACGTATCGGGAATGGTGTTGGAATCCAACACACTCGTAAAAACAAAGAGGGCAACATTACGAGGGACAGAATTAAATCGACACACTGACTCGGCAAATGTGCATGTAATCGCAGAGAGAGCGAATGCCAGTGATGACGGAGTACAGAAGTTGATTGTGTGCGCGAATTCTGATTATGTGCAGCACAATTTTACACCACACACTCCCACGACGCGAGAGAGTGAGAGGGGAAATTACAAAAACGAACCGGAAAACCGTGATCGAATGATCAAAGTGATAAGTGGTAAACCAGACACTCGGAACTTGGTAAAAAGATTGCAAGGATGTAACAGGAGGAAATTAACGCAAAAATGCGTTCGAAACCGCTACCTAGCGTTTCCCAGGATTTAACAAAAACAAAAAAAAAATTAATATCCGTCGGAGTTATGAGGGATGAGAACCATGTAACTGGTGATATCGATGTTAAAGTTTTGTTGTATTTTCCTTGCTTATTTCAAATGTAACCTTGTTAAGATTGTGATAAATGCGCGCGCTTTGGAAGGAATGCGTTATGGATTAGTACCGATGTTTAACGTTGTGTTTTATTTCTTTTGCTTATTTCAAATGTAACCATGTTACGATTGTGATACATATGCGCGCGTCGTAAGAAATAACCGCCGAGAGTGAGGGCGGCTTATAGATTCATAACACAAAAAAAGGGCATTTACTTGGTTTGGAAATTCGCCAGTGGCCAAATCGACCCCTGATAATTATTCAAACGGGCGGATTGTTGTGTCTATCGTTTTTTAATTAAGAACAATTCAAAAAAATATAATAATTTGTTTTAATCTATATATACCTTTTTTTAAATTAATTAATGAAAACAACTCACTTCTCCTCACAAGAACACCAGGAATCCATGAAACATGGAGGGCGGTTAAAATGTTGAGAGTTCGGTCACAAAGAGGTCATGGACATCCAAATGGACAAAAGATGTATGGACTAGCCTCCCAAGACATCTGGAGATATACAGATAAGGGCAGAATAAATAACGGTTGAAACTTCGCGTTTTCTTAACGTTGTCCTTACCGAAAAGTAGAAACTTAACAAAGATAATTAACCAACAAACAATATTTTTTCTATTATTATATGTTTCCTACCTACACGACCTTCCAAAAAAAATAATAAATAAAAACTAAAGAGTACGAATTCCAGAAAGCTTAAGTGGAAACATAACAACGCTTAACCTTAGGACATAAAAAATTAACTCAGAATAAACACCAATCTCTGGGGAACTAAACTAATGGGCATATCACACTACAATAATGTGTAACATGTTTTCCAGGGAATGGCAGCCCTCCTGCTCACGCTCCTGCTAACGTACCTTGCCAAGCTAGAAGGGAGCCAAGAGCTGATCAAGCCAGGACCAGAATCCGGGGTGATGCTGAGAGACTCCTCCAGCTTCCTAGTAACCGAAACGAAAATAGTAACCCAACAAGTCTATGTCTCCTTGGAACCTGCCTTGGTGGTAAAGAAGCACTTCGGGAAGTTACCACCCCAAGCTACCCAAGCAACCCGAATATGGTATTATGACTTCCTAAGATACAGTGAACAGAATGTCGGAACGATCCTGAAGCAATTACAAAGAACCATGATACTTCCCCCCACCACTGTCAACCTAACACGTTCCAAGAGGTCTATCGGCCTGGGAGGGGTCTTTGGAATACTATCCGGTTTTAGCTCCTTAATCACACTAGGAGTATCCATATCCAACGCCGTAAAGATTGGACACCTCACGCAAGGTATCGAGAATTTACAGCTCGATATGCATCAGATCCATCAGCAAATACAACACCAACAAAAGAATCTGGTCGAAATGGGATCCACCCTCCGAGACACCGTGGTTCTCGTAAACCTACATTCTATCATGATTAACTTAACATTCCAAGAATTGAGTTCTGCAATCCGAGATCTATACGAAGAAGAGAGTATTCGAGAGCCAATTCAGTGGGTGATCCAAGACTTGTTGCGTAGCACCAGCGGCAGCATCAGTGATCTTATACAAGGACAAATTCCGTCATATCTGGTAACTCCAACACTGATAAAAGATGTGCTACAAGCAGCATCCCCGGAAACAATCAGTCCAACTCAAGTACAAATTGCCTTCAACATGGGTACAGCCACACCCATACATGTGGACCCCCAAACTAGACAGCTGGCATTTTTGCTAAATTTACCCCTGGTCAAACCCGGAAATGTATTTCGATTGCGGACAGTATTGAACGTGGGTACATGGAATAACGACATTTACTCCAAGATGGAAACTCCCTTAGTGGTGGCCTACCAGGAAGAAGGCCCCCTTAAGTACCTGGTGCCTGACCTAAACCTGTGTCAAATAATGAAAGAGGTTCATTGGCTCTGCCCAGGGGAACCATTTCTGACCAATACAGCAGAAATAATGTGTGGTCTGTCAAACCTAAGCTCTAAGGAAACTTGCAAGTTGAAGCTAAGTAAACCCAAAGAAAGAACCGGAACAGTGGCCATGATAGCTAATGCCCAGTGGTTGATTAGCACCCCTCTAGATACGGCAATTGTTTCCACCGATCAACACTCCATAACCATGGAAGTTCCGATTCCAAGCCACGTCGCACTGGTCACAATACCAAGAGGAACATTCGTACGCATAGGGGACAAGGTATTATATAACCTAGACAAAAGCCTACACCAAGCGGAGGTAGAAATAGTAGACACATTCCGAGGCCACAAGTTTGAGATAAGCAGCACTCTGTCCAACTTGTTGAACAGTAAAGAATTCCATATGGTGAAATTATCCCTCAGCGAATCAGAGATTAACATAACAGATCTTACTTGGGCGACCAAAGAGGCTGGATATCAGCGAAATCAACAGATGGGGATGGGAATCACAGGGGCAACAGGGATGATCATACTAGTCCTGGCTATTCTAACCTTAACATACCATGTGGCCAAAATGAATACCGAACTTAAAAGACTAATCGCAGGCACAAGCCACCTACCATTCAAGCTCAGGAACAAGAGATTGAGCAATAACAGGCCTGATGATGCCACCCAAGAATAACCATAGAAACTATCTTTTTAACGATATCTCCTATAACACGTAGTCAATAGAATAATTTCTCCCTCCCTTATCGTATTACCTTCCTTTAGAATATATTTTTTTCCCTCTCTCTTGTCACATATAACCATGTTAAGTTGTGACACGTACGCGCGCGTTGTAAGGAAATAGCAGCAAAACTTGAGGACAATCGATGGTTCATGATGGAAGAAGGGTATATTTTTTTTTTAAAAATAACCCGTGGCCATTTGACCACTGGTCATTTTTAAAAGGGCGGAATGTTGTATCCTAGCCTTCTTCCATCATTGAGATATAATGAATGAAAACACACCAAAAAGCAGCAAACTGCAAAACACCAGGTGTTGTTAAGTAATGAACTGGAGGAGGGCTAGGATGGCAGAATTGCAACCTTGCTTCAAGGAAAGATAAGGCCTGATAAACGGGCACATGTCACCCATGCAGGCGGCAGAGACAGTGGGAGAGTCAGCCAGACATAGTTAAGGCAAAAAGCCCAACCATCTATGACCTCAGCACATGGGCGAATAATGGGGCAGTGTCAACACGAAGGCAATGAAAGGAAGCAGAGGCGCCTTTGTCTAAATCACAACCACAGAAAGCCAGGAATCATCACTGATTGTGTGTTTAGGGATTCCGAGCTAATTGGAACACGTGCACACAGGGAGGAGAAATACGCCTTGTTCTCCTGCAGCTGAGGGAGCAAACCCAAAAAGGCCAAGGAATTAAATTATTAAATAAGTGGGTCAGCTCAAGGCTGTGTACACAGGGGGGGGGAGCTGATTTAAACAACCCTGCACGTCTGAACGTGAGGGGGCCTTTGACCTGAAATTAAGAATAACACTCCCAGAGCAGAAGGTTGGATGGCCACAGTGAGACGAATAAGAGCGTTGTATATCTCAAGGATGCAGACTCAGCTGAATAACAAGGCTGCGGGGGTCACCAGAAGTTCGCGTTCGCCTAGTTAAGACGAAAAGCTCAATTATTCTGTATTGCTATTAAAGTAACGTTAAAGTCGGAATTTAACAACAGGATAGGCTAAAGTTATTGATATTCACACCCACTCCAATTAAACCAGGCCACAAGTTACGCCTACTGAACCATCACCATCATTAAGTCAATATGAAATGTTATTAAACTCAACCCGAAGCATATGACAATCAGAACCTTCCTAAGTCAAAATTGAATCGCACCCAGACAGGAGCGAATAGTCGATATAAGGTTGAAGAGGGAAAGAAATTAAGAGCACGGCGAACTGCAAACGTAAGCAAAAAAGCCGGGAACGACACCAACCCAGCGACCCACCAGCCCAACAACAGCGAGTCGGGCTTCGACAGGCCATAAAAGTAGAAATAATAACTCCCGGGGTCAGGGGACATCAGGAGAAGCAGGCAGACAAAAACCAGAACTGACTCCAAGGTTCAACCGCCCTCACCTACAAGGAGTGACGGAAATTAATGAGGCCTTGAGTTAACGGCGTCAGCTGGACAGCAACAACAACGGCGAGCAGAGACAGGGTGAGGCAAAGACTGCGAGGCTATGAAATGCAACTTCATGTCAGTAAAGCCCTGACCAACAAGTTAAGTTAAAGACATCACAATACATAATATCGTACATAACATCAATGTTAACGCTATTCACCGTAAACTATATTCCGCTTATATAACCATGCAGACACCAAGGAATACGAATTCCTAGGATCAAGAAACTTACCCCTTAACCTAAGATATCGGAAATAAATTAATAATAATAAGCCTATGCATGAAAAGACAAAAGTAAAACTTATGAAAAGCCAGGATAACGGGATGAATCACCACCAGGTCGAATATAAAATACATAATAAAAGAGCGATGTTAAACCCAGGGTCGGAGAGAAAGGGAGATCCCGGCCGTCTTTGTATCTCCGCAGCGCGGGATAAGAGTGTGTATACGCTCGGGGAGGCACCTCCACTTGGGTCAAGCACCACGATGGGAAACGGCAGACCTTAGGGTACATACAGAATCATAACTGTGAAATGGTAAGGGACAAATGTTAAAACTTTTTAACCATTTCTTTGTGCATCGGTGAGGGTCGGAGGGAGTGTTGCCCTCCCTCCAGGTCGTGCAACACGGACAGAGACGCCTGTGAGACGATTTGTAACGTCTGTGTTTTGGTTCATGAAGAAGGCCAGACAAGAGATAATATTGCACCCAGACAGAGAGACGACTTCGAGGCAATTTGTAACATCTGATTGTTTGCTCGTGGATTTTATGGAGGGAGTATGACAACGGAATATACCGTGGGTGATGCACACAAGGACAAGGACATACGGACACACACATGGACACACCTACCTACGGACAGATCCTGACACAGCAAAAATCGAAAGAAACCCCGCCTTGTGGGCAGGACCCAAAAGGGATTTTTCGGCATAAAAGAAAGGACCCTGAGCATTGGAAACCAGTTCGACCGGGAGGGTCGACTCAGGAGCGAGCTGCGACCAGCGGGTCGGCTCGACTCATCTTCAGTTCGACCGGGAGGGTCGGCTCAGGAGCTCGACCGGGAGGGTCGGCTCAGGCGTTCGACCGGGAGGGTCGACTCAGGAGCGAGCTGCGACCAGCGGGTCGGCTCGACTCATCTTCAGCTCGACCGGGAGGGTCGACTCAGGAGCGAGCTGCGACCAGCGGGTCGGCTCGACTCATCTTCAGTTCGACCGGGAGGGTCGACTCAGGAGCGAGCTGCGACCAGCGGGTCGGCTCCACTCATCTTCAGTTCGACCGGGAGGGTCGGCTCAGGAGCTCGACCGGGAGGGTCTGCTCAGGAGTTTGACCGGGAGGGTCGACTCAGGAGCGAGCTGCGACCAGCGGGTCGGCTCGACTCATCTTCAGCTCGACCGGGAGGGTCGACTCAGGAGCGAGCTGCGACCAGCGGGTCGGCTCGACTCATCTTCAGCTCGACCGGGAGGGTCGACTCAGGAGCGAGCTGCGACCAGCGGGTCGGCTCGACTCATCTTCAGTTCGACCGGGAGGGTCGGCTCAGGAGCTCGACCGGGAGGGTCGACTCAGGAGCGAGCTGCGACCAGCGGGTCGGCTCGACTCATCTTCAGCTCGACCGGGAGGGTCGACTCAGGAGCGAGCTGCGACCAGCGGGTCGGCTCGACTCTTCAGCTCGTCTGGGACTCAGCCGAGTTCGATCGGCTCACCGGAGCCGGCTCTCGGGGCTCGACTCAAGCGGCTCCCCATCTCCTCTGCAGGCGGGCAAGACCCGCTTGACAGCTAAACTCGGCCTGCGTGGGTCAACCTCTGCCGAGTCGGAGGTCTCTGCTGCCGCCGGAGGTCGCGGTTTGGCGACGAGGCTCTGTGCTTCCCCTGGTTGACGACCCAACACTGCACGCTGCGAGCGAGCTGTGGGCGCCACCTACCGACCGGGCATCCAAACCAATTCACCACGGTGACAGGGGAGCGACTGATACGTATGACGCGCACCGCCCCCTCACCACACGACCACCAGGCGTCTGTTTGACATAAAGAACCGACTCCGAACACTGACTATTCAAGACAACTCTTACCACTCAAAAACACTCGAGACCGAGTGATGGCCATCCGTCGTTTATAAGAGTATTCGTAATTTTTATCTTTAATATTTAGTGGGCTGTACTCTTAATCGCATAAATTCCCAACAGATCCATCAATACGAATTGATTCTTGGCACCTCCTTCCGCCAAGCCACGCTCACGTGGGGAGTGGTGGCCCACCAGATCCTTATCAGGTGATCTGGTCCCCAATTAGTAAACTTAGTATAAGATAACGATCTTCGGAAAAGGAGCACCGTCGCAGGCCCTTACTCCGAGCCATTCTGTTGTCAGATAACCTGCCGATGTATCTGTTGAGATTGGTGCCTTTAAGAATAATAACTGTTTTTGATTGTTTTTTTTATCGCCGTATAATCTTTCAAGTATCTTTCAGTCATAATCGCCGCACGTACTCGCATCCTCTACAGAATATTCAACTGTCCCGTGACCCAAGGTGCTAACAACGTGATAAGGGTTGCGTATGATCAATAAGGAGGGTGGTACTGCGTGAACAATATGGAGTATAATCACTAATTAACGTTAAGGTTTTTCTTAGCATAGTATTTGCATATTTTAACGACTCTCTCTCTCACTAACAACCATCGCGTTATGCGGGATCCATGTGCCATTGTCAAAGTGAAATCAGACAATCGTTGATGATACTGTATTGATGCCGTGTTGACGTTCCGGGATTGAGAGTTCGCATACTATATCATAGTTGAGGTTGAATTAGTAATAAATTGATTAATACAGAAGTGGTTGTGTGATTCTTTCCTGAAATCTATGCATAAGATCTGCTTCTGCGTTGAGATCTGAACTTGGTGACCTTAATAAACACACTAATACATACTCAGTAAATGTTAAAGCGATAACGGGGTGAACCGGGGACCTAAAATATAAGCGAGAATGAGACGAACCTAGACAACGATGCCGAGTTAATCTAAGTTAATCTTGCATACTTACACCACACCTGCATAACGGCATACGATTAATTGCCTTATTCCGATCGATAACCCACCCTCGTCACCGAGGCGGGGTCTGGTTATCATAACGACTTGCATTATCATAATTACACCCACTCGCATAATTACTACGATTACCTCTCGAATTGGCATAATTAAATGTGCATAATTACATAAATTAACATATTTCCGGATAATTACACATTTGGCCAAATTTCATTTGATTATTATTATTTTCACTGAATATTCATAACCCACATATACAACATAATAATTTCACCCACGCACGCATACAACATAACAAATTTTCATACCCAACATATACAACAGCCCCCTTGTCCAGGACATAGCCCTGGACAAAGGCGTCCGTCACAGCCGCTGCCGACTGGTTGGCGAGAGGCCACGCCATAGGCCACCGGGTGAAATATTCGACCCCCACCAACAGGTGTGACTGGAAAAGGCCCCAAAATATCGAGTGCAACGAGCTCGTTAGTGCGCGAGACCTGAATCGATTGCAGCGGTGGATTAGCTAGCACGGGTGGTGGTTTCCGTCTGGCGCACTCAACGCACCCCTTCAGAATATTTACCACGTCACTCCCCATTCCCGGCCAATAATAGTCACGCTGAAGCAGGGCAAGAGTTTTGTTTACTCCCAAATGCAAGAGGCGTTCGTGTGCGGCCAAAACAATTTTCCCCCTTACAGCCGAAGGCACCACCAGCGCGTGCCGCCGGGACAAACTGTCCCATCTCATCAATATGCCCTGTTTAAGTACATAGGAGCCAGTTCGCTCCTGGTCCTCTTTAGGACCACCCACCCTGCGGCGCAATGCTAGCAGGGAGCTATCCGCCATTTGGAGGCGGCCCCACTCGCCCAGCGACAATGAGAGCAGCGAGTCCCGATCCTGACAAGTAGCGGGGACCTCCCCGATTGGCGCGCCCGCAGTCGCAGCCAATGTCCCCTTATCTTCCACAACCGGCGGTTTACAGCGCGCCGATCCCGATAGACACGCACATTTCTGACACGGCAACAATCGCGACAGGGCATCGGCATTTGTGTGTCGCAACCCCTTTCGGTATGTGGTCGTGAACTGATAGTCTTGGAGGACTTCCAACCACCGCGACAATTGGCCCGAGGGTTGGGCGACCCTCAATGAATACTGTAGCGCCGCGTGGTCCGTCCGGACCGTAAAGTGACGCCCATAGAGATACGGTCTGAACTGTTGTACAAAAAATGGCGAGCAGTTTACGACGGGTGACGCAGTAGCGCTGCTCAGCCGGAGACAACACCCTGCTACCATAAGCGACAACCCTTTCGACTCCCCCAACGACCTGGGACAGTACCGCCCCAATGCCCGTGTTGCTAGCATCCGTGTCTAGCAAGAAGGGACTCGCAAAATCCGGATAACGCAAGGGTGGGGCGCCCACCAAGGCGTTCCGAAGGGCGCAGAATGCGGCCTCCTCTTCCGGTCCCCATTTGAACTTCACACCCTTTGCCGTGAGAGCGTGCAAGGGTTTTGCAATAGTGGCGAAGTGCTCAACGAATCGGCGATAATACGAAGCAAACCCAATGAAACTGCGCACGTCTGCAACCGACGTGGGCGTCGGCCATGAACCGACACAGTCCGTCTTCGCGGGATCGGTAGAGATCCCCGAAGAGTCGACAATGTGACCCAAGTATCTAACGGACTTACGAAAAAGGTGGCATTTGGCCGGTTTAAATTTCAATTTAGCCGATCGCATTCGCAAGAACACCCCTCTCAATCGCTGGAGGTGTTCCTCAAATGTTTTACTGAAAACAATGACATCGTCAAGGTAAATCAAGCACGTCTCCCATTGCAAGCCTGACAAAACCAACTCCATAAGGCGCTGAAACGTCGCTGGAGGGGAGTGAAGTCCCATGGGCAACCGGTTAAACTGGAACAGGCCCCCTGGAGTCCGAAATGCTGTCTTAGGTTTAGACTCTTCGTCGAGCGGCAACTGCCAGAATCCCGATAACAAATCAAGAGTCGAAAAATATCGTGCACCAGACAATGCATCGAGGGACTCATCCATCCTGGGGAGCGGATACGCGTCAGCCACAGAGATCTTATTCAGGCGACGGAAATCTACGCAAAATCGCAAGGAGCCGTCTTGCTTCTTAACCAGCACAATAGGTGCTCCCCACGGACTGGAGGAAGGCGAAATAATGTCGGCTTCAAGCATATCGTTAACGGCCGACTGAACATGTTCCTTTTCGGCAGGACTCAGCCGGAAGGGATTTAACCTGACCGGTGCCGCATCGCCCGTGTCAATGTGGTGGCGTACCAAATCCGTACACCCAATGTCATATTTATGCTTGCTGAACACATCAGAAAATTCCATTAGTAACTCGCGCAGCGCACCCAACTGCACCCCTGACAAATCGTCCGCGCCCGCGCACAGCGAATGGACCCATTCAAGGTCCTCTTTCGGTTCACTATTCTGCGTGGGGCTCGAATCAACATGCGCAACCAGCCGCTCCTCCGCAGGAACCCGCGCTGCGTGAGCCAGCACGGTACCCTGCTGAATGACGGCTGGCCGCGATCCAGCGTTTAAAACCATCACAAACGGATCCTTGTCCGCCCGAACCAAAGTGTGAGCCACCGACAGATCGACCCCTCCTACAGCCCTGTTAGAAGGACCCAAAAGCACGCCTTGTTCCGAAGTCCCCTCTACCCATGGTTTCCTTAACCGGAGGGGAATTAACATCTGTGAGCCCGGGGGCACGTGCACGGTCTGCGTCGCCAATGCTTGTATCGTGGCGCACGCCGTCCGAATCTCAGTAGGGCTCGTCAAAAATGAAATGCGGCGACCCGAAGGTAGTTCAATGCAACGCTGATCGATTAGAATTTTAATGGGCATCTTAGCCAAAAAATCAGTGCCCAATAGACAAGGAACCGCCAAAGAAGACGAAACAAAAACGGGTCCCGACAATTTGATATCTCCAATGCAAATGGACGCCCTAATCTGACCGATAATGCCCAACGATCCCCCATTTGCGGCGAAAAACGGCACATCCACTGGGAGCAGTGGACGGCACTGGACGGGGAGAATGTTATAAATGAGGTCAGATATAATCGTTGCCGACGCCCCCGTGTCCACCAATACCCTGACCTCTACCCCATCAATAGAACCCGCAACGACGGATGAACCCGCTGAAGCAGCCACAATTCTATGTCCCAACTCCGACCACTCAATGTCTCTCCGGTCCCGGCCGAAACCCCCTCGCCGTACCGAATCCCCGAACCCTAACCGGCCCTCTTCCATCGCTCCACGACGGCCCATGCGTGTCGAGTGTGTGGGCCGAGCATGTGAGGTGCCGCGACTTGCCGGGGTTTGTAGGGATGCCTTGGGGCCTTGGTCGTCGTCCAGCCGAGATCCCATGGCGCGCTGACGGGGCGCGCGGCAACCGGACGCCACGTGGCCCCGGAGGCCGCAGTTGTAGCACGTGATGAGGGTCGTCGGTGATCTCGGTTGCTCCAGCTTGCGGGTCGATCGCAGAGGCGACCGACCCCCCGACCTCCAGTCCCCCGGTCGTCCCGCGGTGAACGCCTCCTCTCGCAGACTGACGACCTGTAGCTCGGTGATCACCGGACCCGGAGTTGAAGCCACAGCAGCGTTGCAGACGACCCCTTGTTTGCGTTGAAGGGCCTCGTGCGCTTGTATACTCGTAGCGACCCGTAAGAAAGAAATGTCGATCTCGTCGGCCGTGTTGATGGGGACCCCCAGGTCCTGCGCCAACTTAAGCAGCTGCTCCAAAACCATCGCATCCTGGCCCTCCTCGTCCATCCGAGGGAATGCAGCATCAGCGAGAGCCAGCAACGCCGTGCGATAGGCGAGCGCGGTCTCCGTGTCCGCCTTCCGCCTCGCATAAAAATGATGGCGGCACGCCGAGGGAGGTCCGTAGACCCTGGCCATGAGACCCAGCGCTGCCTTAAGTGTGGATCGGTCCGACCTCCGAGCTGACATGAAGGCCGCGAGCGCGTTGTCGTCCAACATGGCAGGCAATGCCCGCAGCGCCGTAGCATCGGACCAGGCCGACATCTCCTGATGCGCCAAAAATCTGCGCTGAAACTGGCCCCAGTCCCCGCCTTCCGCCTTGAAGGCTGACAATGCGGGGAGGCGCTGTTGAAAAATGAAGTCGTCCTCCGCGTCGTGGTTCCTTCCCGCCGCGCCGTCGGTGTGTAAGATGGCGGCTCCAATGGCGGACGCCTGATGGCAGTCCGCAGCGCGCGTCGATGACGTAAGATGGCGCGCTTGGAGACCCGCACCCACGTGGCGGTCGCCGTTCCCGCCAAAAGTCGCCGCCGATGAAATGGCGGGAATCGCCAAGTCATTTTGGCGGGAATCTGCAGGGCGACCCTGTAGAATGTCCGCTGCCGTCTCCGCTCCAGCCGACGAGCTGATCTCCGCCAGGATGGACGCGGCGGCGAGCAGCAGCTCCGCCAGACGAGAGTGCGCCTCCCGGAGCACGGCCTCGGTCCCCCGCCGCTCCTCCGGCGCCGCCGGCGGATCCTGCAGCGTGGGCCATTCTTCGTCCTCACCCCCCGACGGCAGCTGGCCCGGGTCGTCAAGGTTGTCCTCGCGGTCACTCCCGTGGGTCCGAACGGTCTTCCTCGTATCCATGCTTGGAAGACAGTTTCACTTCTGACGCCAGTTGAAGTATTGGAAATGACGGCAGGAAACTCCTTGACGGGTAACACACTTCTTTTATTAAATCTTCACTTATCTCGATACAACGTGTAGTCTCTATTCTTCCGCGTACGGTCACCAGACACCGGTACAACTCGTAACCTCTTCTCTTCTTATAACACACCGTACTGAACTCGTGTAGACTCCAAGCCTCTAGCTACACACACCTCACTCGTCTCGTGTAGACTCGCCTCGTGTAAACCCTATGCCTCTGGCTACACACACATCACTCGTCTCGTGTAGACTCTTCTCGTGTAGACCCTATGCCTCTGGCTACACACACATCACTCGTCTCGTGTAGACTCTTCTCGTGTAGACCCTATGCCTCCGGCTACACACATATCACTTGTCTCGGGTAGATTCCTCTTGTGTAGACTCGTCTCGTGTAGACCTTACGCCTCTGGCTACACCTATACCACTCGTCTCGTGTAGACTCTAGGCCCCGACTACACACTCGGCATGCTGACACTGCATGCTCACACTACCCCCGCCTCTGGGTTACACAGAGTCCCGGTCCTCTCAGGACAGCGGGACTAGGTACCGCAGGGCCCTGGCTCTTCTTCCCGTCTTCTGTCTTCGCTGGTTACACTCTCCCCGTGCGCCTGTGCGCATCCCCTTATATAGTCGTTCCTCCCGGGAGACGGAGCGGATGCGGACCTCGATGCGAGCATCGCTTGTTAGTGAACCAATCACAACGCGTTATCTGTACGATCCTTTTTCCCCAACGCGTGTTTCCACTCACCAACCAATCACGCCGCGCTGCCACTCGATCACTCCCACACCAGCACGTCACCGGCACCCAGCCAATCAACACCACACAACCCACGATCCCGCGCTGACCCCTGATCCCTCGCCGTCAGCGCGCGTCACCACCCACACATCCAATCACAACGCGCTGGCACCTGATCGCTACCCCAGCGCGTATCACCACTACATATGTGTAATACCGTTGAGGACTCTTGGACACCCGGGGTTGAGGCACACGTATTTATTCCGCAACAGTTGTCACAACCGCGGACATACAATACTGGAGGGGGTATCGGCCCCCTCACCCGGCTAGCTGGGAATACACTGCTAGCTATCTCTGACCTACCTCCTAGTCCTCCACTAACGGGCTAGGGGAGGATGTCTGGCCCGACACTGGTAAGTCGGGCTACGGTACCCGGAGTCCCAGAGCACTAGCTCTGGTTCTCGGGACCACGCCGCTGGCTCGGTCCTGCGCGGCCCTGACAAGGGCGGCGTCCCAGGGGAGTCCAGGGCTCTAGCTAGACGATCTTCGGTCTTCACTGGTTTAGCTTTAACATTCTGTCCCGAGCCCTCTGAAACATCCCCCTTTATACTCAACCCCCGCTGAGGGGTGGGGCCCCGGGCTGCCTGGTGCGGACGTCGTTGAGAGCACCCCCCCCCCCGTGCACTCACGTAGCCCCGCCCACTGTGTTTGTTTCCCATAAGCTGCCATGCATAACGGCTCTCTCTCTAACACCACTACATATGTGTTCCAGTTCACTGGCTAGGTGGTGTTGGTCGGAGATTCAGTGTTTTGATGAGGGAATTCTTCTGGGCCGGATGGTGGTGGGAATCAGGTTTTAGATAGGAATCTGTGTGGGTGGCTTTCCTGTAGACAGTGTCCCAACAAGCCGTCAGGCCTCTGTTATAACGCTGTGGGCTCGCATGATATTGTTTTTTCCGTGACCAAGGTACGCTGCAAACCGTCGGGTAACTATCAAAGGTTTGTTCATCAAGCCATCCAGATATATAAACATAGACATAACTTCAACCTAGAAGATGGATACAAATTGAACAATCATTGGAAGGATGTTATTAACCAGGTAATGCCTTAACTATTCTTGGGTTTTTTCGGTAAAGTCACGTAAAAATTTTAAATTAATAAAAGTAAAATAAAAATAAAATAAAAATCACGACGTTTCGGAGGCAACACAAGCCTCCGTCTTCAGGTGGAACCGTCACAGCACGATAGCTGCATCAAGTGAGAGAAATTTCAAGAACAAAGTATTTGTATATATACTGGTTGAGAGTGGGAGGGGCCAAAGTAGGCCCTGAATATTATTTTTGTGAGGTTCGGTGCGGCTGAAGTACACTGTTAGGAATGGGCCTTTGTTGTGTAGAATGGTTGACTGAGCCTATTATAATGTAGAGGTGTTGCGGCTTAAATCGCTGTCAGGAAATGAGTCTTTGTTGTGTAGAATGGTTGACTGAGCCTATTATTATGTAGAGGTGGTGCGGCTTAACTCGCTGTCAGGAAATGAGTCTTTGTTGTGTAGAATGGTTGACTGAGCCTATTATTATGTAGAGGTGGTGCGGCTTAACTCGCTGTCAGGAAAAGAGTCTTTGTTGTGTAGAATGGTTGACTGAGCCTATTATTATATAGAAGTGGTGTGGCTTAACTCGCTGCCAAGAAATGAGTCGTTGTTGTGTAGAATGGTTGACTGAGTCTATTATTATGTAGGGGTGGTGCGGCTGAAATCGCTGCCAGGAATGCTCCGAATATGTGTAGTTAAATCTTTTTTTTTGCATGATTAATAACATCTTTCCAATGATTACTAAGTTTGTACCCATCATCACGGTTGAAATTATGTCTGTGTTTGAATATTTGGATGGCCTCGTGTACAAACCTTTGATGGTAGCCAGGAGGCTTGTAGAGCACCTTAGTCTCGGAAAAGACAATTCCATGAGAGCCCACAGCGTTGTAGCAATGATCGGCAACGGCGGAAGAATCCGTTTTGCCGTGTTTTAGATCTGACTTGTGCTCGCGTACACGATCAGAGATATGACGTTTCGTTTCTCCAATGTAGCAATCACCACAACTGCAACTCAGTTTGTAGACTCCAGGGTATTGTAAGTTAGGAATGACATTTTTCACAGATGGAATTAGGTCACGGATTTTATGTACTGTACTGAATCGGACTTGAATCTTATGTTTGTTTAGAATTTTGGAGATCTTTTTGGTCACGCCTGCTATGTATGGTAACGTGATAGTTTTGATCGGAGTTTCATGTGGCTGTTTTTGTATGGTGGGAGAAACAGCTTGGCGGATGGTGCGGTCAGAGTATCCGTTCATCCTGAGGGCCCGATGTACATGTCTTAATTCACTGGCCAGGTGGTGTTGGTCAGAAATGCCATGAGCTCCGTGGTATAGCGTTTTGATGAGAGAATTCTTTTGAGATGGGTGGTGGTGGGAATCGGGTTTCAACTAGGAATCTGTGTGGGTGGCTTTCCTGTAGACAATGTCCCAACAAAGACTCATTTCTTGGCAGCGAGTTAAGCCGCACCACCTCTACATAATAATAGGCTCAGTCAACCATTCTACACAACAAAGACTCATTTCCTGACAGCGAGTTAAGCCGCACCACCTCTACATAATAATAGGCTCAGTCAACCATTCTCCAAAACAGACTCATTTCTTGGTAGCGAGTTAAGCCGCACCACCTCTACATAATAGGCTCAGTCAACCATTCTACACAACAAAGACTCATTTCCTGACAGCGAGTTAAGCCGCACCACCTCTACATAATAATAGGCTCAGTCAACCATTCTACACAACAAAGACTCATTTCCTGACAGCGATTTAAGCCGCAACACCTCTACATAATAATAGGCTCAGTCAACCATTCTACACAACAAAGGCCCATTCCTAACAGCGTACTTCAGCCGCACCGAACCTCACAAAATAATATTCAGGGCCTACCTTGGCCCCTCCCACTCTCAACCAGTATATATACAAATACTGTGTTCTTGGAATTTCTCTCACTTGATGCAGCTATCGTGCTGTGACGGTTCCACCTGAAGACGGAGGCTTGTGTTGCCTCCGAAACGTCGTGATTTTTATTTTATTTTTATTTAACTTTTATTAATTAAAATTTTTTACCGACGTGACTTTACCGAACAAACCTAAGAATATGAATCCTTGCAGTCACGAAAGCTTCAAATCTAGAATTAATGCCTTAACTGATTGTGGTTGTTTCCATTGTACCTGCCATTTACTAGTACATTTCCCCCCCCCCCCCGTCCCACACTCAGCTTCCCACTTCTAGCCCCGCCCACTTTCCCTACCCCACACCCCCCCTCTCTCTCTTCCCCCTTGCCGCCCCCCTTTCTTACCTATATAACCTCTTGTCACGGCAGTTCTCTCACCTACTTCAGCATTTTCTTGCTATGGTTGTTCCACCTGATGAGGATTGCTTGTGTTGCGCAGCAGCCCGATAACACGTGCCCCGGCAGGCCGCAATTGTAGCAGGTGACACAGCCGCCTCCAAAATGAGATGATGACCTTGGCCACCACTGCTCATCCGTCCGTCACGCCCCATCATCACGCCGGTCCCTTACACCCCGAATCGACGCGCATGCCGAAAGGGGCTCCCCTCCATCAGGTGGCCCCGGCTCTGTGCGGGACACGGCACATGTCACCAGCGCCCTGTCCCATTGTAGAAGTTGCTTTGGCTTGGATGCACTTAGCGACCTTGAGAGACGAGACGTCATCATCTTCGACTGGAAGAATGGTGTGGAGGGATTTCGCCAAGGCCAGCAGTCTCTCGAGGACCAACGCGTCGATCCCATCGTGGTCCATTTTGGGGAAGGCAGCTTTCGCCAGCTCCAAAAGCGTGCTATGGAAGGCGAGGGCTGACTCAGTCTCCCCCTTGCGCCGCATGGCGAATTTGTGGTGTGTGTTCGCCGGAAGCTCGTAGATGGACGCCATATGCCGCAAGGGCGTCCTCGTCGAGGGCGGCAGGCAACGCCCGCAAGGCCTCCGCCTCTGGCCATCCCGCCAAGTCGGCGTTCGTGAGGCCGCCGCTTGAAGGCCACCCAGTCACCACTGCTAACCGCAAACTCTTTAATTAAGGGAAGCCATCGTCGGAGAGCCGGTATGTCCATCGGCGCCAACAGAACGTCTTGAATTTTGGTGGGCTGCGCGCTCCACGCTGGCGACAATGGCGTCCAAAAGCGCAGGCTGCGCCGCCGAGTTTCCCGCCTGCTGCGGAAAGGTGGCGGAGTCGTCGTCCCTGAGCGGCATCGCCGCTCCCTCCTTCACCGGCGAGACTGTGGGACTGATCTCCGTGAGGAGCGAAGCCGCAGCGTAGAGGAGCTCCGCGAGGCGACCATGCACCTCCCGGAGGGTCGCCTCCCGCATCTTCCGGAGCTGTAGGTGGCACGAGGTCCTCGTCCTCACTGTCCGACATCCTGGTACGTGGTCTGCGATGTGTAGACACAGTCTACTGCTAGCTTTATAGACTAGCGTGTTGGCCACTTCCGACACCAGTTGTAGTGAGTCCAACTGAGTCGCAGATGTTATTCTTAGAGGCATTTATTATATCAACACGTAATACACAAAGGGGTAACTGCCCCTTTACCACATACAGCCTAAGGTGGTGACCACCCAGCTAACTACACCATACGGAGGAGTTACAGCTATGAAGGGTCGGACCCTCACTCGGGTCCCGGCCACGTGTTGATGCCTTGTAGAACGTAGAGCTTCCAGCTTGTAGGACGTGGAGCTTCCAGCTTGTAGAAAGAAGCGACCCCGGTCCCTCTCTGGGACTCTCGAGAGCTCTCCCCGGACACATGATCACCCCCTAGCCCCCCCCCCCCCCCCCCCACCTGGGGCCCTCTGTGGACACTCCGGATCACGTATCTATGGTGTCAACTAGAGTGCCATGGCCCAGGGCAACCCTGTCCCTGGGCTGACACAAGGGGGAGCGGTCCCCCTTGTTCCCACAAAGGGGAGCGGGAGAGTGTGAGCCCAGGGACCGCACTACACGCTATGCGCGGTACCCGCGCTATTCCAGCGCTCATCAAGCCCTGCTAGGGCTGGTACTACACCCATATATGGGGTGTACGCGATGACGGTGCATCGCACGCCGTGCTATAGTAAAGCCGGCATCACACAGCAACCCACTCAGTGCTGTCCGCAACGTAGGAACATCGCACGCCACGACCCTCCCAGGCCGGCACCATACAGTGACATCCCCGATGTCACTACCCCTATCAATCACTACCCCTATCACTACCCCAATCACTACTCCTAACACTATCACTACCCCACCCTTATCACTACCCCAACCCCTATCACTAACCCTATCACTACTCCAACCCCGATAACTACCCCAATCCATATAACTACACCTATTACTACCCCTATCACTACCCCTACCCCAAATACTATCCCTATAACTACCCCTATAACTTCCCCAACCCCTATCACTACCCCTATCATGATCACTACCCCTATAACTATCCCAACCCCTATCACTACCTCCATCACTACCCCTATCACTACCCCTATCACCATCCCAACCCCTATAACTACCCCTACTCCTACCCCGCACCCCTCCTTAATCTGTCCTGCCTGTTTTCATGTCTCCATCACTACACCATCACTTTTAAGAACCCCACTACTTTTTAACATCTCAACCACTATCATATTTTTCATAATTGTTGTAAAAAGTGCTTCGAAATAAGTGGCGTAATGCGCGGTGTTAGCAAAGAGAAGGTGCAACTGAGGTCGCGCAGAGGTAAGCGGGGAGAAGCAGTGATTGAGCGGGTGTATTTGGGCACAAACAGGTGCAAGCGTCGAGACATGGCTCAGGCGCCGGAGAGGCGGCAGCAATTAGGGGGAGAAGCATTAATTGAGCGGGTGCATTTGGGGATAGGCAAGTGCGAGCGTTGGAACACGGGGTAGATGATGGAGAGGTGGGAGATGGAGGCGATATGAGAGAAAGCACGTGCTGGAGGCGCCGTATAAGCACCAACTTAATGGGGGGTAATTGAGGACCCATAATGAGGAGGGATACAGTGAGGGAAAAAAGTATTTGATCCCCTGCTGATTTTGTACGTTTGCACACTGACAAAGAAATGATCAGTCTATAATTTTAATGGTAGGTTTATTTGAACAGTGAGAGACAGAATAACAACAAAATCCAGAAAAACGCATGTCAAAAATGTTATAAATTGATTGCATTTAAATTAGGGAAATAAGTATTTGACCCCTCTGCAAAAGATGACTTAGTACTTGGTGGCAAAACCCTTGTTGGTAATCACAGAGGTCAGACGTTTCTTGTAGTTGGCCACCAGGTTTCCACACATCTCAGGAGGGATTTTGTCCCACTCCTCTTTGCAGATCTTCTCCAAGTCATTAAGGTTTCGAGGCTGACGTTTGGCAACTCGAACCTTCAGCTCCCTCCACAGATGTTCTATGGGATTAAGGTCTGGAAACTGGCTAGGCCACTCCAGGACCTTAATGTGCTTCTTCTTGGGCCACTCCTTTGTTGCCTTGGCCGTGTGTTGTGGGTCATTGTCATGCTGGAATACCCCTCCACGACCCATTTTCAATGCCCTGGCTGAGGGAAGGAGGTTCTCACCCAAGATTTGACGGTACATGGCCCCGTCCATCGTCCCTTTGATGCGGTGAAGTTATCCTGTCCCCTTAGCAGAAAAACACCCCCAAAGCATAATGTTTCCACCTCCATGTTTGACGGTGGGGATGGTGTTCTTGGGGTCATAGGCAGCATTCCTCCTCCTCCAAACACGGCGAGTTGAGTTGATGACAAAGAGCTTCATTTTGGTCTCATCTGACCACAACACTTTCACCCAGTTGTCCTCTGAATCATTCAGATGTTCATTGGCAAACTTCAGACGCGCATGTATATGTGCTTTCTTGAGCAGGGGGACCTTGCGGGCGCTGCAGGATTTCAGTCCTTCACGGCGTAGTGTGTTACCAACTGTTTTCTTGGTGACTATGGTCCCAGCTGCCTGGAGATCATTGAAAAGATCCTCCCGTGTAGTTCTGGGCTGATTCCTCACCGTTCTCATGATCATTGCATCTCCACGAGGTGAGATCTTGCATGGAGCCCCAGGCCGAGGGAGATTGACAGTTCTTTTATGTTTCTTCCATTTGCAAATAATCGCACCAACTGTTGTCACCTTCTCACCAAGCTGCTTGGCGATGGTCTTGTAGCCTATTCCAGCCTTGTGTAGGTCTACAATCTTGTCCCTGACATCCTTGGAGAGCTCTTTGGTCTTGGCCATGGTGGAGAGTTTGGAATCTGATTGATTGATTACTTCTGTGAACAGGTGTCTTTTATACAGGTAACAAGCTGAGATTAGGAGCACTCCCTTTAAGAGTGTGCTCCTAATCTCAGAAAGTTACCTGTATAAAAGACACCTGGGAGCCAGAAATCATTCTGATTGAGAGGGGGTCAAATACTTATTTCCCTCATTAAAATGCCGATCAATTTATAACATTTTTGACATGTGTTTTTCTGGATTTTTTTGTTATTATTCTGTCTCTCACTGTTCAAATAAACCTACCATTAAAATTATAGACTGATCATTTCTTTGTCAGTGGGCAAACGTACAAAATCAGCAGGGAATCAAATACTTTTTTCCCTCGCTGTATATAAGGGAGTGTGCGGAGCAACACGGGGTGGTTGTTGGTTGGATCTCAAGAGATGAAGAACACAAGAGTCGGGGAGAAGACGCCTGGAACGTCGCCCTCCTCACCTCGTCCTCCCCAGCAGTGTTGGCTGATCCCCTGCTCGGGGAAAGGACGAGCGTGGAGGTGTGAGGGAAGCAGGACAGGTTAGCGGAGTATAGAGTGAGGGAGTTAGCGGAGTATAGAGTGAGAGAGATAGCGAAGCGGGGAGTTTGGAACAAGGGTGTGTGTATATTAGTGTAAGTGAGGAGCATCCACACTGGATGCAAGGTAAATAAAGTGATACAGGAGAAAAGCTAGGAGTGTCCCTGCGAGTACTTCACTATATATATATAAAAACTAACTTTTTTTGCCAGGTAAGGGCCACTGAGCTGTATAGCTCTTTTTCAGAAGCAACCTGAGCACAAATGATAGCCCAATGCAAGTGGCTTATCATGTAGTTATGTATAGCAGCCAAATACTATAAACGCGTGATGTTGATTATAAATGTGGAGGGAAAAACTGGAGAATCCGGAGAAAAATCCAAGTGACCAGGGGGATAGAGAGACACGCAAACTCCAAACGTACAGCAGGCATCACCCACAACCTCCTGTATACCAGCCGAGGTATTTAACATCTCCGAGCCACCGTGCCACCCGAAATCTGTATACGATAGAAGCTAAGGCAATGGCTAAGGGAAGCGCCCCGACGGTGTGCTGCGGTGACTCATAACCGCACCGCGGTGAGGCCTGGGATGATCTGTGAGAACCTCTTCGTGGGTAGCAGCCGTTGGCCCCCCATGGACATCTCAGCCAGGACGCAGCCCACGGACCAAGCATCGATGGGCGTGCCGTATGGCAGGCCCAGCATGGCCTCGGGTGCCTTGTAAGCTGCAGTCCCCATCACCTTGTCCACTGTAGAAACAAGATGACAAAGAGACGACGTCAATGATGATGTTGTTGTTGCAGCATTGGCGGACTGATGGAGTTTGTCCATTATTGAGTTTTTTTTTATTAGATCGCATGAATATAAATGTGTTATGAAACCCGCCACCACCCAACACATTTGCAATTTAAACTTTTTCTACTGAGCATCACGGAATAATGGTGGTTGCTTAAGCCTCCATTTAAGATGAACATGATTGGAGGGATGCAGACAAGGCCAAAGAGTCAGATGTCTTCTAAAACCTCCTGTCCCAGGTGCTAGCTAAAGTAGCCCCTCGGGATAGAGTCATCTTGTTGGGTGACTTTAATGCCCGAGTGAGTCATGATGCAGATACCTGGTTCAGAGTGATTGGAAGACATGGGCCAGATCAGCTCAATAACAGTAGGAGGCTGCTAAATATCTGTGCAGCCCATGGGTTTGTAATTACCAAAACACTTTTCCGACATCGGTGCATCCACACAACATCATGGATGCATGCTGGGTCCAAGCAAGAACATCTGCTGGAATATATAGTGACAGACCAGCAGATGCGGGCCCATGTCCTTGACACCAGGACCTACCGTGAAGCTTGTCTGCCCACTGACCATTGGCTAGTCATCTGTAAGATGAGCCTGCCAATCTTCCACTCCGTTGGTTGGTGTCCATTCAGGATCCCATTAAAACCCACAGTGGCCTGGTCTCAGCTAGCTGAGTATAGTTGCAAGCTAGAATTTCAACATCGCTTGCATCTGGGGTTGCCATCATCCCCTCCTCCTGATGCTGAGGGGAAATGGGTGAGGTTCAGGACTGTGGCTCATGCAACTGCAATGGCTGCATTGGGTATGCAGTCCAGACCTCCACAGAGATCCTGGCTGAAGGAGGTGTTCGGAAGATAGACGGTACCAATAGTGCCAAGATCAGCTTCTACTGAGGCTCGTGAAGGACGTTTCTGGTCAATCGAAGGCAATCACCCTCCAACAACGGAGGGCAGAGGAGCAACGCTCACAACAACGAGCAGAGCACCGGCCAGCTAAAATGCAGCGAGTTGGCACAGCAGGGGGCACAGCTGGTACATCTGCCAGTCATCTCAGTCAGTCAACCCATGGCACCTAGGTCTGTCTCGTGACCTCCTATCAGGGATGCCTTCGACACTTCACATGGCCTCAGAGTGCACCTGGCCTTGCACATGCGCAGTTGTGACATCACCGCCACTTAGTGGTACATGGTACACGGGGGAGTCAGTATGCTTCGGTGCCTTGAATTGCAGACCAGAATCAGTAGAATCAGAAGTGCATCTTCTCTTTGCACGATGAGCCTGTGGATGTATATAGCGTCTGACTAAAAACGGCATCTCAGTGCTTGCTACGTGCGACGGATTATGTGGATGTGCATCAAACGGAGCTCACACGGCTCGTTCTCAAGGAAGCTGCACCCAAAATCCACCAGCTGGATTGATCCTGTGGCGTTGTTCTTCACCATGATGTTTGCCTGGACATGACAAAAAATATTAAAGATAACAAACTAAAAACTATAAACTATTTTTTATTTTACCAGGTAAGGTCCACTGAGAAAAATTGCTCTTTTTTCAGAAGTGACCTGGCCACATATGATAGCTCAACAAAGTGGCGTATCATGCTTGGTTCTTTCGGTAAAGTCACGTAGAAGGGAAATTATAAAATAAATTTAACAGAATAAACATTCTCACGACGTTTCGATTGCAACACAAGCAATCATCATCAGGTGTGAAAACTACAGCAATACATTTTTAGCTGAAGTGGGAGAGATGCTGTGGTAAGGTGTTATATAAGTTAGAGAAGGGAGGGGGGAGTAGGGGGAGGATAGCGTTGCGTGGAATGCTATTGGACAGGGAGGAAAGTGGGCGGGGCTAGAAAGGTGCAGAAAACCAATGCCACTGCAGCAAAGCCAATGAAAGACACGAAAGCAACAGTAGCAGACGTTGGAGAAGTGCAAAAAATCGAACACCACTACAGTAAAGCAAATGAAAGACATCAAAGCAACAGTAGCAGTACTGCCAAACGCTGGGGATGCAATTTACTCGGCAGAATAGACTCGTGCTCGGTAAATATGATGGAACAACCATAGACAGTTAACGTTTTACCTGGTTAACAACAGTGGGCTCACATGACATTGACTTCTCCAAGACGGAGGTTCTCTGCAAGCCATCCGGCTACTATGAGAGATTCGTTCATGAGGCCATCCACATATACAAACACAGAGACAATTTCAACCGAGAAGATGGATTTTGGCTCAACAATCATTGGAAGAACGTGGTAAACCATTTCAGGTCTTGATTGATTGTGTTCACGTTTACGGTGACTTTCAAACCACATTCCATTCCCTGGTATTGACTATATAGCTTTTGTATTCTCTTCACGGATCGGAGTCTTTGCTCCACTGCAAGTTTCCTGCTACCATTGACATATTTCTTTGCCATTGACATATTTCTTTGCTTCCTCTTAGTACCTTTCACGCGACGGTCAATGGTATGGTGTATAGCAGATTGTATAATAATAAATAGTATAATAGCGAAATGAGACTAAGGTGCTCTGCAAACCTTCTGGCTACGATCAAAGGTTTGTCCATGAAGCCATCTAAGATACATAAACATAGACGTAAGTTCAACCAAGAAGATGGATACGAATTGAGCAATCATTGGAAGGATGTTATTAACCAGGTAAAATGTTAACTGTCTCTGGTTGTTCCATCATATTTACCGAGCACGAGTCTATTCTGCCGAGTTAATTGCATCCCCAGTGTTTGGCAGTACTGCGACTGTTGCTTTGTTGTCTTTCATTCGCTTTACTGTAGTGGTGTTCACTTTTTTGCACTTCTCCAACGTCTGCTACTGTTGCTTTCGTGTCTTTCATTGGCTTTGCTGCAGTGGCATTGGTTTTCTGCACCTTTCTAGCCCCGCCCACTTTCCTCCCCGTCCAGTAGCATTCCACGCAATGCTACCCTCCCCCGACTCCCCCCCTCCCTTGCTCCTCTCCCCTCTCTAACTTATATAACCCCTTACCACAGCATCTCTCCCACTTCAGCTAAAATTGTCTTGCTGTAGTTTTCACACCTGATAATTGCTTGTGTTGCAATCAAAACGTCGTGATAATGTTTATGTTTTATTTTATTATTTCCCTTCTACGTGACTTTACCGAAAGAACCAAGAATATGAATCCCTTTAGTCACGAAAGCTTTAAATCGAAATTTGGCTTATCATTATGTGGACAGTTATAGCAGCCAAATACTGAAAACGCGTGATGTTGTTTCTAAATGTGGAGGGAAAACCCGGAGGGACCCGGAGAAAAATCCGCGCAACCACGGGGAGAGAGACACCGCAAACTCCAAATATACAGCAGGCATCAGGGTCGGGATCGAACCCACGACCTCCTGTATACCAGGCGAGGTAGTTAACATCTCACCACCACAGCGCCCTTATTAGGGTATGAGCTGTTAGTGAGTAGCAGTAGCGCTTATGAAGGCTGGCACGGCACACGAGGGGGTGGTGTGGCCAGCATCACGCCCGGTTGGCTGCCTTGGTGTGATGTGTTTGGCGTGTTCACACACAACACGTTTTCGCTATAATGCGGTTGTTATTCTTCTATGAAGGAACACTTTTCGCATGATGCGGAATGCGCCCCGTTATGCCATGGAGCGCGCACCATTTTAACGTGGTGTACTGTGTGGGAATTCTGGGTCCACCCACGGAACAATATAGTACGTGGAACGAAACAGTGCATGGAATGATACAGTGCATGGAAAAATATAAGTATGTGGAACGATACAGTACGCGAAATGATACAATACATGAAGCAATAGAGTACAAAGGATACATCTTCTTGGTTCTTTCGGTAACGTCACGTAGAAGGAAAATAATAGAATAAGAAAAATAAAACATAATAAAATAATTCTCACGACGTTTCGGCCACAACGCAAGCAGCCGTCTTCAGGTGAAGAACAGGTCCGTCAGAAAGACAGCGTCCGAATGAATAAATATACGCTGCCAAGCCTAGTGGTGCTCATTCAGACGCTGTCTTTCCGACAGACCTGCTCTACACCTGAGGACGGCCACCCGCGCTGCGGCCGAAACGCCGCGAGAACTGTATTCCACTATGTTCCATCCCCATCATTTCACTATTTCCCTTCTACGTGATGACTTCACCGAAAGAACCAAGAAGACGAACCCCCGCAGTCACGAAAGCCCCAAATCGAAAGGGTCTATCTCGCTGGACTTCGGTTTTCAGCTGGTTCTTTGTTTTTAGCTTGATCTAACTGCCTGTCTGCTCTCAGGGTCCTCCTGACTTTTATACAATTCCCCACCAAGGGGCGGGTTTCTGTGGGATCACACACAACCCACAGCCCCCTCCCCTCAGGAAGAGCCCTGGACAGGGATAACACAACCAGCCCGCACTGGTAAGTAGAGTGATTCACCCGGGTTAGGTGTGAACGCGTTCCAACATCACCACCACACTAATTATGACTCTTACTAACTCCTGTAACTATAACTTTCACTAACACCTGTAAGTACAATAACTCTCACTAACTCCTATAACTAGAACTCTTACTAACTCCTGTAACTAACTATAACTCTTACTAACTCCTGTAAGTACAACTCTCACTAACTCGTGTAACTAACTAGAACTTACACTAACTCCTGTAACTACTATAACTCTCACTAACTCCTGTAACTAACTATAACTCTTACTTACTCCTGTAACTAACTATGACTCTTACTAACTCCTGTAACTAACCAGAACTCTCACTAACTCCTGTAACTATAACTCTCACTAACTTCTGTAACTACTATAACTCTCACTAACACCTGTAACTACTATAACTCTCACTAACTCCTGTAACTACTATAACTTTTACTAACTCCTGTAACTAACTATAACTCTCACTAACTCCTGTAACTACTATAACTCTTACTAACTCCTGTAACTAACTATAACTCTCACTAACTCCTGTAACTACTATAACTCTCACTAACTTCTGTAACTAACTATAACTCTCACTAACTCCTGTAACTACTATAACTCTCACTAACTCCTGTAACTACTATAACTCTCACTAACTCCTGTAACTAACAGGTGTTAGTGAGAGTTATAGTAGTTACAGGAGTTAGTGAGAGTTATAGTTAGTTACAGGAGTTAGTGAAAGTTATAGTAGTTACAGGAGTTAGTGAGAGTTATAGAAGTTAAAGGAGTTAGTGAGAGTTATAGTAGTTACAGGAGTTAGTGAGAGTTATAGTAGTTACAGGAGTTAGTGAGAGTTATAGTTAGTTACAGGAGTTAGTGAGAGTTCTAGTTAGTTACATGAGTTAGTAAGAGTCATAGTTAGTTACAGGAGTTAGTGAGAGTTATAGTAGTTACAGGAGTTAGTGAGAGTTCTAGTTAGTTGCAGGAGTTAGTGAGAGTTGTACTTACAGGAGTTAGTAAGAGTTATAGTTAGTTACAGGAGTTAGTAAGAGTTCTAGTTATAGGACTTAGTGAGAGTTATTGTACTTACAAATGTTAGTGAGAGCTATAATTACAGGAGTTAGTAAGAGTCATAGTTAGTGTGGTGGTGATGTTGGAACGCGTTCACACCGAACCCGGGTGAATCACTCTACTTACCAGTGCGGGCTGGTTGTGTTATCCCTGTCCAGGGCTCCTCCTGAGGGGAGGGGGCTGTGTGTGATCCCACAGAAACCCACCCTCGGTGGGGAATTGTATAAAAGTCAGGAGGACCCTGAGAGCAGACAGGCAGTTAGATCAAGCCAAAAACGAAGAACCAGCTGAAAACCAAAGTCCAGCGAGATAGACCCTTTCTTTTTGGGGCTTTCGTGTCTGCGGGGGTTCGTCTTCTTGGTTTTTTCGGTGAAGTCATCACGTAGAAGGGAAATAGTGAAATGATGGGGATGGAACATAGTGGAATACAGTTCTCGCAGCGTTTCGGCCGCAGCACGGGCGGCCGTCCTCAGGTGGAGAGCAGGTCTGTTGGAAAGACAGCGTCTGAATGAGCACCACCAGTCTTGGCAGCGTATATTTATACATTCGGACGCTGTCTTTCCGACGGACCTGTTCTTCACCTGAAGACGGCTGCTTGCGTTGTGGCCGAAACGTCGTGAGAATTATTTTATCATGTTTTATTTCTATTATTTTATTATTTTCCTTCTACGTGACTTTACCGAAAGAACCAAGAAGATGAATCCCTGCAGTCACGAAAGCTTTAAATCGAAATACAAAGGATACAGTATGCAGAATGATACAGCGCGTAATGATACGGTACACGGAACAATGCGTACACGGCAGCGTACCCTCATCTCGGTTTCTGGAAAGCCTCTATGCCCTCCCCCCTGCCCAACCAATAATAACTCCACCGCTCGTCCTTTTCAACCTCCCGCCTTTATTACATTTCACACAACTTCTACCTCGCACCGCGTTAACCAAAGGGATCACTCCTGCACTGTGTAACGGTGAGCACTTACCGGCTTGATATCTCCATGAACAACCTTCTTCTTCTTGAGGAAAGACAGGACCTCTAGCATGGACCGTGCGTAGAGTTTAACTCGGCCCATCTCAAAGGCGCCATCCTCCTTCATGAGATCACAAAGACTCCCCCCCCTACAGAGAAAAAACAACAAAAGCTGTCATTTGCCACTTCTTCTACTTTTCGTATGGCTGCTGATGTAAATGCAAAGCAACAACTACAATTTAACATTGAGGTGGCCAAACCCAGACAACCGCGTCAAAAGCAGCAGAGAGTATCATCGCTGTGATGTATCCTTCGTATTTGTAGATCGGGGCATTGCGTCGTTACACGTTATACTGCAGTCTGTTCTGGATGACCAGAGTCACACACTACTGGACGGTTTTTTAAGTTTCCATTTGTGCATCAAGTACCCGCATCTACTGCCGTAGTTTGTGCAGTGTATGCAGTTTAGGGTGAACCATGAGCTTCGTGGAAGATAAATCCAGAGATCTTCTGCATTGGGTCTTTCACAACAAGGCGGTGTTTGTGTGTTCTTTTGAACTCCATTTAGCTCTCCATGCTTCATTCGGGTTGAATTTGCATTGTTATATTAACGTTACGTTATATTAACGTGATGTCACCAAGGTGCATGTGCCAGGCTAGGTGCACCTGGAGTCTGCCTGAAGTGTTCAAGGCTCGCTGGCAGATCACGGTACAGACCCAGGTGCGATGAGTTGGCTCCTGTGCCAGGCTAGGTGCAGGTCACAGACATACCCAGTTGCCATGAATTGACTGACCGAAATGACTGGCAGATGCACTATCTGTACTCGAGGCCGACGAAAACTGAATTTCTGGTTTCGGCCGAAACCGAAACCAGACAGAAAGTTAAAAATTGACTTTCGGCCGAAAGCGAAGCCGAAAGTTTAACATCATTTTCGACCAAAACCGAAAGTTTAACTACACTTTCGGCCGAAAGCGAAGCCGAAACCGAAAGTTTAACTACACTTTCGACCAAGACCGAAACAGAAAGGTATATAACCGAAGTTACCGAACACAAGATTTATGAAATACTAGCTTTACTACCCGGCTTCGCCCGGGACTTGGATTCACCACGGCCGGCCACCTTTGTCTCCCCAGTGGCGATGTTGACACACCACACCACTTACTCATGAGGCTGAGTCGACCTAGGGGAGGCCCAGTACAGGTTCAAATAATCGTCACCGGCCGTGAGCGGAAATCGAACTCGGGCCGCCGGGTTCGTAGTGCAGCACGCGAATCACTACGCAGTCGCTGCCCCGCCCCCCACACACACAGGGTAAAGACAAAGATCCCCCGTGTAGCCTGTGAGACTGTAGGGGGCAAGTGCTGTTCGCGTGCACCTATGAAGGCCGGCATGGCATGGCACAGGAGGGGGTGGGTGGCCAGCAACATGGCCGGCCGCCTTTGTCTCCCCAGTGGCGATGTTGACACACCAGACCACTTACTCATTTCAGGCTGAGTCGACCTAGGGGAGGCCCAGGACCGGTTTAAATAATCGTCACCGGCCGTGAGCGGGAATCGAACTCGGGCAGCCGGATTCGTAGTGCAGTGCGCGAATCGCTACGCAGTCGCTGCCAGCCCCCCCCCCCCTAGGTGCGTGACGTCATTTATTGACGGCCCCAGACCATGGTTGCGGCTGTAACCTCGCTCGCAAGCTGCTGCTGCTGACGTGTGTGTGTGTATGTGTAACTGTTTCCGGAGACACTTGTAGAGATAACTTCTTTATTACAATCCAACACTCCAACAGTCCAACAGTCACAGCCTAGGTACACAGCCTAGATACACTACTCTGGCTACGCTCTGGAACTCGCCCTCACAAGGATGTAGAGCCGGGAGTTCCAGAGTCCCACCACTGGCCCTCACAGCGCCTTAGGGTCCTCACATGGCTAGTCTTGGGTCTTGGGTCTTGAGCTACAACTGGCCCTGATCGTCCAGGGAGCTCCCCTTTTATGCCTAGTCCCCAACGAGGGGTGGGGCCGTGTGCGCCCCCAGATATCCCACAGAGCACACACAGCCATCCCCCGTTGGTGGCGCCAAGGGGCTTAAGCGCCTGGGCTGCCCAGGAACCCAACGCCTGGCGCCAAGGGGCTTAAGCGTCTGGGCCGCCTGGGAACCAAGTGCCCGGCGCCAAGGGGCCCAAGCGCCTGGGCCGCCCAGGGTCCCAGAGCCCCCCCAGCAGCCCCTCCCCTCCCATGTCACTACATTACCCTCCTCTCTGTAGCCTCCAGCAGTCCCGGCTGTCAATAATTAGAAAGTTTAAATTAACGAAAGGGAGAGAAAAAAATACGCGAGCCTCAACAGGAAAAGAAAAGAGAACAAGAAAGCAACCATAAATACCCTAACCAACCTGTACACGTTACACTATATACAAGCGTCAATCAACAAAAAGGTGAAGCAATGACACGTGAACAAACGACCCGCGGCACACCTAGCCCTCCTCGGGATCCGCATAGAAAACGGGGAATTAGCAACAACAAATATACAGATTCCAACGTGTTGGATGCACAACCAACACCGGTAATCGAACCGAAATCACACAACCACCGCATGGATGGCAGGGATCCACACCACCCTGCCACCCTCCCATCCGTCAGGTGGTGAGAAGGCGAAGACCAACATGTCTAGCACCCCTCTACACACATTTATCCGGATGTCTGTCTACGTCCCGGGTCGAGAAGTCGTACTTCAGGGCCGACCCATGTACTGGGCAAAGAAGTCGCACTTCAGGGCTGCTCCAGTATCTACATTTTAAAAAATATATATACATAAATTTGACATGACACAAACAAAATAAATCTGCCTGCCCCTGCCCAGAAATGGTGGACGCACGCCCGAACCGCATCTCCAAGGCATCCCATGCTTGCGTCCCAGCAGCCCTCACTGAGGACCACCACCGACATCACATGTCACTCGTTAGCACCCCCCGCCTTTCCGACGTGGCGTCTCCATCCTAAAACCGCGCACGTCGGCCATATCGGGGGGGAATTTCCATGTTACCACCCCACCGCCTTTCCGACGCGGCGTCACAACCAGTAGCACGCGTCGGCCATATCGGGGGGGACTTCAACCCAGTCTCTCTCCAAGACTCGCATCGCAGCATATAGCTGTACCGACCGAGCTGAGACCCAGTCTCTCTCCAAGACTCGCATCGCAGCATATTGCTGTACCGACCGAGCTGAGATGACCCATCGTTCACTCACTGCACAACATGCACCCTAACAACTGAGGGATACAGTCCCAAAGTAACGGGACAACTACACCTGAACACTACGAATCTCCAGCCCACTGTTTCAACACGCCTCGGAGTGTTTCAATCTCCGGGCCGTCAGGGCGAGCCTACAGCTCCAGACGCACCACGGAGGGTCTCAACCTCCGGGCTGTCAGGTCAAGCCGTCAGCCATTGCATGACGGGACCACACTCTCTGAGCCATGTGAGCGCACAGCCCACTAGGCTAGACATGCCACGGAGTGTTTCAATCTCCGGGCTCTCAGGTCAAGCCGTCAGCCATAGCATGACGGGACCACACTCTCCGAGCCATGTGAGTGCACAGTCCACTAGGCTAGACATGCCACGGAGTGTTTCAATCTCCGGGCTGTCAGGTCAAGCCGTCAGCCATAGCATGACGGGACCACAACTCTCGTGTTAGACACGCAACACCCACTGGGCCATCCTGGTCAGGATCTGCACCCCAAGATATTTGAGAGCCAGCACGACAATTCCAAATCCTTGGCAGCATGTCACCATCTCAAGATAAATGCCCCATACAGTCTATACATCGTTAACAATGACAGCACAAGCTATACATTCACAATCACGAACAAAGCTCAATACAAACCATACATTGTTAACAATCACAAGCAAAGTTTCGCACACACATTGACAACACTCACGAGCGAAGCTCCACACAGTTTACCCAACAACAATTACGACTCCCCGACGACAACGAAGAAAATGTCAACAAAAATCATTAATCTGGAGCGCGTAAATGGACGAAGTGTCAGGGGCCTGGTCTCCCGACCTCCAACCTTTGGCCAGAGCAAAGGCGACGACCAGCGTGTCGATCGATGTGCCGGCCCGGCGCTGGTTACAGTAAGAATGGCGCCCTCACTGTCCGGTCGCAGCGCTGATGACGCGGCGTTGTTTGGTTGGACCACGCTGGGCCCGGAAGTGACGTTGCTCCCAGCGGTCATTGCTCCCCCGGCGGAAGTGATGACACACCCGAAAGTATCCCCCACATTTGTGGCGGGAATGCCGGTGGCGGGAATGGCGGTCGCGGGCTCGAGCGAGCGCTGCGCCTCTTCTCTCCCTCCCGCCATTGCCTGTGAGCACCGCATCTCGCCCAGGAGGGAAGCGGTGGCGCAGAGCAGCTCTGCGAGGCGAAGCAGCGCCTCCTCCATCCCTGCTCCCGACGCTGGAGAGGGGACGGTCGGCGGAGCAGACAGCTGTTCAGCCGGCGGTGCGGCGTCGCCGTCGGCCGGCGGTGCAGCGTCACTGTCGGCCGGCGGTGCGGCGTTGTTGTCGGCCGGCGGTGCAGCGTCGCTGTCGGCCGGCGGTGCGGCATCGTTGTCGGCCGACGGTGCGGCATTGTTGTCGGCTGGCGGTGCGGCGTCGTTGTCGGCCGGCGTTGGCCGCCCCATCGCTGCTTGCTCCTCGACATCGCCGTCAGGACTGAAGGTACGTGGCTTACTTCTTGTCTCCATCCCACTTCTGACACCAAATGTAACGGGTTCCGGAGACACTTGTAGAGATAACTTCTTTATTACAATCCAACACTCCAACAGTCCAACAGTCCAACTACTCTGTTACAGCCTAGGTACACAGCCTAGGTACACAGCCTAGATACACTACTCTGGCTACGCTCTGGAACTCGCCCTCACAAGGACGTAGAGCCGGGAGTTCCAGAGTCCCACCACTGGCCCTCACAGCGTCCCAGGGTCCTCACATGGCTGGTCTTGGGTCTTGGGTCTTGAGCTACAACTGGCCCTGATCGTCCAGGGAGCTCCCCTTTTATGCATAATCTCCAACGAGGGGTGGGGCCATGTGCGCCCCCAGATATCCCACAGAGCACACACAGCCCCCCCCCCCCCCCCCATTGGTGGCGCCAAGGGGCTTAAGCGCCTGGGCCGCCCGGGAACCCAACGCCTGGCGCCAAGGGGCTTAAGCGTCTGGGCTGCCTGGGAACCCAGCGCCCAGCGCCAAGGGGCCCAAGCGCCTGAGCCGCCCAGGGTCCCAGAGCCCCCCCAGCAGCCCCTCCCCTCCCATGTCACTACATATGCAGCCTATCGCATAGGATTTCCTAGCACTAGCGTTATATTCTAAAAATAGATCTTCGGCTGACGACCGAAATCACTATTGATTCACTTATATATTGCAATCACTATTGATTCACCTATATAAGTTGAAAATTAAGTAAAAATCACCGAGTCTGCCAAAACATAGCCAGTCGAGGTCTAAACGCTCACAAATGGGCATCGCTGATTGGCTGAGGCAGCATGTGCTCAGCACCACTGACGAACGCCCGTATTGGCCGAAATTTGCGACCCGCGTGCACAACATAAACACCGTTAATACAAATGTTAACATCAGTCGAAACCATGGGTTCACTATGGGAGGTGAAACGTTAACCGCAAAAACTGTTAAACGATGTCACAGGAAACCGAGGAACTACTGTATTTGTTTAATTCGTAATGTTAATATTATCTACGATCAATATTAATATCTATTTTCCTCCATCTTCCTTTTCAGATGATGTCTACAAAATTCCACCAAAAACCATGAATTAACACATTACATAATTTATGGATGTTCAAATATGGTGGAGGTAGTGGTGTTGGTAGTCGTGGTGGAAATGGTGGCGGAGATGGTGATGATGGTGGTTGTGATGATGATGGTGTAGATGGTAGTGGTGATGATGGTGCTGGGGGTGATGCTGGTGGTTGTGGAGGAAATTATGATGGTCCTGGTGATGATGGTAGTGGTAATGGTGGTGGTGGAACCCTCACTTGATGAGCTCGAGCACCAGGTACATATTCCCTTGGTTGACGAAGTTGTCCAAGATCCTGACGATGTTGGTGCTCTTGTTCAGAGCCCGGAGGAAGCCAGCCTCGCGGTACCAATCCTGGCCCAAGCTGCATGTGAAGATTTGACCACAGATCGTCAGCAACATCTCATCATCGTAAACTCCTCCACACTTCCTCCAATGCAATCATCATCGTAGTCCAAGCATCAGGATTCTAAGTCCGGTTTCTGCAGTGTGTAGGGTGTTTATATTGCAGATTGTAGGGTGTTCATGGTGCAGCTTGTAGGGTGTTCAAGGTGCAACCTTTTTGGGTGTTCATAGTGCAGTGTGTAGGGTGTTCATGGTGCATCATTTAAGGGTGTTCACGGTGTTGCATGTAGGGTGTTCGTAGGGCAGTGTGTAGGGTGTTCATGGTGCAGTAAATAGGGTGTTCATGGTGCAGTGTGTTGGGTGTTTATGGTTGAATGTATTTTATCTCATATATTTTGTACTACTGTATACCTCATGGGACCTCCTTTGCCAGTGTAACGGGTTCCAGAGACACTTGTAGAGGTAACTCCTTTATTACAATACAACACTCCAACAGTCCTGATACTCTGTTACAGCCTAGGTACACAGCCTAGGTACACAGCCTAGATACTCTACACTGGCTACGCTCTGGAACTCGCCCTCACAAGGTCGTCGAGTCGGGAGTTCCAGAGTCCCACCACTGGCTCTCACATCGTCCCAGGGTCCTCAGATGGCTGGTCTTGGGTCTTGGGTCTTGAGCTACGACTGGCCCTGATCGTCCAGGGAGCTCCGCTTTTATAACTAGTCCCCAACGAGGGGTAGGGCCGTGTGCGCCCCCAGATCTCCCACAGAGCACACACAGCCCCCCCCTTTGGCGGCGCCAAGGGGATTAAGCGCCTGGGAACCCAACGCCTGACGCCAAGAGGCTTAAGCGTCTGACCCTCCCAGGGACCCAGAGCCCCCAGCAGCCCCTCCCTTCTTATGTCACTACATTACCCCCCTTTATGTAGCCTCCAGCCGTCCCGGCTGTCAATAATTAGAAAGTTTAAATTAACGAAAGGGAGAGAGAGAAAAAAAATACGCGAGCCTCAACAGGAAAAGAAAAGAGAACAAGAAAGCAACCATAAATACCATCACCAACCTGTACAACTCTACACTATATACAAGCATCAATCAATAAAAAGGTGAAGTAATGACACGTGAACAAACGACCCGCGGCACACCTAGCCCTCCTTGGGATCCGCATAGAAAACGGGGAATTAACAACAACAAATATACAGATTCCGACGCGTTGGATGCACAACCACCGCATGGATGGCAGGGTTCCACACCACCCTGCCAGCCTCCCATCCGTCAGGTGGAGAGAAGGCGAAGACCAACATGTCGAGCATCCCTCTACACACACTAATCCGGACGTCTGTCTACGTCCCGGGTCGAGAAGTCGTACTTCAGGGTCGACCCATGTACTGGGCAAAGAAGTCGCACTTCAGGGCTACTCCAGTATCTACATTTTAAAATATATATATAAAATTTACATGACACAAACAAAACAAATCTGCCTGCTCCTGTTCATAAATGGTGGCCGCACGCGCGAACCGCATCCCCAAGGCATCCAGTGCTTGCGTCCCAGCAGCCCTCAATGAGAACCACCACCGACATTACATGTCAAGCATTAGCACCCCCCGCCTTTCCAACGTGGCGTCTCCATCTTAAAACCGCGCACGTCGGCCATATCGGGGGGCTTCAACCCAATCTCTCTCCAAGACTCGCATCGCAGCATATAGCTGTACCGACCGAGCTGAGACGACCCAGTCTCTCTCCAAGACTCGCATCGCAGCATATAGCTGTACCGACCGAGCTGAGACCCAATCTCTCTCCAAGACTCGCATCGCAGCATATAGCTGTACCGACCGAGCTGAGACCCAATCTCTCTCCAAGACTCGCATCGCAGCATATAGCTGTACCGACCGAGCTGAGACCCAATCTCTCTCCAAGACTCGCATCGCAGCATATAGCTGTACCGACCGAGCTGAGACCCAATCTCTCTCCAAGACTCGCATCGCAGCATATAGCTGTACCGACCGAGCTGAGACCCAATCTCTCTCCAAGACTCGCATCGCAGCATATAGCTGTACCAACCGAGCTGAGACGACGCATCGTTCACTCCCTGCACAACATGCACCCTAACAACTGAGGGATACAGTCCCAACGTAACGGGACAACTACACCTGAACACCACAAATCTCCAGCCCACTGTTTCAACGCGCCTCGGAGTGTTTCAACCTCCGGGCCGTCAGGTCAAGCCGTCAGCGATTCCATGACGGAACCACACTCTCCGAGCCATGTGAGCACACAGCCCACTAGGCTAGACATGCCACGGAGTGTTTCAATCTCCGGGCTGTCAGGTCAAGCCGTCAGCCATAGCATGACGGGACCACACTCTCCGAGCCATGTGAGCACACAGCCCACTAGGCTAGACATGCCACGGAGTGTTTCAATCTCCGGGCTGTCAGGTCAAGCCGTCAGCCATAGCATGACGGGACCACAACTCTCGTGTTAGACACGCAACACCCACTGGGCCATCCTGGTCAGGATCTGCACCCCAAGATATTTGAGAGCCAGAATGACAATTCCAAATCCTTGGCAGCATGTCACCATCTCAAAATAAATGCCCCATACAGTATATACATCGTTAACAATGACAAGCAAAGTTTCGCACACACATTGACAACACTCACGAGCGAAGCTCCACACAGTTTACCCAACAACAGTCACGACTTCCCGACGACAATGAAGAGAATGTCAACAAAAAAATAATTAATCCGGAGCGCGTAAATGTACGAAATGTCAGGGGCCTGGTCTCCCAGCCTCCAACCTTTGGCCAGAGCAGCAAAGGCGGCGACCAGCGTGTCGGTCGATGTGCCAGCCCCGGCGCCGGTTACAGTAAGAATGGCGCCCTCACTGTCCGGTCGCAGCGCTGATGACGCGGTATGCTAGGTTGAAGCCAGCTGTCGTCCGGCAGTGAAGGTCGCAGCGCTGATGACGCGGCATTGCTAGGTTGCAAACAGCTGTCACCCGGCGGTGAGGGACGCAGCGCTGATGACGCGGCATCGTCGGGTTGGCCCACGCTGGGCCCGGAAGTGACGTCGCTCCCAGCGGTCATTGCTCCCCCGGCAGAAGTGACGACACACCCGGATGTATTTGCGGCGGGAACGGCTGCCATCTTTGTGTTGGAGCCGGCGGAATGGCGCGGCCGCTGCGCCGCCTCTCTCCCTCCTGTCTCCGCCTGTGAGCGACGCATGTCGTCCAGGATGGAGACGGTGGCGTGGAGCAGCTCAGTGAGGCGAAGCAGCGCCTCCTCCATTGCTGCTCCCGACGCTGGAGGAGGATCAGCAGGTGTGGTGGACGACTGCTCAGCCGGCGGTGCGGCGTCGTTGTCGGCCCGAGTTGGCTGCCCCGTCGCCGCTTGCTCCTCAACATCGCCATCAGGACTGAAGGTACGTGGCTCACTTCTTGTCTCCATTGCCACTTCTGACGCCAAATGTAACGGGTTCCGGAGACACTTGTAGAGGTAACTCCTTTATTACAATACAACACTCCAACAGTCCTGATACTCTGTTACAGCCTAGGTACACAGCCTAGGTACACAGCCTAGATACTCTACACTGGCTACGCTCTGGAACTCGCCCTCACAAGGTCGTCGAGTCGGGAGTTCCAGAGTCCCACCACTGGCTCTCACATCGTCCCAGGGTCCTCAGATGGCTGGTCTTGGGTCTTGGGTCTTGAGCTACGACTGGCCCTGATCGTCCAGGGAGCTCCGCTTTTATAACTAGTCCCCAATGAGGGGTGGGGCCGTGTGCGCCCCCAGATCTCCCACAGAGCATACACAGCCCCCCCCCTTTGGCGGCGCCAAGGGGATTAAGCGCCTGGGAACCCAACGCCTGACGCCAAGAGGCTTAAGCGTCTGACCCTCCCAGGGACTCAGAGCCCCCAGCAGCCCCTCCCTTCTTATGTCACTACACCAGTACCAAAATATGAGAATAAATTTGCCCCTTTTGTCTGGCAACAAAACAGGTGTTGAGATGTTAAAACACCAAGCTGAAACCTTTTACAAGGAATCATGTCTGCATTACCCACAATACTTGTGGTCAGAATGCAAAAAAACAACTTTTTTTACTGGCAAATGAGGTACCAATGGTGTAAATGCTTACCCCGAGCTCTCATACTCTGATGGTGCATTGTCTTTGAGTTGTGTGCCTTTTGGCGTCATCTGGTCCAACCCATGTGAGACTAGGCTCTAAGGAAAGCTGTCTCGGGTGTGGACCAATCAACTTCAAAGACAGTGCATTCATTATCAGAGTTATGTGTTTTGCATTATGACTGCAGGTATTGTGGTCTATGCAAACATGACTCCTCGTAAAAAAGGTGTCAGTTTTGTTGCCAGATAAAAGGGTAAAAAAACAATTATCATATTTTTTACTGGCAAATGAGGTACCAATGGTGTAAATGCTTTCCCTGAGCTCTCATACTCTGATGGTGCATTGTCTTTGAGTTGTGCGCCTTTTGGCGTCATCTGGTCCAACCCATGTGAGACTCGGCTCTAAGGAAAGCTGTCTCGGGTGTGGACCAATCAACTTCAAGGACAGTACATACATTATCAGAGTTATGTTTTTTGTTTGCATTATGACTGCAGGTATTGTGGTCTATGCAAACATGACTCCTCGTAAAAAAGGTGTCAGATTTGTTGCCAGATAAAAGGGTAAAAAAACTATTAAAATATATGCATTGTCTTTGAAACTGATTGGTCCACACCAGAGACCAGAAAAAAGGGGAAAACTTATTCTCATATTTTGGTACTGGCAAATGAGGTCCCATTATGTAGCTGCTCACCTTGAGCTCTCATTACTCTGATAGTGTGTTGTCTTTGTGCTGTATGCCTTTTGGCATCCTCTGATCTAACACCGTTTTGAGACTAGGCTCAAAAGAAAGCTGTCTCTGGTGTGGACCAATCAGTTTCAAAGACAATGCATACATTATCAGTGTTTTTTGTTTGCATTCTGACCACAAGTATTGTGGTTAATGCAGATATGATTCCTTGTAAAAGGTTTCAGTTTGGTGTTTTAACATTTCAACACCTGTTTTGTTGCCAGAAAAAAGTGTAAAACTTATTCTCATACTGTATACCTATGAAGATTTTGCACATCTCAAATTTTAATGATGCAATGTTTTACGTTTACATGTTGAAGCAAGCACTCTCTGTGACGCTGTTGTATTGTGAACGGTGCTACGTTAATCAATATAAGTTTGAGTGATTGAATGAGCAGCAGCAGCATCGTGCAGAGCTTCCACCGAACGGGTCGAGGCGCTGCGAAACCTTCAGCCAAAGCACAACGCGGAGGCTCAAACGCTGATCCCACTCTTATACCTGTCAACCGCTTATCAGTGCCTACCTTATTAGAGACCAATTCAGACCTTATTGGTCACCCCGTGCCCTTATAAATCTCAACGTTCATCCTACAACATCCCATCACAAGGGAGAAACACAAAGACAAAAACAATGCTTTCCCCTGGTGAAACGGCTGTACACTAAATGGACCTGAAAACTCAATTTCCCTGTGCAAGAATATGGGTAAACCTTCTGGGTTGACATGGTATGCACTCTCCGTGACCTGCACTGGAAGTTTTCATTACACGTTACATACACGCTGGGCCCACTCTGGCTTATAGGGCTTTGCATGGTCTTGGGGCCTGGACATCTGTGAAGAAGAGCTTTATAGCTCATCGGTTTCCTCCAATATGCATATTCTGATTGCAGGCAAGGCCGGATTCATCCATAGGTTAATCAGGAATGAGGCCCTTATTTTATAGTCCCTCCATAAGCCCATATAACCTACTAAAATGCAGTGACCCAAGGTGATTTGTTCAATTAAATAAAGCACTCCTACGCGTCCTGACTTTTGGGGCACCCTGGCGAGATGTTAACTACCTCGCCTGGTATACAGGTCGTGGGTTCGATCCCGCCTCTGACGCCTGCTGTTAGGTGTCTCTCTCTCTCTCCCCGTGGTGGATTTGTCTCCGGGTCTCTTCCGGTTTTACCCCTCCACATTTAGAATCAAGTCACGCGCTTAAGAGTATTCGGCTGCTGCTTGAAATTTCCACACGACGATAAGCTACTTCGTTGAGCTATCATTTGTGACAGCCAGGTCGCTTCTGAAAAAAATACCTAAATAGCTCAGTGTGGCTTGACCTGGTACAGACTAAATTTGGTTAAAAACAGTTTAATTATATTTTAATAATAAAATTTGTTTAATTGTAAAAAGAGGTTCATATTGGACGGCAATTAAAAGTATGTTTTGCCGTTCCAAGTTTTAATCGGACTGCTTTCCCTCTACCTCTCGATGTCGCGCGTAACCTTCACGGCCACCTTCCTCTTCTGCCTGCGATCCAGGCAGGTGTAGACCGCGCCGTAGCCTCCAGCGCCCAGCTTGGACAGCACCCGGTAACGGCGCTTGATCACGGAACCCTCCATCTGTTGGGGACGACAACAGCGCAGGGTCGAGGGAGGCCAGGGGGTTGGACTGGACTGTACGAACTTCGTTCGCGCCGGACGTAGCCAACCGTCCTCATCGGAGGTGCGGGGTTAACGGTCAATGACGGTCTACCCGCGACCACCTCCTCGTGACCTCTCCCACCTCTTCACATAACTGTCACCAATAACGATGTGGGTGCTGTTGTTACACCAATGACAAAGATCCCCTGCGTAGCCTTAACAGACAGAATAGAGCAAGTGCTATTAGCGAGCAGCCCCTATGAAGGCCGTCACTGTGGCACACGAGGGGGTGGGTGGCCAACACCACGCCCGGCTGCCTTTTTATCCCCAGTGTGCGAAGTTTACACACCGCACAAGTTACTCATTTGAGGCTGAGTCGACCTAGGGGAGGCCCAGGACCGGTTTATCACCGGTGTTGGCCGTGAGTGGGAACCGAACTCGGGTCAGCGGGTTCTTTGTGCAGCGTAGCGCTAACCACTACACTACCGCCGCCACCGCAGCACCACAACAAGTTGTCGTAACGTTAATAACAGACTCGAATCTGAGTGGGACTTTATAATATTTATACTTTCTATCCCTTTCTGGAATCCCCCATTTGCACTCAACGTCATTCACCCACTCGATTCGCACATTACAAGTTACAATATTCGGTCATTCACACCCCGCTTCGCAACCATCTACACACAGCGATCCTGATCATGCAATACGCATTAGCCCATCCTACTGCTCGACCCTAACCCCCACACCTAACTACCCCTACCCCCAACCACTACCCCAACTCCTATCACTACTACTACCCTATCACACGTGTAGGTAGAACGTCAATAGTAAAGCCTTCTTCACGATACAGCCCCTTGCCTGCGCATGGTAAAACCGAAGTCAACCGTATAAAGTGAGATATTAAGTAGACACTGGACGCGAGTGGGAGCGTTGTGGCGGTTGTTGTTGTTGATCACGTGCCGGGAGCTGGCGGCGCGTGCGCGGTGACTGTTGCTATGCGCGTTGCTGTGGGTGGGGCCGAGGATTGGTGGGTCACACAGAGATGGGTTTGTGAAACTCGTCGAGGAGGAGCCGTAGCCCTGGCTCGGCCGAGGAGGAGGCGGCGGTAGAGCGGAGTGTCTGGACTCGTCTCCGCCATGTCCCACGCGTGTGTGCGCCCGCCTGTGTCGCCGTGTGAGTCTTGGGGAATCTGTGAGTCTGTGGGTCTCTTTGTGAAACTGTGGGTCATTCTGGTTCGGTGTGAGTCTGTGGGTCACTGTGCGAGTCTGTGGGTCTCTGTGGGATTAGTCTATGTGTGGCTATGAGTCTGAGGGAGTCTCTGTGTGTTCTCCGAGTCTGTGGAGGAAGTCGCTGTTGGGGCCGAAACGCAAATCACCACCGCCTCGTGTGACAGAACCATAGAGACGAAAACTTCACAAAACTTGAATTTACAAAGAAACCGCGCAACATCAATCAATGCAGTGTAACAATTACAACAGCAATTCGCGTCTGTGATTATCGCAGATCCCAATTTTGAAAATAAAATTTAGCAAACATTTTCCCAGTGCGTGTGCGATACTAACACGATGGTACTCACACGGATGTCTAGCAGTGGATTGAGCATGGACGGATGCTCATTTACAACGTTGGCCATAGGCAGGGAGTCGAACTCTATTCATAAAATTGGTAGCGTGATTGGCGTGGTGATGATTGTGGTGGTGATGTTCATGCTTATCGTGGTGATGATTGTAGTGGTGTTGTTCGTGATGATGGTGTTGGTAATGATGGTCTTGGTGGTGATGATGCCGATGATGCTCGTGTTGGTGGTGATGGTGTTGGTAGTGATGATGCTGGTGTTGGTGATGATGATGGTGTTGGTAGTGATGATTATGGAGGTGTTGGTGGTGATGATGCTGGTGTTGGTGCTAGTTGTTGATGGTGGTGATGATGCTGGTGTTAGTGGTGATATTGGTGCTGATAATAGTAGTGTTGTTGGTGTTGGTGATGATCATCGTAGAGGTGGTGGTAATTATTGTGTTGGTGCGTGTGATTATGGTAGAGGTAGTGTTGGTGCATCTGCCAGTTATCTCAGTCAACGCATGGCACGTGGGCCTGTCCCGTAACCTGTCAGCGAGCCTTCAACACCCCACGTCGCCTCAAGTTTAAGTTCATTTATTAGGTATAGCCCTAAATTTCGATTTAAAGCTTTCGTGACTGCAGGGATTTATCTTCTTGGTTCTTTCGGTAAAGTCACTCTGTCTTCTCGACAGACCTGTTCTCCACCTGAGGACGGCTGCTTGCGTTGTGGCCGAAACGTCGTGAGAATTATTTTATTGGTTTATTTTTATTATTTTATTATTTCCATTCTACGTTACTTTACCGAAACACCTCAGCCGTGGCAGATCACTGTTACAATTCAGTGGGATCACATGATATTGACTTCTCCAAGACAGAGGTTCTCTGCAAGCCATCTGGCTACCATGAGAGATTCGTTCATGAGGCGATCCACATATACAAACACAGAGACAATTTCAACCGAGAAGATGGATTCCGGCTTAGCAATCATTGGAAGGACGTAATAAACCATTTCGGATCTTAACTGATTGTGTTCACGTTTACGGTGACTTTCAGACCGCGTTCCACTCACTGGCATTGACTATATATCTTGTATTCTCCGCAGGGAATGGATTTTTTGCTCCGCTGCAAGTCTCCCCGCACTACTCTCCCATTGACATATTTCGTTGCTTCCTCTTAGTATCTTTCACACGACGGTCAATGGTACATTGTATAGCGGATTGTATAATAATAAATAGTATAAAATTGTAATGCTTAATACAATGTACAAAGTAATATATAGTATTGTAATTATATAGTGAATATACAGCTGTGTGATATACATTAGGGTGGGTAGAATCATACATATGTAATAAACCTTCTTGAAACGGCTTCCGGAATCAGTCCTTTTTATTTTCAACTTCCACAGTTACACTTCACACACTCCCCGTTGCTGACAGACAACGGAAAGCGGGCAGACTTCCCGCCAAGTCCCCACCGCACACGTGGCACCCAGAGCCCCGTACGCGCGTGACTCCTGCTCTTCTCGTTCCCAAGTCTGCTCCCGACTTCTCTCTCCCTCTCTCTCTTAATCCCTTCGTCACGTGGTACCCCCCAGCCAATCCTCCGTAGACAGCGTTGACCGTTCCCGATGGTTCCCTGTCAATCCCGGGACCAAGCCACTGATCCGGCTTCCCATTAGCTGAGGCCCCGATTGGCCAGGCCAATCACCCCTGCTAACATGCCGTGATCACGCCGAGGCCATGCTCCCTGGCTCACCCCTTATTGGCTACAAAGCGGGACCGGCAAGCCAATCCCCACGTGAACCCTCTATGGCTGTTATTACACATAGTGTAATATTACAATGTATAAGGTATAGGGTGGTGTATAGAAATACAGTATATAATTTAATGTTGGGTTTGTCTATGGCAGTATATAGTACGGTGTAGACTCGTGTGATATAAGAGAATAAAGTTTTGCTGGAAGCATATTACATTTTTTGCGACATAGAATTGTAATGTATTACTTACTGTTAGTAGCTCAGCTTATTGGAGAGTATATTTAGTATACTGATGATACTATGTAGTTTATACTTTAGTTGTTTACGTGGTGGTTTAGTTACTGCAGCTACATACTATTAACATTCCTTCCCTTTATTAATGTTACCCCTATCCCCTCCCTTTGATGCTGCTAATCCTGCATAATGCACGGGCATAATGACTTTAAACCCCTCGCCAAACCTCCTACGCATTTCACAAGTAGTACTAATCGCATATCTGCATTTCCCATAAATATGCAAAATTCCTCTTGATATGCAAATTCTTTTGTCAAGACGCTCTTCGCCCCTCCATCCCAGCTTAAATAGTCGCTCCAAGCCTGGGGCGTGTCATTCAGACTCTGTTTTCTCGACAGACCTGTTCTACACCTGAGGACGGTTGCTTGCGTTGTGGCCGAAACGTCGTGAGAATTATTTCATTGTTTAATTTTTATTATTTTATTATTTCCATTCTACGTGACTTTACCGAAAGAACCAAGAAGATGAATCCCTGCAGTCACGAAAGCTTTAAATCGAAATTTTACCGAAAGAACCAAGAAGAGGTATAGCCCTGTGAGCCATTCGGCTCTTGAATCAGGTGCAACCGCAACGTCACCGCCACTTAGTGGCGAATATTGTTGTTGGTGATGATGATGGTGGTCATAATGGTAAATGAGTGGTGGTGATGATATTGGCGATTGTGTTCAAGGAGTGAGACGTCTTGGGGATTATCCCTGCCAAACCTGCTGACCAAAGCATTTCCCTCCACCCCCATTACACCAACGTGTCACTTGTCTCCCCCTATACCGAACCCACGTCTCATCCCATACAGATCTTCATCTTGTCACCATCTTCATCTTGTCACCATCACCATGTCACCTTCACGATGCCTTGCCCAGACACAAGGGGGGAGGGAGGAGTTGGGGGAGCGCCCAACCCACGCGCAGCCCATGGCGCATTCTGATTGGCTGGGGTGAAGGGGGCGTGCTGATGGGCCGCGTGTTGGTGTCGTAATGCGGAAGTTGTTTGCACCGCGCACTTCAAGTGCCGTGAGTCCTCGCTTAGCGCGCCGCTTTCACACAACAGCAGCAGCAGTCCAGTCCCAGCAGCAGCATTCCCAGCAGCAGCATTCGCAGCAGCAGCATTCCCAGCAGCAGCAGCATTCCCAGGAGCAGCAGCAGCATTCCCAGGAGCAGCAGCAGCATTCCCAGCAGCAGCAGCAGCAGCAGCATTCCCAGCAGCAGCAGCAGCATTCCCAGCAGCAGCAGCAGCAGCATTCCCAGCAGCAGCAGCATTCCCAGCAGCAGCAGCAGCATTCCCAGCAGCAGCAGCATTCCCAGCAGCAGCAGCATTCCCAGCAGCAGCAGCATTCCCAGCAGCAGCAGCAGCATTCCCAGCAACAGCAGCAGCAGCATTCCCAGCAAAAGCAGCAGCATTCCCAGCAGCAGCAGCAGCATTCCCAGCAGCAGCAGCATTCCCAGCAGCAGCAGCATTCCCAGCAGCAGCAGCAGCATTCCCAGCAGCAGCAGCAGCATTCCCAGCAGCAGCAGCAGCATTCCCAGCAGCAGCAGCATTCCCAGCAGCAGCAGCATTCCCAGCAGCAGCAGCATTCCCAGCAGCAGCAGCATTCCCAGCAGCAGCAGCAGCAGCATTCCCAGCAGCAGCAGCAGCATTCCCAGCAGCAGCATTCCCAGCAGCAGCATTCCCAGCAGCAGCATTCCCAGCAGCAGCAGCATTCCCAGCAGCAGCAGCATTCCCAGCAGCAGCAGCATTCCCAGCAGCAGCATTCCCAGCAGCAGCATTCCCAGCAGCAGCATTCCCAGCAGCAGCAGCAGCATTCCCAGCAGCAGCAGCATTCCCAGCAGCAGCAGCAGCAGCATTCCCAGCAGCAGCAGCATTCCCAGCAGCAGCAGCATTCCCAGCAGCAGCAGCATTCCCAGCAGCAGCAGCATTCCCAGCAGCAGCAATAGCAGCATTCCCAGCAGCAGCAGCATTCCCAGCAGCAGCAGCAGCATTCCCAGCAGCAGCAGCATTCCCAGCAGCAGCAGCATTCCCAGCAGCAGCAGCAGCACCAGCAGCATTCCCAGCAGCAGCAGCATTCCCAGCAGCAGCATTCCCAGCAGCAGCATTCCGAGCAGCAGCAGCAGCATTCCCAGCAGCAGCAGCAGCATTCCCAGCAGCAGCATTCCCAGCAGCAGCAGCAGCAGCATTCCCAGCAGCAGCAGCAGCATTCCCAGCAGCAGCATTCCCAGCAGCAGCAGCAGCAGCAGCATTCCCAGCAGCAGCAGCAGCATTCCCAGCAGCAGCAGCAGCATTCCCAGCAGCAGCAGCAGCATTCCCAGCAGCAGCAGCAGCAGCATTCCCAGCAGCAGCAGCAGCATTCCCAGCAGCAGCAGCATTCCCAGCAGCAGCAGCAGCATTCCCAGCAGCAGCAGCAGCATTCCCAGCAGCAGCAGCAGCATTCCCAGCAGCAGCAGCAGCATTCCCAGCAGCAGCAGCAGCATTCCCAGCAGCAGCAGCAGCATTCCCAGCAGCAGCAGCAGCAGCATTCCCAGCAGCAGCAGCAGCAGCATTCCCAGCAGCAGCAGCAGCATTCCCAGCAGCAGCAGCTGCAGCAGCATTCCCAGCAGCAGCAGCAGCAGCATTCCCAGCAGCAGCAGCATTCCCAGCAGCAGCAGCATTCCCAGCAGCAGCAGCAGCATTCCCAGCAGCAGCAGCAGCATTCCCAGCAGCAGCAGCAGCAGCAGCATTCCCAGCAGCAGCAGCAGCATTCCCAGCAGCAGCAGCATTCCCAGCAGCATCAGCAGCAGCATTCCCAGCAGCAGCAGCAGCAGCAGCATTCCCAGCAGCAGCAGCAGCAGCATTCCCAGCAGCAGCAGCAGCAGCATTCCCAGCAGCAGCAGCATTCCCAGCAGCAGCAGCATTCCCAGCAGCAGCAGCAGCATTCCCAGCAGCAGCAGCAGCAGCATTCCCAGCAGCAGCAGCAGCAGCATTCCCAGCAGCAGCAGCAGCAGCAGCATTCCCAGCAGCAGCAGCAGCATTCCCAGCAGCAGCAGCAGCATTCCCAGCAGCAGCAGCAGCATTCCCAGCAGCAGCAGCAGCAGCATTCCCAGCAGCAGCAGCATTCCCAGCAGCAGCAGCAGCAGCATTCCCAGCAGCAGCATTCCCAGCAGCAGCAGCAGCAGCATTCCCAAGCAGCAGCAGCAGCATTCCCAGCAGCAGCAGCAGCATTCCCAGCAGCAGTAGCAGCAGCAGCATTCCCAGCAGCAGCAGCAGCAGCATTCCCAGCAGCAGCAGCAGCATTCCCAGCAGCAGCAGCAGCAGCATTCCCAGCAGCAGCAGCAGCAGCATTCCCAGCAGCAGCAGCAGCAGCAGCATTCCCAGCAGCAGCAGCAGCATTCCCAGCAGCAGCAGCAGCAGCATTCCCAGCAGCAGCAGCAGCAGCATTCCCAGCAGCAGCAGCATTCCCAGCAGCAGCAGCAGCAGCAGCATTCCCAGCAGCAGCAGCAGCAGCATTCCCAGCAGCAGCAGCATTCCCAGCAGCAGCAGCATTCCCAGCAGCAGCAGCAGCATTCCCAGCAGCAGCAGCAGCAGCATTCCCAGCAGCAGCAGCAGCATTCCCAGCAGCAGCAGCAGCATTCCCAGCAGCAGCAGCAGCATTCCCAGCAGCAGCATTCCCAGCAGCAGCAGCAGCATTCCCAGCAGCAGCAGCAGCAGCATTCCCAGCAGCAGCAGCAGCATTCCCAGCAGCAGCAGCAGCATTCCCAGCAGCAGCAGCAGCAGCATTCCAAGCAGCAGCAGCAGCATTCCCAGCAGCAGCAGCATTCCCAGCAGCAGCAGCATTCCCAGCAGCAGCAGCAGCATTCCCAGCAGCAGCAGCATTCTCAGCAGCAGCAGCAGCATTCCCAGCAGCAGCAGCATTCCCAGCAGCAGCAGCATTCCCAGCAGCAGCAGCAGCAGCATTCCCAGCAGCAGCAGCAGCAGCAGCAGCATTCCCAGCAGCAGCAGCAGCATTCCCAGCAGCAGCAGCAGCATTCCCAGCAGCAGCAGCAGCATTCCCAGCAGCAGCAGCAGCATTCCCAGCAGCAGCAGCATTCCCAGCAGCAGCAGCAGCAGCATTCCCAGCAGCAGCATTCCCAGCAGCAGCAGCAGCATTCCCAAGCAGCAGCAGCAGCATTCCCAGCAGCAGCAGCAGCATTCCCAGCAGCAGTAGCAGCAGCAGCATTCCCAGCAGCAGCAGCAGCAGCATTCCCAGCAGCAGCAGCAGCATTCCCAGCAGCAGCAGCAGCAGCATTCCCAGCAGCAGCAGCAGCAGCATTCCCAGCAGCAGCAGCAGCAGCAGCATTCCCAGCAGCAGCAGCAGCATTCCCAGCAGCAGCAGCAGCAGCAGCATTCCCAGCAACAGCAGCAGCATTCCCAGCAGCAGCAGCATTCCCAGCAGCAGCAGCAGCAGCATTCCCAGCAGCAGCAGCAGCAGCATTCCCAGCAGCAGCAGCATTCCCAGCAGCAGCAGCATTCCCAGCAGCAGCAGCAGCATTCCCAGCAGCAGCAGCAGCAGCATTCCCAGCAGCAGCAGCAGCATTCCCAGCAGCAGCAGCAGCATTCCCAGCAGCAGCAGCAGCAGCATTCCCAGCAGCAGCATTCCCAGCAGCAGCAGCAGCATTCCCAGCAGCAGCAGCAGCAGCAGCAGCATTCCCAGCAGCAGCAGCAGCATTCCCAGCAGCAGCAGCAGCAGCAGCATTCCCAGCAGCAGCAGCAGCAGCATTCCAAGCAGCAGCAGCAGCATTCCCAGCAGCAGCAGCATTCCCAGCAGCAGCAGCATTCCCAGCAGCAGCAGCAGCAGCATTCCCAGCAGCAGCAGCATTCTCAGCAGCAGCAGCAGCATTCCCAGCAGCAGCAGCATTCTCAGCAGCAGCAGCATTCCCAGCAGCAGCAGCAGCATTCCCAGCAGCAGCAGCAGCATTCCCAGCAGCAGCAGCAGCATTCCCAGCAGCAGCAGCAGCAGCATTCCCAGCAGCAGCAGCAGCATTCCCAGCAGCAGCAGCAGTAGCATTCCCAGCAGCAGCAGCAGCAGCATTCCCAGCAGCAGCAGCATTCCCAGCAGCAGCAGCATTCCCAGCAGCATTCCCAGCAGCAGCAGCAGCATTCCCAGCAGCAGCAGCAGCATTCCCAGCAGCAGCAGCATTCCCAGCAGCAGCAGCAGCATTCCCAGCAGCAGCAGCAGCATTCCCAGCAGCAGCAGCAGCAGAAGCAGCATTCCCAGCAGCAGCAGCAGCATTCCCAGCAGCAGCAGCATTCCCAGCAGCAGCAGCAGCAGCATTCCCAGCAGCAGCAGCAGCAGCATTCCCAGCAGCAGCAGCAGCATTCCCAGCAGCAGCAGCAGCATTCCCAGCAGCAGCAGCAGCATTCCCAGCAGCAGCAGCAGCAGCAGCATTCCCAGCAGCAGCAGCAGCATTCCCAGCAGCAGCAGCAGCAGCATTCCCAGCAGCAGCAGCAGCATTCCCAGCAGCAGCAGCAGCAGCATTCCCAGCAGCAGCAGCAGCAGCATTCCCAGCAGCAGCAGCAGCATTCCCAGCAGCAGCAGCAGCAGCATTCCCAGCAGCAGCAGCAGCAGCATTCCCAGCAGCAGCAGCATTCCCAGCAGCAGCAGCATTCCCAGCAGCAGCATTCCCAGCAGCAGCAGCATTCCCAGCAGCAGCAGCAGCATTCCCAGCAGCAGCAGCAGCAGCATTCCCAGCAGCAGCAGCAGCAGCATTCCCAGCAGCAGCAGCAGCAGCATTCCCAGCAGCAGCAGCAGCATTCCCAGCAGCAGCAGCAGCATTCCCAGCAGCAGCAGCAGCATTCCCAGCAGCAGCAGCAGCAGCAGCATTCCCAGCAGCAGCAGCAGCAGCATTCCCAGCAGCAGCAGCAGCAGCAGCATTCCCAGCAGCAGCAGCAGCAGCAGCATTCCCAGCATCAGCAGCAGGAGCATTCCCAGCAGCAGCAGCAGCATTCCCAGCAGCAGCAGCAGCAGCATTCCCAGCAGCAGCAGCAGCAGCATTCCCAGCAGCAGCAGCAGCATTCCCAGCAGCAGCAGCAGCATTCCCAGCAGCAGCAGCATTCCCAGCAGCAGCAGCAGCATTCCCAGCAGCAGCAGCAGCAGCATTCCCAGCAGCAGCAGCAGCATTCCCAGCAGCAGCAGCATTCCCAGCAGCAGCAGCAGCAGCATTCCCAGCAGCAGCAGCATTCCCAGCAGCAGCAGCAGCATTCCCAGCAGCAGCAGCAGCATTCCCAGCAGCAGCAGCAGCATTCCCAGCAGCAGCAGCAGCATTCCCAGCAGCAGCAGCAGCAGCAGCAGCATTACCAGCAGCAGCAGCAGCATTCCCAGCAGCAGCATTCCCAGCAGCAGCAGCAGCATTCCCAGCAGCAGCAGCAGCATTCCCAGCAGCAGCAGCAGCATTCCCAGCAGCAGCAGCAGCATTCCCAGCAGCAGCAGCAGCATTCCCAGCAGCAGCAGCATTCCCAGCAGCAGCAGCAGCATTCCCAGCAGCAGCAGCATTCCCAGCAGCAGCAGCATTCCCAGCAGCAGCAGCAGCAGCATTCCCAGCAGCAGCAGCAGCAGCAGCAGCATTCCCAGCAGCAGCAGCATTCCCAGCAGCAGCATTCCCAGCAGCAGCAGCAGCAGCATTCCCAGCAGCAGCAGCAGCAGCATTCCCAGCAGCAGCAGCATTCCCAGCAGCAGCAGCAGCAGCATTCCCAGCAGCAGCAGCAGCATTCCCAGCAGCAGCAGCAGCATTCCCAGCAGCAGCAGCAGCATTCCCAGCAGCAGCAGCAGCAGCATTCCCAGCAGCAGCAGCAGCATTCCCAGCAGCAGCAGCAGCAGCAGCATTCCCAGCAGCAGCAGCAGCAGCATTCCCAGCAGCAGCAGCAGCAGCAGCATTCCCAGCAGCAGCAGCAGCATTCCCAGCAGCAGCAGCATTCCCAGCAGCAGCAGCAGCAGCAGCATTCCCAGCAGCAGCAGCAGCAGCATTCCCAGCAGCAGCAGCAGCATTCCCAGCAGCAGCAGCAGCATTCCCAGCAGCAGCAGCATTCCCAGCAGCAGCAGCAGCATTCCCAGCAGCAGCAGCATTCCCAGCAGCAGCATTCCCAGCAGCAGCAGCAGCAGCATTCCCAGCAGCAGCAGCAGCAGCATTCCCAGCAGCAGCAGCATTCCCAGCAGCAGCAGCAGCATTCCCAGCAGCAGCAGCATTCCCAGCAGCAGCAGCAGAATTCCCAGCAGCAGCAGCAGCAGCATTCCCAGCAGCAGCAGCAGCAGCATTCCCAGCAGCAGCATTCCCAGCAGCAGCAGCAGCAGCAGCATTCCCAGCAGCAGCAGCATTCCCAGCAGCAGCAGCAGCATTCCCAGCAGCAGCAGCAGCATTCCCAGCAGCAGCAGCATTCCCAGCAGCAGCAGCATTCCCAGCAGCAGCAGCAGCAGCATTCCCAGCAGCAGCAGCATTCCCAGCAGCAGCAGCAGCATTCCCAGCAGCAGCAGCAGCAGCATTCCCAGCAGCAGCAGCAGCATTCCCAGCAGCAGCAGCAGCATTTCCAGCAGCAGCAGCATTCCCAGCAGCAGCAGCAGCAGCAGCATTCCCAGCAGCAGCAGCATTCCCAGCAGCAGCAGCAGCATTCCCAGCAGCAGCAGCATTCCCAGCAGCAGCAGCAGCAGCATTCCCAGCAGCAGCAGCATTCCCAGCAGCAGCAGCAGCAGCATTCCCAGCAGCAGCAGCATTCCCAGCAGCAGCAGCAGCATTCCCAGCAGCAGCAGCAGCAGCATTCCCAGCAGCAGCAGCAGCAGCATTCCCAGCAGCAGCAGCAGCAGCATTCCCAGCAGCAGCAGCAGCATTCCCAGCAGCAGCAGCAGCATTCCCAGCAGCAGCAGCAGCATTCCCAGCAGCAGCAGCAGCATTCCCAGCAGCAGCAGCAGCAGCATTCCCAGCAGCAGCAGCAGCATTCCCAGCAGCAGCAGCAGCATTCCCAGCAGCAGCAGCAGCATTCCCAGCAGCAGCAGCATTCCCAGCAGCAGCAGCAGCATTCCCAGCAGCAGCAGCATTCCCAGCAGCAGCAGCAGCAGCAGCATTCCCAGCAGCAGCAGCAGCAGCAGCATTCCCAGCAGCAGCAGCAGCAGCATTCCCAGCAGCAGCAGCATTCCCAGCAGCAGCAGCAGCATTCCCAGCAGCAGCAGCATTCCCAGCAGCAGCATTCCCAGCAGCAGCAGCAGCAGCATTCCCAGCAGCAGCAGCAGCAGCATTCCCAGCAGCAGCAGCAGCATTCCCAGCAGCAGCAGCAGCATTCCCAGCAGCAGCAGCAGCATTCCCAGCAGCAGCAGCAGCATTCCCAGCAGCAGCAGCATTCCCAGCAGCAGCATTCCCAGCAGCAGCAGCAGCATTCCCAGCAGCAGCAGCAGCATTCCCAGCAGCAGCAGCAGCATTCCCAGCAGCAGCAGCAGCAGCATTCCCAGCAGCAGCAGCAGCATTCCCAGCAGCAGCAGCAGCATTCCCAGCAGCAGCAGCATTCCCAGCAGCAGCAGCATTCCCAGCAGCAGCAGCATTCCCAGCAGCAGCAGCATTCCCAGCAGCAGCAGCAGTTCCAGCAGCAGCAGCAGTTCCAGCAGCAGCAGCAGTCCCAGCAGCAGCGGTGCCTTGCCGCTGCTCTTCCTTCATTCGGGAACACTTTTGGCACAACCCAGAACGCGCCACGTGATGAAGGCGGCACGCGCCCGTTTGTTACAACGCCGCTCTCGAGCGGTCGACGACGAACTACTTCCTTGAGCTGCGCGCCTGAGCGGAGTGATACAGAAACGCGGATAGATGCAGTAACGCGGCGGCGCCGGCTAACAGCGGCGTGTGCGTAGTACAGTGCACCTGGCCGCACTGTATCGGCAGTAAAGTATTCATAGCGACGTTGTTAGGCGCTCGGCGCGGCGCTTACCGTGGAACGCGTCCACTGCATTCGACGGGGACTTACCGACGTTACAAAGCCAGGAGGTGCGATGATGTTTAGGTCTCGAATGAGGAGGGATTTGTTATTTCGTCCGTTCGTGGTTGTTCGGGATCGGGGCGAGCTTCAAGGATGATGATACCAGCAACAGCGAACCCAGAAGGGGCATTCGGGACTTGAGTCGACAGCGAGGTGCAACCGTAACGTTGTGGATACAATGCTTGAAGTTGGCACAGTTGGTGCATCAGCCAGTCATCTCAATCAGTCATCCCATGGCACCTGGGTCTGTCTCGTGACCTGTCATCGAGGCTTCGACACTTTACGTGGCCTCGGTACACTTTGCCAGGCACTAGCGCCATGACGACGTCACCGCCACTTAGTGGCGAGCGGCAGCTATTGCTGTGTGTGGTTGATTGATTGGTCGAGTATCTCACTGACTAACCCCCCTCCTTGACACGGCCGTCGCATCTCTCAAGGCGGCGCGTCGCCATCCCCGATCTCCCCGTGCCCTCCACATCCTCATGGTCAAGCACCACCTCCTCATCCACCTCATCAACCATCCTCCGCCGCGCCGCCAGGAGACACCGAGACAGGAGACTGGGGTTCAGGAGCGATGTGCTCACGATGATTCCGCTTGTTTACCCAAGAGAGCATCGCTGACCCTCAAGACTTTGTCAGGAGGGTCGTGCCAAGTAGGGGGGCGATGTTGCAGCAGCAGCAGCAGCATTCCCAGCAGCAGCAGCAGCAGCATTCCCAGCAGCAGCAGCAGCATTCCCAGCAGCAGCATTCCCAGCAGCAGCAGCATTCCCAGCAGCAGCAGCAGCATTCCCAGCAGCAGCAGCATTCCCAGCAGCAGCAGCAGCAGCAGCATTCCCAGCAGCAGCAGCAGCAGCATTCCCAGCAGCAGCAGCAGCATTCCCAGCAGCAGCAGCATTCCCAGCAGCAGCAGCAGCATTCCCAGCAGCAGCAGCAGCATTCCCAGCAGCAGCAGCAGCAGCATTCCCAGCAGCAGCAGCAGCAGCATTCCCAGCAGCAGCAGCAGCATTCCCAGCAGCAGCAGCAGCAGCATTCCCAGCAGCAGCAGCATTCCCAGCAGCAGCAGCAGCATTCCCAGCAGCAGCAGCATTCCCAGCAGCAGCATTCCCAGCAGCAGCAGCAGCATTCCCAGCAGCAGCAGCAGCAGCATTCCCAGCAGCAGCAGCAGCATTCCCAGCAGCAGCAGCAGCATTCCCAGCAGCAGCAGCAGCATTCCCAGCAGCAGCAGCAGCAGCATTCCCAGCAGCAGCAGCAGCAGCATTCCCAGCAGCAGCAGCAGCATTCCCAGCAGCAGCAGCAGCATTCCCAGCAGCAGCAGCAGCATTCCCAGCAGCAGCAGCAGCAGCAGCATTCCCAGCAGCAGCAGCAGCATTCCCAGCAGCAGCAGCAGCAGCATTCCCAGCAGCAGCAGCAGCATTCCCAGCAGCAGCAGCAGCAGCAGCATTCCCAGCATCAGCAGCAGGAGCATTCCCAGCAGCAGCAGCAGCATTCCCAGCAGCAGCAGCATTCCCAGCAGCAGCAGCAGCAGCATTCCCAGCAGCAGCAGCAGCATTCCCAGCAGCAGCAGCATTCCCAGCAGCAGCAGCATTCCCAGCAGCAGCAGCAGCATTCCCAGCAGCAGCAGCAGCAGCATTCCCAGCAGCAGCAGCATTCCCAGCAGCAGCAGCAGCATTCCCAGCAGCAGCAGCAGCATTCCCAGCAGCAGCAGCAGCAGCATTCCCAGCAGCAGCAGCATTCCCAGCAGTAGCAGCATTCCCAGCAGCAGCAGCAGCATTCCCAGCAGCAGCAGCAGCATTCCCAGCAGCAGCAGCAGCAGCATTCCCAGCAGCAGCAGCAGCAGCATTCCCAGCAGCAGCAGCAGCAGCATTCCCAGCAGCAGCAGCAGCATTCCCAGCAGCAGCAGCAGCAGCATTCCCAGCAGCAGCAGCAGCAGCATTCCCAGCAGCAGCAGCAGCATTCCCAGCAGCAGCAGCAGCATTCCCAGCAGCAGCAGCATTCCCAGCAGCAGCAGCAGCAGCATTCCCAGCAGCAGCAGCAGCATTCCCAGCAGCAGCAGCAGCAGCAGCAGCATTCCCAGCAGCAGCAGCAGCAGCATTCCCAGCAGCAGCAACATTCCCAGCAGCAGCAGCATTCCCAGCAGCAGCAGCAGCAGCATTCCCAGCAGCAGCAGCAGCAGCAGCATTCCCAGCAGCAGCAGCAGCATTCCCAGCAGCAGCAGCATTCCCAGCAGCAGCAGCATTCCCAGCAGCAGCAGCAGCATTCCCCGCAGCAGCAGCAGCATTCCCAGCAGCAGCAGCATTCCCAGCAGCAGCAGCAGCAGCATTCCCAGCAGCAGCAGCAGCATTCCCAGCAGCAGCAGCAGCAGCATTCCCAGCAGCAGCAGCAGCATTCCCAGCAGCAGCAGCATTCCCAGCAGCAACAGCAGCATTCCCAGCAGCAGCAGCAGCATTCCCAGCAGCAGCAGCATTCCCAGCAGCAGCAGCATTCCCAGCAGCAGCAGCAGCATTCCCAGCAGCAGCAGCAGCAGCAGCATTCCCAGCAGCAGCAGCAGCATTCCCAGCAGCAGCAGCAGCATTCCCAGCAGCAGCAGCAGCAGCATTCCCAGCAGCAGCAGCAGCAGCATTCCCAGCAGCAGCAGCATTCCCAGCAGCAGCAGCATTCCCAGCAGCAGCAGCATTCCCAGCAGCAGCAGCAGCAGTTCCAGCAGCAGCAGCAGTCCCAGCAGCAGCGGTGCCTTGCCGCTGCTCTTCCTTCATTCGGGAACACTTTTGGCACAACCCAGAACGCGCCACGTGATGAAGGCGGCACGCGCCCGTTTGTTACAACGCCGCTCTCGAGCGGTCGACGACGAACTACTTCCTTGAGCTGCGCGCCTGAGCGGAGTGATACAGAAACGCGGATAGATGCAGTAACGCGGCGGTGCCGGCTAACAGCGGCGTGTGCGTAGTACAGTGCACCTGGCCGCACTGTATCGGCAGTAAAGTATTCATAGCGACGTTGTTAGGCGCTCGGCGCGGCGCTTACCGTGGAACGCGTCCACTGCATTCGTCGACGGGGACTTACCGACGTTACAAAGCCAGGAGGTGCGATGATGTTTAGGTCTCAAATGAGGAGGGATTTGTTATTTCGTCCGTTCGCGGTTGTTCGGGATCGGGGCGAGCTTCAAGGATGATGATACCAGCAACAGCGAACCCAGAAGGGGCATTCGGGACTTGAGTCGACAGCGAGGTGCAACCGTAACGTTGTGGATACAATGCTTGAAGTTGGCACAGTTGGTGCATCAGCCAGTCATCTCAATCAGTCATCCCATGGCACCTGGGTCTGTCTCGTGACCTGTCATCGAGGCTTCGACACTTTACGTGGCCTCGGTACACTTTGCCAGGCACTAGCGCCATGACGACGTCACCGCCACTTAGTGGCGAGCGGCAGCTATTGCTGTGTGTGGTTGATTGATTGGTCGAGTATCTCACTGACTAACCCCCCTCCTTGACACGGCCGTCGCATCTCTCAAGGCGGCGCGTCGCCATCCCCGATCTCCCCGTGCCCTCCACATCCTCATGGTCAAGCACCACCTCCTCATCCACCTCATCAACCATCCTCCGCCGCGCCGCCAGGAGACACCGAGACAGGAGACTGGGGTTCAGGAGCGATGTGCTCACGATGATTCCGCTTGTTTACCCAAGAGAGCATCGCTGACCCTCAAGACTTTGTCAGGAGGGTCGTGCCAAGTAGGGGGGCGATGTTGCAGCAGCAGCAGCAGTCCCAGCAGCAGCAGCAGCAGTCCCAGCAGCAGCAGCAGCAGCAGTCCCAGCAGCAGCAGCAGCAGCAGTCCCAGCAGCAGCAGCAGCAGTCCCAGCAGCAGCAGCAGCAGTCCCAGCAGCAGCAGCAGCAGCAGTCCCAGCAGCAGCAGCAGCAGTCCCATCAGCAGCAGCAGCAGTCCCAGCAGCAGCAGCAGCAGTCCCAGCAGCAGCAGCAGTCCCAGCAGCAGCAGCAGCAGTCCCAGCAGCAGCAGCAGTCCCAGCAGCAGCAGCAGTCCCAGCAGCAGCAGCAGCAGTCCCAGCAGCAGCAGCAGCAGCAGTCCCAGCAGCAGCAGCAGTCCCAGCAGCAGCAGCAGCAGTCCCAGCAGCAGCAGCAGTCCCAGCAGCAGCAGCAGTCCCAGCAGCAGCAGCAGCAGCAGTCCCAGCAGCAGCAGCAGCAGTCCCAGCAGCAGCAGTCCCAGCAGCAGCAGCAGTCCCAGCAGCAGCAGTCCCAGCAGCAGCAGTCCCAGCAGCAGCAGCAGCAATCCCAGCAGCAGCAGCAGCAATCCCAGCAGCAGCAGCAGTCCCAGCAGCAGCAGCAGTCCCAGCAGCAGCAGCAGCAGTCCCAGCAGCAACAGCAGCAGCAGTCCCAGCAGCAGCAGCAGCAGCAGTCCCAGCAGCAGTCCCAGCAGCAGCAGCAGTCCCAGCAGCAGTCCCAGCAGCAGCAGCAGTCCCAGCAGCAGCAGCAGTCCCAGCAGCAGCAGCAGTCCCAGCAGCAGCAGCAGTCCCAGCAGCAGCAGCAGTCCCAGCATCAGCAGCAGTCCCAGCATCAGCAGCAGCAGCAGTCCCAGCATCAGCAGCAGCAGCAGTCCCAGCATCAGCAGCAGCAGCAGCAGTCCCAGCAGCAGCAGCAGTCCCAGCAGCAGCAGCAGCAGTCCCAGCAGCAGCAGTCCCAGCAGCAGCAGCAGCAGTCCCAGCAGCAGCAGCAGTCCCAGCAGCAGCAGCAGCAGTCCCAGCAGCAGCAGCAGCAGTCCCAGCAGCAACAGCAGCAGCAGTCCCAGCAGCAACAGCAGCAGCAGTCCCAGCAGCAGCAGCAGTCCCAGCAGCAGTCCCAGCAGCAGCAGCAGTCCCAGCAGCAGTCCCAGCAGCAGCAGCAGCAGTCCCAGCAGCAGCAGCAGCAGTCCCAGCAGCAGCAGCAGCAGTCCCAGCAGCAGCAGCAGCAGTCCCAGCAGCAGCAGCAGCAGTCCCAGCAGCAGCAGCAGCAGCAGTCCCAGCAGCAGCAGCAGCAGCAGTCCCAGCAGCAGCAGCAGCAGTCCCAGCAGCAGCAGCAGCAGCAGTCCCAGCAGCAGCAGCAGTCCCAGCAGCAGCAGCAGTCCCAGCAGCAGCAGCAGTCCCAGCAGCAGCAGCAGCAGTCCCAGCAGCAGCAGCAGCAGTCCCAGCAGCAGCAGCAGTCCCAGCAGCAGCAGCAGCAGTCCCAGCAGCAGCAGCAGCAGCAGTCCCAGCAGCAGCAGCAGCAGTCCCAGCAGCAGCAGTCCCAGCAGCAGCAGCAGTCCCAGCAGCAGCAGCAGTCCCAGCAGCAGCAGCAGTCCCAGCAGCAGCAGCAGTCCCAGCAGCAGCAGCAGCAGCAGTCCCAGCAGCAGCAGCAGCAGTCCCAGCAGCAGCAGCAGCAGCAGTCCCAGCAGCAGCAGCAGTCCCAGCAGCAGCAGCAGTCCCAGCAGCAGCAGCAGTCCCAGCAGCAGCAGCAGCAGCAGTCCCAGCAGCAGCAGCAGTCCCAGCAGCAGCAGTCCCAGCAGCAGCAGTCCCAGCAGCAGCAGTCCCAGCAGCAGCAGTCCCAGCAGCAGCAGCAGCAGTCCCAGCAGCAGCAGCAGCAGTCCCAGCAGCAGCAGCAGCAGCAGTCCCAGCAGCAGCAGCAGCAGCAGCAGTCCCAGCAGCAGCAGCAGTCCCAGCAGCAGCAGCAGCAGCAGTCCCAGCAGCAGCAGCAGTCCCAGCAGCAGCAGCAGCAGTCCCAGCAGCAGCAGCAGTCCCAGCAGCAGCAGCAGCAGTCCCAGCAGCAGCAGCAGCAGTCCCAGCAGCAGCAGCAGCAGCAGTCCCAGCAGCAGCAGTCCCAGCAGCAAAAGCAGTCCCAGCAGCAGCAGCAGTCCCAGCAGCAGCAGCAGCAGTCCCAGCAGCAGCAGCAGCAGTCCCAGCAGCAGCAGCAGTCCCAGCAGCAGCAGCAGCAGTCCCAGCAGCAGCAGCAGCAGTCCCAGCAGCAGCAGCAGCAGTCCCAGCAGCAGCAGCAGCAGCAGTCCCAGCAGCAGCAGCAGCAGCAGTCCCAGCAGCAGCAGCAGCAGTCCCAGCAGCAGCAGCAGCAGCAGTCCCAGCAGCAGCAGCAGTCCCAGCAGCAGCAGCAGTCCCAGCAGCAGCAGCAGCAGCAGTCCCAGCAGCAGCAGCAGCAGCAGTCCCAGCAGCAGCAGCAGCAGTCCCAGCAGCAGCAGCAGCAGTCCCAGCAGCAGCAGCAGCAGCAGCAGTCCCAGCAGCAGCAGCAGTCCCAGCAGCAGCAGCAGTCCCAGCAGCAGCAGCAGCAGTCCCAGCAGCAGCAGCAGCAGCAGTCCCAGCAGCAGCAGCAGTCCCAGCAGCAGCAGCAGCAGCAGCAGTCCCAGCAGCAGCAGCAGCAGCAGCAGTCCCAGCAGCAGCAGCAGCAGTAGCAGTCCCAGCAGCAGCAGCAGTCCCAGCAGCAGCAGCAGCAGTCCCAGCAGCAGCAGCAGCAGTCCCAGCAGCAGCAGCAGCAGCAGTCCCAGCAGCAGCAGCAGTCCCAGCAGCAGCAGCAGTCCCAGCAGCAGCAGCAGTCCCAGCAGCAGCAGCAGCAGTCCCAGCAGCAGCAGCAGCAGTCCCAGCAGCAGCAGCAGCAGTCCCAGCAGCAGCAGCAGCAGTCCCAGCAGCAGCAGCAGCAGTCCCAGCAGCAGCAGCAGCAGTCCCAGCAGCAGCAGCAGCAGTCCCAGCAGCAGCAGCAGCAGTCCCAGCAGCAGCAGCAGCAGTCCCAGCAGCAGCAGCAGCAGTCCCAGCAGCAGCAGCAGCAGTCCCAGCAGCAGCAGCAGCAGTCCCAGCAGCAGCAGCAGCAGTCCCAGCAGCAGCAGCAGCAGTCCCAGCAGCAGCAGCAGCAGTCCCAGCAGCAGCAGCAGCAGTCCCAGCAGCAGCAGCAGCAGTCCCAGCAGCAGCAGCAGCAGTCCCAGCAGCAGCAGCAGCAGTCCCAGCAGCAGCAGCAGCAGTCCCAGCAGCAGCAGCAGCAGTCCCAGCAGCAGCAGCAGCAGTCCCAGCAGCAGCAGCAGCAGTCCCAGCAGCAGCAGCAGTCCCAGCAGCAGCAGCAGTCCCAGCAGCAGCAGCAGTCCCAGCAGCAGCAGCAGCAGCAGTCCCAGCAGCAGCAGCAGCAGCAGTCCCAGCAGCAGCAGCAGCAGCAGTCCCAGCAGCAGCAGCAGCAGTCCCAGCAGCAGCAGCAGCAGCAGCAGTCCAGCAGCAGCAGCAGCAGCAGCAGTCCCAGCAGCAGCAGCAGTCCCAGCAGCAGCAGCAGCAGCAGTCCCAGCAGCAGCAGCAGCAGCAGTCCCAGCAGCAGCAGCAGCAGCAGTCCCAGCAGCAGCAGCAGTCCCAGCAGCAGCAGCAGCAGCAGTCCCAGCAGCAGCAGCAGCAGCAGTCCCAGCAGCAGCAGCAGTCCCAGCAGCAGCAGCAGTCCCAGCAGCAGCAGCAGTCCCAGCAGCAGCAGCAGTCCCAGCAGCAGCAGCAGCAGCAGTCCCAGCAGCAGCAGCAGTCCCAGCAGCAGCAGCAGTCCCAGCAGCAGCAGCAGCAGCAGTCCCAGCAGCAGCAGCAGCAGCAGTCCCAGCAGCAGCAGCAGTCCCAGCAGCAGCAGCAGTCCCAGCAGCAGCAGCAGTCCCAGCAGCAGCAGCAGCAGCAGTCCCAGCAGCAGCAGCAGTCCCAGCAGCAGCAGCAGTCCCAGCAGCAGCAGCAGTCCCAGCAGCAGCAGCAGTCCCAGCAGCAGCAGCAGTCCCAGCAGCAGCAGCAGTCCCAGCAGCAGCAGCAGTCCCAGCAGCAGCAGCAGCAGCAGTCCCAGCAGCAGCAGCAGCAGCAGTCCCAGCAGCAGCAGCAGCAGCAGTCCCAGCAGCAGCAGCAGCAGCAGTCCCAGCAGCAGCAGTCCCAGCAGCAGCAGTCCCAGCAGCAGCAGTCCCAGCAGCAGCAGTCCCAGCAGCAGCAGCAGCAGTCCCAGCAGCAGCAGCAGCGGTGCCTTGCCGCGGCTCTTCCTTCATTCGGGAACACTTTTGGCACAACCCAGAACGCGCCCCGTGATGAAGGCAGCACACGCCCGTTTGTTACAACGCCGCTCCCGAGCGGTCGACGACGAACTACTTCCTTGAGCTGCGCGCCTGAGCGGAGTGATACAGAAACGCGTATAGATGCAGTAACGCGGCGGCGCCGGCTAACAGCGGCGTGTGCGTAGTACAGTGCACCTGGCCGCACTGTATCGGCAGTAAAGTATTCATAGCGACGTTGTTAGGCGCTCGGCGCGGCGCTTACTGTGGAACGCGTCCACTGCATTCGACGGGGACTTACCGACGTTACAAAGCCAGGAGGTGCGATGATGTTTAGGTCTCGAATGAGGAGGGATTTGTTATTTCGTCCGTTCGCGGTTGTTCGGGATCGGGGCGAGCTTCAAGGATGATGATACCAGCAACAGCGAACCCAGAAGGGGCATTCGGGACTTGAGTCGACAGCGAGGTGCAACCGTAACGTTGTGGATACAATGCTTGAAGTTGGCACAGTTGGTGCATCAGCCAGTCATCTCAATCAGTCATCCCATGGCACCTGGGTCTGTCTCGTGACCTGTCATCGAGGCTTCGACACTTTACGTGGCCTCGGTACACTTTGCCAGGCACTAGCGCCATGACGACGTCACCGCCACTTAGTGGCGAGCGGCAGCTATTGCTGTGTGTGGTTGATTGATTGGTCGAGTATCTCACTGTCTAACCCCCCTCCTTGACACGGCCGTCGCATCTCTCAAGGCGGCGCGTCGCCATCCCCGATCTCCCCGTGCCCTCCACATCCTCATGGTCAACCACCACCTCCTCATCCACCTCATCAACCATCCTCCGCCGCGCCGCCAGGAGACACCGAGACAGGAGACTGGGGTTCAGCAGCGATGTGCTCACGATGATTCCGCTTGTTTACCCAAGAGAGCATCGCTGACCCTCAAGACTTTGTCAGGAGGGTCGTGCCAAGTAGGGGGGCGATGTTGCTGCTCTATGATCCCAGGTGAGTGATCTTCAGCTGATTGAGATGATTGACCAATACCGTTTACACTCGCTCACTTAAACACAATTGCACACACTGCAGTACAGGTCGAGAACACACGCTCCAATAGCTGCCGCTCGCCACGAAGGGGCCGTCCATAAATGACGTCACGCACCTAGGGGGGGTCAGACATTTGTGACGAGGGGGGGGGGGTTTGAGAAATGTGTCGTCACATCAAAATGCGCAACTTAAAATAAATATAGACAACACGTTATACTTAATTAAATGTTTTAAAATAAATGTTTTCTACAACATCAGAGTGCAGCGCCACATTAAATACGCACTACAATGACAATAGTTTAAAGCGATTTGAAGCATGTTTTATTTTGGGGGGGGGGGCAGAGCTTTGTGACATTATATTTGAGGGGGGTCTGACTTTTTGTGACGCCGTGTGACTAGTGGGGGGGGGGGGGGGTCAAAAATCGTCCAAAATCGCGTGACGTCATTTATGGATGGCCCCTAAGTGGCAGTAACGTCACTTTGGCGCTTGTGCCAAGGTAGGTGCACCTTGAGGCCATGTGAAGTGTGGAAGGTGCGTTGACAGGCTACGGGACAGGCCCAGGTACTATAGGTTGACTAACTGAGACGATAATTGGTTCTTTACCCTTCTATCTGGCAACAAAACTGACACCTTTTTACAAGGAGTCATGTTTGCATAGACCGCAATACCTGCAGTCATAATACAAACAAAAGAACATAACTCTGATAATGTGCACTGTCCTTAAAGTTGATTGATCCACACCCGAGACAGCTTTCCTTAGAGCCTAGTCTCATATGGGTTGGACCAGATGACGCCAAAAGGCGCACAACTCAAAGACAATGCACCATCAGAGTATGAGAGCTCGGGGCAAGCATCTACACTATGGGAACCTCATTTGCCAGTAAAAATATGATAATTGGTTCTTTACCCTTCTATCTGGCAACAAAACTGACACCTTTTTACAAGGAGTCATGTTTGCATAGACCGCAATACCTGCAGTCATAATACAAACAAAAGAACATAACTCTGATAATGTGCACTGTCCTTAAAGTTGATTGATCCACACCCGAGACAGCTTTCCTTAGAGCCTAGTCTCATATGGGTTGGACCAGATGACGCCAAAAGGCGCACAACTCAAAGACAATGCACCATCAGAGTATGAGAGCTCGGGGCAAGCATCTACACTATGGGAACCTCATTTGCCAGTAAAAATATGATAATTGGTTCTTTACCCTTCTATCTGGCAACAAAACTGACACCTTTTTACAAGGAGTCATGTTTGCATAGACCGCAATACCTGCAGTCATAATACAAACAAAAGAACATAACTCTGATAATGTGCACTGTCCTTAAAGTTGATTGATCCACACCCGAGACAGCTTTCCTTAGAGCCTAGTCTCATATGGGTTGGACCAGATGACGCCAAAAGGCGCACAACTCAAAGACAATGCACCATCAGAGTATGAGAGCTCGGGGCAAGCATCTACACTATGGGAACCTCATTTGCCAGTAAAAATATGATAATTGGTTCTTTACCCTTCTATCTGGCAACAAAACTGACACCTTTTTACAAGGAGTCATGTTTGCATAGACCGCAATACCTGCAGTCATAATACAAACAAAAGAACATAACTCTGATAATGTGCACTGTCCTTAAAGTTGATTGATCCACACCCGAGACAGCTTTCCTTAGAGCCTAGTCTCATATGGGTTGGACCAGATGACGCCAAAAGGCGCACAACTCAAAGACAATGCACCATCAGAGTATGAGAGCTCGGGGCAAGCATCTACACTATGGGAACCTCATTTGCCAGTAAAAATATGATAATTGGTTCTTTACCCTTCTATCTGGCAACAAAACTGACACCTTTTTACAAGGAGTCATGTTTGCATAGACCGCAATACCTGCAGTCATAATACAAACAAAAGAACATAACTCTGATAATGTGCACTGTCCTTAAAGTTGATTGATCCACACCCGAGACAGCTTTCCTTAGAGCCTAGTCTCATATGGGTTGGACCAGATGACGCCAAAAGGCGCACAACTCAAAGACAATGCACCATCAGAGTATGAGAGCTCGGGGCAAGCATCTACACTATGGGAACCTCATTTGCCAGTAAAAATATGATAATTGGTTCTTTACCCTTCTATCTGGCAACAAAACTGACACCTTTTTACAAGGAGTCATGTTTGCATAGACCGCAATACCTGCAGTCATAATACAAACAAAAGAACATAACTCTGATAATTGTCTTTGAGTTGTGCGCCTTTTGGCGTCATCTGGTCCAACCCATATGAGACTAGGCTCTAAGGAAAGCTGTCTCGGGTGTGGATCAATCAACTTTAAGGACAGTGCACATTATCAGAGTTATGTTCTTTTGTTTGTATTATGACTGCAGGTATTGCGGTCTATGCAAACATGACTCCTTGTAAAAAGGTGTCAGTTTTGTTGCCAGATAGAAGGGTAAAGAACCAATTATCATATTTTTACTGGCAAATGAGGTTCCCATAGTGTAGATGCTTGCCCCGAGCTCTCATACTCTGATGGTGCATTGTCTTTGAGTTGTGCGCCTTTTGGCGTCATCTGGTCCAACCCATATGAGACTAGGCTCTAAGGAAAGCTGTCTCGGGTGTGGATCAATCAACTTTAAGGACAGTGCACATTATCAGAGTTATGTTCTTTTGTTTGTATTATGACTGCAGGTATTGCGGTCTATGCAAACATGACTCCTTGTAAAAAGGTGTCAGTTTTGTTGCCAGATAGAAGGGTAAAGAACCAATTATCATATTTTTACTGGCAAATGAGGTTCCCATAGTGTAGATGCTTGCCCCGAGCTCTCATACTCTGATGGTGCATTGTCTTTGAGTTGTGCGCCTTTTGGCGTCATCTGGTCCAACCCATATGAGACTAGGCTCTAAGGAAAGCTGTCTCGGGTGTGGATCAATCAACTTTAAGGACAGTGCACATTATCAGAGTTATGTTCTTTTGTTTGTATTATGACTGCAGGTATTGCGGTCTATGCAAACATGACTCCTTGTAAAAAGGTGTCAGTTTTGTTGCCAGATAGAAGGGTAAAGAACCAATTATCATATTTTTACTGGCAAATGAGGTTCCCATAGTGTAGATGCTTGCCCCGAGCTCTCATACTCTGATGGTGCATTGTCTTTGAGTTGTGCGCCTTTTGGCGTCATCTGGTCCAACCCATATGAGACTAGGCTCTAAGGAAAGCTGTCTCGGGTGTGGATCAATCAACTTTAAGGACAGTGCACATTATCAGAGTTATGTTCTTTTGTTTGTATTATGACTGCAGGTATTGCGGTCTATGCAAACATGACTCCTTGTAAAAAGGTGTCAGTTTTGTTGCCAGATAGAAGGGTAAAGAACCAATTATCATATTTTTACTGGCAAATGAGGTTCCCATAGTGTAACTGAGACGACTTGCAGATGCCACACCAGTGCCCCCTACTGTGCCAACTTGCAGCGTTTTATCCGCCGGTCGCCTCCACTCGTGAGCGTCTCTCCTTCACCCTGCGCTGTAACTGGAGGGCGACTGCCTCCAACTGCCCAACAGTGAGTGCCCTTCATGATCATAGGAACTGTGATTCAAATTTAACAATAGACGATATACATAACATATACGACCAAACTGTTCAGCCATAGCTGGCTGCATGAGTCACTCCATAACAGCAGGAATATCAGTAGCAGTATAAAAAAAATTAAATATACCTGTAAAGTTGATTTGAAGCTTTCGTGACTGCAGGAATCCATACTCTTTGGTTCTTTTGGTAAAGTCACTTAGTTATAAAATAAAATAAATCACGACGTTTCGATCGCAACACAAGCGGTCGTCCTCAGGCGGAAAAAATATAATCCAGCAGTGGAACTGCTGAACCAGCGAGAGAGCAGTTACAACAAGGTTATATATGTGGCAATGGGCAAGCAAGCGGGGTCTGAGCTGGAAAGGAATTCCATCCACGGACGTAAGCACGTCAGTTGTGTTAATGGCGGAGATTAGGGAGAGAGGGATTAGGGAGGAAGATTAGCATGAATGAGCTTCCGTCGCTGCATAAGAGTATCATGCCCGCATATGCGCACAACAGCAGTGTTAATAAGAGATTAGCACCATGAGAGTGCAATCCAAAGGACGTGAACATGAGAGTGCAATCCAAAGGGCATGTGAGCCTGAGAGGTGCAATCCAAAAGACATGTGAGCATGAGAGTACAATCCAAGGGACATGTGAGCATGAGAAGTGCAATCCAAAGGACATGTGAGCATGAGAGTGCAATCCAAAGGACATGTGAGCATGAGAGTGCAATCCAAGGGACATGTGAGAGATCTAAGAGAGAGACATAGAGAGAGACACACAGAGTCAGAAATAACAGCTGACATAGGCAGATAGGATGGAAACATCACAGTCAGTTAAGACTTTACCTGGTTAATAACGTCCTTCCAATGATTGCTCAGTTTGTACCCCAGCTCGGACCCCGCTTGCTTGCCCATCGCCACATATATAACCTTGTTGTAACTGCTCTCTCGCTAGTTCAGCAGTTCCACTGCTGGATTATATATTTTCCGCCTGAGGACGACCGCTTGTGTTGCGATCGAAACGTTGTGATCTATTTTATTTTATACCTACGTGACTTTACCGAAAGAACCAAAGAGTATGGATTCCTGCAGTCATGAAAGCTTCAAATCAAGATTGAACCGCCTCTACGGAGAGGGTTTCCACACATCTGTTAGAGCTTTTAACAGACTGCGAGACAAGAAGGCTCACCTGATCGAGTCACTAACCTTTCTCAAGAGATGCCGCGATAGCAAGGTAATACCGATCGCATTTACACTCAAATCTGCTGCTATCACTTCAACTAACGCTAAACGGATCTTGTTCAAAGCTAGCCTATCACTAATCTCAGAGAGAATAAGATTGCTCCGATTTGAACTTGATAATTTAGACAACTCTCTTACAATTACCCTTAAAATTAACAGATAAAATGTCCACTTCTGATTGGGACCATGTAGATAACATGACAGTCTCTTCTGCTACTTCAATGTCAACCAAATGTAAATTTAACTTGATCGTTAAATTCACCCTCCTGTCAAAAAAGAAGCCAGAGCCACACGTTAAAAAGTTAGATGTTAACAAGATTGTCATCAATCAGAGTAACATCCCAATTTTCGACAGCCTAAAATCGGTACTAGCTAAAGGGTTGAATTTCGCAGTCACCCCTAAACATATCCCAGTGGATGATATAATTTCCCAGGTCGAGGTAGCCCTCAAAGGCTTGGGAGACATCCAGGCAGACGTTGCTAGATCTGAAATCGCTGCTATCCTCAAATACGCTAAGAAACCCATTAGCAACATCAGCAAGGACGAGCATTTTGAACTCTCTAAATAAAAAAATCCAGATGACATTGTTATCCTCTCAGCCGACAAGGATAAAACCACTTACAACAACAAAATTTAGGACCTTAATGATGGCAGCTATCTTGATTTGAAGCTTTCATGACTGCAGGAATCCATACTCTTTGGTTCTTTCGGTAAAGTCACGTAGGTAAAAATAAAATAAATAAAATCGCAACATTTCGATCGCAACACAAGCAAACTTCATCAGGTGGGGCAACCACAGCAAGAAAATGCTGAAGTCGGCGGGAGAGCTGCCGTGGCAAGAGGTTATATAGATGTTGAGGCATGAATGGCAACTCGGAGGCAGATTTTCTTAGGGCTTACGCCAAGGGTTTATTAAGGGCTTATGCCTATTACTGTTTAGGGCTAATATACATCTCCCCAGGAGTAGGGTACTGGGCTCCCTAGCACACCGGCTATCTGGGCTTTTCCCTCATCGCCAAGCCGAGGGCTTAACCAACCTCGGCTGACAGGGTAAAGCAGCACCCCCTAGCCTGGTGCTAATTTCCCCTACCCTGGGTCCCAACTTCCATCCTCTCACGTTCTCAGACTCTCACGACGACCCTGCTCACGTCACCGTAAGTGACGTGTTTGAAGAGAAGACCGGCACACAACCCAAGACTAGGGCAGCACGTTACTGGACACATTTTGGAGACAGTCCCCACATGGGACACTGTAAAGTGTCCGAGGAAGGCGGGAGACGAAGAAACGACCCCACTAGCCGTCACCGCATCCGCACGACCCATGAGCGTGTGCATGACGCCGGCCCGCTCCTCCGCGCGGCGTCGGACGTCGGAATTGGCGGTGTTCTGGCCAGTGTCAAATTCGCCGACACATCCGCCGGGTGAGGCGCCGCTGGTGGCATTACTGGCGGGGGTTCTGCAGGCGCACATAAAGGCAGGGCATCGCTCGCGCCATCACAACCCGTTCGGCCTTGCTTGGCGCACACGACAGTCACCCGGCCCCTGCGCAGTGGGGATGAGGGGATTCCGGCCAGCGCAAGAGAAGAGAAATAAACTAAAATACACAAATTCAGATGCGTTGGATGCACAACTAACACGGCGATGAACCCAAATACAGTAGAACCTCGGAGATGGAACGCACCAGAACCCGAACAAATCGGTGTTCGAACAATCAGTGTTAGAATGGCCATCTGGAATGAATTAAGTTCGATCTCCAGGATACCACTGTATGTACACCTTCACCCATGCAACACAGATGGTGGGGTTCCCCGACCCCCCAGCCACCGTTCCTTCCACTAGGTGGTGATAGAGCGAAGGCAGCAACTGCCTAGCGCTCACGCATTCACACCCTAATTAGGATGTCATCTGACATCCTGGGTCAAGACGTCATGCGTCAGAGCCAACCCTTGTCCTGGGGCGAAGAAGCTGTGCTTCAGGGACGCCCCCAGGATCTGCATTTTAGTTAAAGAAAATAGTTTGGAGTGAAAATTGGCCGAAATAGTGGTCGCACGCATGATGGCGCATTTTAACTTCCTCACGCGCCCACACCAAAATGGCGGCCGCAGGTGCAAACCGCATCTCCGCGGTCCTCAGGTGAACAAAGCTCCATACAAACCATACATTGTTAACAATCAGGAGAAATGTTTCTCACAGACACACATTAACAACACTCACGAGCGAAGCTCTATACAGTATACACAACAACAATCGCGACTCCGCAACGGCAACAAACCAAATGTCACAAGACGAATCATTAACACGGCAACCCACGGGATATTAACGGAGCTGGAGACCCTCACATAGCCGAATTAATCATTAACTGGCTCCTTAAGACTACGATCCTGACACCGCAATTAACAACAATGTTACATGCGGACACCCGACACGAACGTCACGGACAGACGCAACTTATCGAAAGCCAACTTATGCCCCGCAACCCGGCGGGAAAACAATAAAAAAAAATAACACGAACTCACAACCCGGCGCACGCAAGATGAATGAAGTGTCAACAGGGGCCGGTGTGCGCCGTGTCATGCTTCGCCTGACAAGCTGTGAAGAGCGGGGGACGGCAGGGTGGCAACGTGAGACGCCTCGAAGAATCTTGAACGGTGAGCGCAGCCTCCTCTTGTGAACAGCTCCGGTGTCTCGCAATCGAGCCAGGGGCGGGAGTGCTCATGCCCCGGCAGCAGCAACGACGGCGGCTCCCCCCGCGGCTCCAGCACTCTCTCTTTGAAGGTGGTGTACAGCGTCGACGTCCTCTCCTTGCGGCTCCCCCCCGTGCAACAGCTGCATCAGCAGCAGGATGTGCACCACACGTGAGTGCTAGGAGAAGAGGACATGAGGTTGGGGGGGGGGACGTGGGCGGGGCTAGCAGTAAACCAGCAGGTATGATGGAAACAACAAGGTCAGGCATTACCTGGTTGATAACATCCTTCCAATGATTGTTCAATTTGTATCCATCTTCTCGGTTGAAGTTTTGTCTGTTTATATATCTGGATGGCTTCATGAACAAACCTTTGATAGTAGCCCGAAGATTTGCAGAGTACCTTGGTCTCAGAAAAAACAATATGCGAGTTCACAGCATTATAACAATGGTCAGCTACGGCAGAGATATTGGTTACGTCATGTTTCAGATCTGCCTTGTGTTCGCGAACATGCTCCGAGACATGTCGTTTCGTTTCCCCAATGTAACTGCTACCGCAGGTACAACTCAATTTGTTTAACACGCAGGCTTGTGCGACCAATATTATTCATAATCAACAAATCCCTACTAAAAACGACAATTTAAAAACAAAACCGTAATGAACTTGACTAACACTGATTTAACCACTGACATGATTTCTGTCCTTTCTAAAAGCCTTAACTTTGCCGTTACCCCACGCACAATTCCAGTGGATGAGATAATTGCTGAGGTAGAATCAGCAGTAAGACTCCTTCCGCATAATGAGGCAGAGATGACTAGACACGAGGTTGCCAAAATAATTGAGGATAGTAAAGTACCAAAAGTAAACATTAGCTCGAACGAGGCAAAAGCCTTAAGAGAGCTTCGTCTAAATAAAGATATTCAAATCCTGGCAGCTGATAAGGGCCGCACAACGGTAGTGATGTCACGATCCGATTATGATAATAAAATTAAAGATTTATTAGAAGAAAGTACCTACATTTAAATTAAACGAGATCCAACTAATACTTTGGAACGTAAGACTACTGCAATCATTGCAAATTCATTAATCCCGAAAAATGAGCAATTCCTAATTAAGCCAAGGGCTTCAAAACCACCTAAACTGTATGGGCTACCAAAGATTCGTAAAATCAGCATCCCATTACGACCAATAGTCAGTACAATTGGCTCTACCACATATAAATTAGCTAAATATATAACTAAACAAATACAGCCCTACATCGGTAGGACATCTTCATTCATAAGAAATTCAGAACATCTTGTGAATGTGATCAAAGATATTAAACTTAACCCTAATGATATTTTGGTGAGTTTTGATGTTATTTCGCTATTCACTAAGGATCCAGTGAGCGAGTCGCTTAAATTACTTGATACACTGGTAAAGAATACAGGTTTACCAAAAGATATTCCGAAACTCGCTGACCATTGTTTAAATAACACTTCTTATGGAGAGGCGATTTCTTTAAACAAAGGGAGGGAGCAGCAATGTGCTCTTCTTTATCTCCTGCTATAGCAAATTTGTACATGGAAAACCAAAGCACTTGCCTCGAGCACATTAAAACCATCCTTTTGGTTTAGATATGTGGATGACACTTTGGTTGTCTGGCCACATGGTAAAGATACACTTAACCATTTTCTAAATCATCTCAATGCACAAAACCCGGCCATTCAGTTCACCATGGAAATGGAGGTGAATAAAACACTCCCGTTCCTGGATATTTACTTGGACATGGCCTAAATGGTAAAATAACACACAGCGTTTACATAAAGCAAACACACACTGATGCCTATCTGAATGCAGATACGCATCATCACCCAGCTCAGAAATCCTCTTTTATCAAGACGCTCATACATCGGGCTAAAACAGTGTCAGATGGTGAAAGTCAAGTGAGAGAGATTAAACATGTTGAAGAAGCACTAAGACAGAATGGCTACAATAATGCTCAAATTAACAGAGCACTAAATGCCAAATCACGATTGCAAAGCAACACTGCTGAAAGCGATCAGATTGTTAAAACAATTAAAATACCATATATCTCAGGAGTAACTGACAAATTAGCCTGTGTTTTGCAAAAGCAAAACATTACAGTAAGATTTGGTACAGTACACAACATTCAAAAACTAGTAACTTGCACTAAAGACGAATTACCTAAATTATCAACAGAAGGTGTATATCGGATTAATTGTTTATGTGGCAAATGCTATATTGGACAGACGGGGCGTAACATTAGTGTAAGACTAAAAGAACACCAGAGAAATATTAAACTATCGCAAACAACTGTCGGCAGTGGCAGAACATGCTTGCCAACAGGGACACTCAATTGATTTTAATAACGTTGAAGTGTTGTGTAAAACTAGTTACTACTGGCAAATACTAATTAGAGAATCCATTGACATTGAGAGAAACAGAAATAACTTTAATCGCTCAGACAGCTACAGGCTCAGTGCGGCCTGGAAGCGTATTATTAAATAAGATACATTACAATTCCTTATAGGGGAAACACACACTAACTGATAATTGTTTTTTTACCCTTCTATCTGGCAACAAAACTGACACCTTTTTACAAGGAGTCATGTTTACATAGACCACAATGTGCACATTATCAGAGTTATGTTTTTTGTTTGCATTATGACCTTTTTCGAGTCATGTTTACATAGACCACAATACCTGCGGTCATAATATGTAAACATGACTCCTTGTAAAAAGGTGTCAGTTTTGTTGCCAGTTAGAAAGGTAAAAAAACTATTATCATATTTTTACTGGCAAATGAGGTTCCAATGGTGTAAACACTAACTGATTACTAACGTAGCATAATTACAATAAAACACAATACAACTGTCTTCTTGGTTCTTTCGGTAAAGTCACGTAGAAGGGAAATAATAAAATAATAAAAATAAAACATAATAAAATACATTTCTCACGACGTTTCGGCCACAACGCAAGCAGCCGTCCTCAGGTGAAGAACAGGTCTGTCGGAAAGACAGCATCTGAATGAACACCACCAAGCTTGGCAGCGTATATTTAAGCTGGGTTAAGGGAGTCAGGGCGCCTTGACAAAGGAATTTGCATATCAACAGAGGAATTTAGTATATTTATGGAAAATGCAGATATGAGATTAGTCACTACTTGTGGAATGCGTAGGAGGTGGGGGGGGGTCTCAAAGTCATTATGCCCGTGCATTATGTAGGATTAGCAGCTACAAAGGAAGGAGGTAGGGTTAGCAGTAATAAAGGGAAGGAATTTTCAATAGTAAGGAGCTGCAGCAGCCAAACCACCACGTAAAAAACTAAAATATAAACTACATCAATATCATCAATATACTAAATATACTCTCCAATAAGCTGAGCTACTAACAGTGAGTCATACATTACAATTCTATGTCGCAGAAAATATAATATGCCTCCAGCTAAACTTTTTCCTTACATCACACGGATCTACCCCGTACTATATACTGCCATAGACAAACCCAAAATTAAATGGCATACTGCATTACTATATACCATATTGTAATATTACAATATGTATTATTCTACCCACCCTACTGTATACCACACTGCTATATATTCACTATACAATTACGATAGTATATATTACCTTATACATTCTTGATTCAAAACTGAATTTTGAAGATCACATTGATAAAAAGACAAAAATAAAAATTGGTTTTCTGTATCGACACAAGCACTGCTTCCCCCCTATGTTCCGTTTGGAATTGATAAAAGCTACCATACTGCCTCTACTTGATTACTGTGACATCGTGTATAAATCAGCCCCAAGTACTGTACTGAAGAAGCTTAACTCAATGTATCACTCGGCCTTAAGGTTTGCATTGAACTGCCCATATAGGACTCACCAGTGTGATCTTTACATTGGGTCAAACTTAACATCTCTCAATGTTCGACGGCTTGTGCATCAGATCTTATTTATTCATGATGTACTTACAAAAAAATCCGCAGATTACCTGCTGGATCTCCTCTCTGTTTCAAAGAACAAATTTGACCTAAGATCTTCGCTCATTTACCAGCTTCACATTCCCTATTGCCGTACAAATACTGGAGGAAGGGCCTGTGCTAATTGATGCCCCCAGGGTCTGGAATGCTATCTTATATCTTTCTTCTTATATATGTAATAAAGGACTCTTTCACTGTGTCTGTCTCCATTGTCCTTTATTGGGTTCTTTACACTTGTCCCACACGGCCCTTGCTCAGAGCCTCCCCGCTTGGCAGCTCGACAGCTGCCGTCGCTCCCGTAGCCTTTCTCCACTCCGATGCAGCTCCGCTGCAGGTTCCCTTGTGCAGTCCTCCGGCTGCTCTCACTGCAGCTCCACCGCTGCTCCCTGTTCCTCCCTTGCTCGGTCACCGCTGGCTGACGGTGCCGAGTCTCACCGTGTGGCGATCTCGCCACTCTCCACTCTCCGCCCTGCGTGGCCTCACTCTGTCTCTATTCCCAAACTCTCCTCTCGTCTCTTCCGGTTCTCTCCCTTAATAACTTACCCCTCTCTCTCACGTGACCTAACCCCGTGACGTCATATCCGCGAGGCCGTTTACGCCTGCATCTAACCTATATAATTCATTTTTTGTCTGTCTGTCTGTCTGTCCATCCGTCTGCGTACGCTCCCTTGCGGGGGATGTAGCCCTCGGACCGTGGGGTTCGCCGAGATAAGATTTTGCAGGTGGGCACGCCCCCGGCCCCGCGGTAAACTTAGGCATTTCCGATTTTTCGTCTCTAAACTTTAAATCGGCCCGATTATCGATTTAGTGCGATTTCTCTTTAATTATTTATTTAAATCTTTATTTATTTAATATCGCCGACCGGCGCGGACCACGGCGGTTGCCCCTGGCAACGGGTAGCAACAACTTCGCTGCGGGGTGGACGCCATTTTTAATTCCCGTTAAAAATATGCGCACGCATTAACACGCGACTCTGAGGTAAATTCATCAAAGTTTCACGTCCTCTTCACTCCCCCCCCCCACCCCAATGTGTGCAATTACTATTATAGGGTCGGTAGATAATAAAATTATAGCGATTAGACAGTATTATTGTAGGGGGGGGGGGGGGGGGAGGGTAACGGCCCCAGTACCCAGCCTCAGCCGGGTGGGCAATCTAGGCGAGGCCGGAGGCTCTGCACGGTACTAGGCCTCGACACGCAACTCTGTCAGGCGACGACTTTGTGGTATAAACTCGATATACCCAGCGTTGCCCGGGGGAAAAATACATTTAAAATCTTCTGAAAACTTTAAAACATACCATCCCAATGAAAATACAACTGTGTAATTAAAACTCTAAACCAGACCGCGCCAAGAATCGATTCTATGAATCGCGAAAAGGAATCGAAGGTTGTAGATTCATTTAGAATCGCCTTATTTCCGTTTAATATAAGTTGGTTATAGAGTTGATATAAACTGCTACGAATGGGAAATATCCGGTGTTGACCGGGGCTAAAATATAATTAAAAACTCCTGAAAACTTTAAAACATAACATAACAATGAAAATAAAACTCTGTAATTAAAAATGGAAACCTCCAATGCGCCAGGAATCGATTCTTTGAATCGCGCAAAGGAATCATCGAAGGTTGTAGATTCCTTTAGGATCGCCCTTAGGGAGAGTTGTGAGGGAGAGTGGTGAGGGAGAGTGGTGAGGGAGAGTGGTGAGGAAGAGTGGTGAGGGAGAGTGGTGAGGGAGAGTGGTGAGGGTGATTGGTGAGGGTGAGTGGGGAGGGTGAGTGGGGAGGGTGAGTGGCGGTTGTTAGTGGTGATTAGTGAGGGGTGAGTGGTGAGGGTGAGTGGTGATTGGTGAGTGGTGATTGGTGAGGGTGAGTGGGGAGGGTGAGTGGCGGTTGTTAGTGGTGATTAGTGAGGGGTGAGTGGTGAGGGTGAGGGTGAGGGTTGAGTGGTGAGCAGTGAGAGTGAGTGGTGATTGGTGAGGGTGTGATTGGTGAGGGTGAGTAGTGAGGGTGAGTCGTTGTTGTGAGGGTGAGTGGTTGTTGTGAGGGTGAGTGGTGAGGGTGAGTGGTAAGAGTAAGTGGTGAGGGTGAGTGACGGTTGTGAGAGGTGATTAGTGAGTGGTGAGGGTGAGTGGTGAGGGTTAGTGGTGAGCATGAGTGGTGAGGGTGAGTGTTGAGCGTGAGTGGTGAGGGTGAGTGGTGATTGTTGAGGGTGTGATTGGTGAGGATGAGTGGTGAGGGTGAGTGGTGAGGGTGAGTGGCGGTTGTGAGTGGTGATTAGTGAGGGGTGAGCGTGAGTGGTTAGGGTGAGTAGTGAGGGTGAGCAGTGAGGGTGAGTGGTGATTGGTGAGGGTGTGATTGGTGAGGATGAATGGTGAGTGGTCAGGGTGAGTGGTGAGGGTGAGTGGTGAGCGGTGAGGGAGAGTGGTGAGGGAGAGTGGTGAGGGAGAGTGGTGATGGAGAGTAGTGAGTGGTGAGGGTGAGTGGTAAGTGGTGAGGGTGAGTGGTGATTGGTGAGGGTGAGTGGTGAGGGAGAGTGGTGAGGGTGAGTAGTGAGTGGTGAGGGTGATTGGTGAGGGTGAGTGGTGAGGGTGAGTGGGGAGGGTGAGTGGCGGTTGTTAGTGGTGATTAGTGAGGGGTGAGTGGTGAGGGTGAGCGTGAGTGGTGAGGTTGAGTGGTGAGCACTGAGGGTGAGTGGTGATTGGTGAGGGTGTGATTGGTGAGGATGAGTGGTGAGGGTGAGTGGTGAGGGTGAGTGGTAAGAGTGAGTGGTGAGGGTGAGTGACGGTTGTGAGAGGTGATTAGTGAGTGGTGAGGGTGAGTGGTGAGGGTTAGTGGTGATTAGTGAGGGGTGAGTGGTGAGGGTGAGTGGCGGTTGTGAGTGGTGATTAGTGAGGGGTGAGTGGTGAGGGTGAGCGTGAGTGGTGAGGGTGAGCAGTGAGGATGAGTGGTGATTGGTGAGGATGTGATTGGTGAGGATGAGTGGTGAGTGGTCAGGGTGAGTGGTGAGCGGTGAGGGTGAGTGTTGAGGGTGAGTGGTGAGCAGTGAGGGTGAGTGTTGAGGGTGAGTGGTGAGTAGTGTAGGTGAGTGGTGAGCGTGACTGGTGAGTGGTGAGGGTGAGTGGTGAGGGAAAGTGGTGAGGGTGAATGGTGAGGGTGAGTGGTGAGGGTGAATGGTGAGGGTGAGTGGTGAGGGTGAGTGGTGATTAATGAGAGGTGAGTGGTGAGGGTGAGCGTGAGTGGTGAGGGTGAGGTTGAGTGGTGAGCGGTGAGGGTTAGCAGTGAGGGTGAGTGGTGATTGGTGAGGGTGCGATTGGTGAGGATGAGTAGTGAGGGTGAGTGGTTGTTGTCAGGGTGAGTGGTGAGGGTGAGTGATGAGGGTGAGTGGTAAGAGTGAGTGGTGAGGGTGAGTGACGGTTGTGAGAGGTGATTAGTGAGTGGTGAGGGTTAGTGGTGAGCATGAGTGGTGAGGGTGAGTGTTCAGCGTGAGTGGTGAGGGTGAGTGGTGATTGTTGAGGGTGTGATTGGTGAGGATGAGGGGTGAGTGGTGAGGGTGAGTGGCGGTTGTGAGTGGTGATTAGTGAGGGGTGTGTGGTGAGGGTGAGCGTGAGTGGTGAATGGTGAGGGTGAGTGGTGAGGGTGAGTGTAGGGTGAGCAGTGAGGGTGAGCAGTGAGGGTGATTGGTGAGGGTGTGATTGGTGAGGATGAGTGGTGAGTGGTCAGGGTGAGTGGTGAGGGTGAGTGGTGAGAGGTGAGGGTGAGTGTTGAGGGTGAGTGGTGAGTAGTGAGGGTGAGTGGTGAGCGTGACTGGTGAGTGGTGAGGGAGAGTGGTGAGGGAGAGTGGTGAGGGTGAATGGTGAGGGTGAGTGGTGAGTGGTGAGGGTGAGTGGCAAGTGGTGAGGGTGAGTGGTGATTGGTGAGGGTGTGATTGGTGAGGATGAGTGGTGAGGGTGAGTAGTGAGGGTGAGTGCTGAGCGTTGAGGGTGAGTGGTTGTTGTGAGGGTGAGTGGTGAGAGTGAGTGGTGAGGGTGAGTGGTGATTGTTGAGGGTGTGATTGGTGAGGATGAGTGGTGAGTAGTGAGGGTGAGTGGTGACGGTGAGTGGTGAGGGTGAGTGTTGAGGGTGAGTGGTGAGGGTGAGTGGCGGTTATGAGTGGTGATTAGTGAGGGGTGAGTGGTGAGGGTGAGCGTGAGTGGTGAGGGTGAGCAGTGCGGGTGAGTGGTGATTGGTGAGGGTGTGATTGGTGAGGATAAGTGGTGAGTGGTCAGGGTGAGTGGTGAAGGTGAGTGGTTGTTGTGAGGGTGAGTGGTGAAGATGAGTGGTGAGGGTGAGTGGCGGTTGTGAGTGGTGATGGGTGAGTGGTGAGCGGTGAGGGGTGAGTGGTGAGCGTGAGTGGTGAGGGTAAGTGGTGAGGGTGAGTGGTGAGGGTGAATGCTGAGTGGTGAGGGTGAGTGGTGAGAGAGTGGTTAGTTTTGAGGGTGAGTGGTGAGGTTGAGTGGTGAGGGTTAGTGGAGAGTGGTGAGTGGTGATTGGTCAGTGGTGATTGGTGAGGATGAATGGTGAGAAGTGAGAGTGAAGTTGAGTGGTGAGGGTGAGTGGTGGCTGTGACGGTGAGTGGTGACGGTGAGTGGTGAGGGTGAGTGGTGAGGGTGAGTGGTGAGGCTGAATGGTGAGGGTGAATGGTGAGAGTGAGTGGTGAGTGGTGAGTGAGAGTGGTGAGGGTTAGTGGTGAGGGTTAGTGGTGAGAGTGAGTGGTGAGGGTGAGTGGTGAGGGTGAGTGGTGAGGGAGATTGGTGAGGGAGGTTGGTGAGTGGTGAGTTGTGAGGGTGAATGGTGAATAGTGAGTGGGAGTGGTGAGTGGTGAGGATGAGTGGTAAGGGTGAGTTGTGAGTGGTGAATGGTGAGGGTGAATGATGAGTACAGTCAATATGCACTGCTATTATCATACCAGATACCACCACCGCAATATGTACTCCTCTCATCATAGCAGATACCACCACAGCAGTATGCACTGCTGTAATCATAGCAGGTACCAACACAGCAGTATGCACTGCTGTAGTGATAGCAGGTACGACCTCAGTCGGTATACACTGCTGTAGTGATAGTAGATACTGCTATCGAGTTGGTAGATACCGCTATAGTAAATACTAAAACAGTCAGTATATACCACTACAGTCAGTCAATACTGCTACAGTCAGTATATACTACTATACAGTCAGTACATACTGCTACGGTGAGTAGCTACTAGAGTCAGTAGATACTATTATAGAGTGAGTAGATACTGCTATAGATTTTGTAGTTACTACTATAGTCAGTGGATAGAACTATAGAGTCAGCAGATACTATACAGTTAGTCGTTACGAGTATATAGTCGGTAGATACTACTGTAGGCCCAGTAAATACTACTATGGTCAGTAGTTATTACAGTCACTAAATACTACTACACAGTCAGTAGCTACTACTGGCTCAGTAGATACTACGGTACAGTCAGTAGATACTACTACAGAATCAATAGATACCACTTCCTCTGTTGTATGTAAGGTGTTGTTAGTATATATACCTACGAGGGGTAAAGCTATTTTTGAGGGGGGGGGGAGACCACAATTTTCGGAAACATTTTGACATCAACTATTTACCCCACACTTTCTACAACTTTTTGGACTTGTGAAAGCCTCTTATATATTTGTTGGTGGAGAAATGTACAAACAGCCCACCGGGCTTTGTCAATACCTTAGTATCTGTGTATATATATGTAAGGTTTTTAAGAAATATATTTTTCACCCGGGCAAAGCCGGGTACTTCCGCTAGTTACATATATAAAAGTCTTCGCGCGCTCGCGCTTGCAGGGGATTTGGCTCTCGGACGGTGGCCTTCACGTAGAAAAAAATTTGCCAGGCGGCACGCCCTAAGCCCCGCGGTGGGAATAGGCTATTCCGTTTTCCCATCCGTAAACGTTAAAGTACTTTAATTAACAAATTTGTGCCGTTTCTATTATTAATTATTTACTTATTGCATGGGGACGGGGCGGACCCTACCAAGTACTGCGCATTCGCTCCAGCTCATGGGGACATTTTATTTCACGCATTTAACATGGAATGAATATACACATCACGCTGCCGATTTGTCTTCACAGTGTCATGTCCCCTTCCCCCCCCCCCCACCACCCCAATGCGTGCAGTTACTGCTATAAAGTTCTTAGATATTAACTTAATATTCTTAAAGCGTCTTCTTGGTTCTTTCGGTAAAGTCACGTAGAAGGGAAATAATAAAATAATAAAAATAAAACATTATAAAATTAATCTCACGACGTTTCGGCCACAACGCAAGCAGCCGTCCTCACCAGGTCTGTCGGGGAGACAGCGTCTGAATGAATGATCACCACGCTTGAAGCGTATATTTAAGCTGGGTTGGAAGGGGAAGAGCGCCTTGACAAAATAATTTGCATATCAAGAGGAATTTAGCATTTTTATGGGAAATGCACATATGGGATTAGTACTACTTGTGAAATGCGTAGGAGGTGGGTGGGGGGTTTCAAAGTCATTATGCCCGTGCATTATGCAGGATTAGTAGCATCAAAGGGAGGGGATAGGGGTAGCATTAATGAAGGGAAGGAATGTTAATAGTATGTAGCTGCAGTAACTAAATCACCACGTAAAAAACTAAAATATAAACTACATAGTATCATCAGTATACTAAATATACTCTCCAATAAGCTGAGCTACTAACAGTAAGTAATACATTACAATTCTATGTCGCAAAAAATATAATATGCTTCCAGCTAAACTTTTTTCCCCTTACATCACACGGGTCTACCCCGTACTATATACTGCCATAGACAACCCAACATTAAATTATATACTGTATTACTATATCTTCTTGGTTCTTTCGGTAAAGTCACATAGAATGGAAGTAAAAAAAAGAATAAAAATAAAACAAAATAATTTTCACGACGTTTCGGCCACAACGCAAGCAGCCGTCTTCAGGTGAAAACCAGGTCTGTCGAGGCGACAGCGTCTGAATGAAACAGCACCATGCTTGGAGCATATATTTAAGCTGGGTTGGAAGGGGGGGAAAGGGCGCCTTGACAAAACAATTTGCATATCAAGAGGAATTTAGCATATTTATGGGAAATGCAGGTATGTGATTAGTATTACTTATTCCCGTGCATTATGCAGGATTAGCAGCATCAAAGGGAGGGGATATGGGAAATGCAGGTATGTGATTAGTACTGTGATGCCGCCACCACGAAGCCGTTCAGCAGGCGCCCCATCTGCGGCCTCGCCACCACCAAGCGACGGAGCCGACCCCACGTCCCCCTCACCTCACCTCACATGAACACACCCGCACGCATCCCTCCCCCCCCCCCATAGAGTGGGAAGGGGAGGACACCTGATCGACCGGTTTTTATCCGAGAAACCCTTATCGGGATTAACTCTCACGGTTTCCGGCGATCAGGGAATTGGATGACCTTTCCCGACGCTACGTTGCACCGCGGCGCTGCGACCGGCCTTAATATGGTGTGGCCGCGGCGAGGGGCATTCGGCCACCACGGTTGAAACGCATCCCCCACACACACCCCCCCCCCCCCCCATGCGTCAACGAGGCCAGCAGGGGAAGGACGGGACAGCATGAGTAGCAGGACCGCAGGGGCTCTTGCGCATAGTCGCGGAAGGTTGGGATAGTTGCGCTTGAGCACGCAGGCACAATTGTTGGGGAGGGTAAATGATTGAGCTGAAGGTATGAATAGATCGGGAGAGGGGAGGCGCGCGGGGAGCCTGTGCACAGATTCCCACGGCGAGCCTTTGTGACGGACGCCGCCGCATGAACTGCAATAATGGGGGGGCCTGCGTGAGAAAGGGATTGATTGGAATTTGCGCCGCGCAAGGTTGAGCATTAATTAGCATATCAAAAGCACCCGGAACCGCCGTGCGCGTGCCAGAGGGTCGCGAGCCTATTGTTCAGAGCCGCATCCCTTTGAGGTAGGGAGGATAAATAGGGAGCGCAAAGGGGAAATCGCTCTCTTGTCTCCAGCGCCAGAGGACCAGCAGCAGCTCCAGCCAGCGACCCGGACGTCCGAGCGACGCACCGAGGTACGCTGTTAGCACAAGGATCAGCGGACCGCCGTGGACACTTGACGGTGAGTGGGGAGGTGAAGTAGGATAATAGCCGATAGATAGGGAATAGGTACAGGTTTAGTGGAACAGGCCAGCCTCGTCGACTCACTGATTTAACATCAATTACCAGGTAGCAGATAATAAATCATTAATAGCGAAGCGTGGCCTCGCGTGATCTTGTCGAGCAGTGTGAGCGTGTGGGTACGCGGGTGTACAGAGTGGTTCGCCACGTGAGTGAGCGCTGCGCGGAGCTGAGCGCGTGGGTGAGCGTGTGTACACAGTGGTTCTGTAGTGCTGCGGCTCGCCTCGGGGGAGCGCTGCGCAGAGCGGTGCGAGAGTGGGTGTCGCGTGTGTTCACTCCATGTGTGATACAGGTGCGCGATCATAACGCGAGTATTCAGTGGTGAGTGAGTGCCGCGGAGAGCTGTGTGCGTGAGTGCGCATACGTTCGTTACGTGTCGGATACGGATGCGCATTGGTAACGTGGTTATTCGACGTGGAGGCGAGTGCCGCACAGGGCTATAGACGGGCACACGCTCGCAGTGTGCGAGAGCTGTAGATAGCGGTGTAAAGAGGGGGAGTGTGGCGTTTGATTGATGATACTGTGCGCACGTATGCTCGCAGCGTGGGAGCGCGGCGCGAGGCTGTAACAGTAGGGGCGTCGCGTTCGAATGCCGGCGAAACCGTAGCGGGGAATAGGGAGGTGGGGTAACGTAAACGGAATAGGGGATGCAGGCGGGAGGGACCCCGGGGGCCAACGGCCCCCACATATTGGTGTCAGAAACGGGACGATCCCCCGCGCCCCCAAGGGAGAGAGATCCCCCAACCCAGATTAAAATCAAATGCACATTTACGGGCAAAGGAATTCCATCATGGAAATCGTTTGCCCGCAGCATCAGGGGGGCTAAAAAAGTTAATGGGTGGTCAGATGAGGAGGCGTTGCAGCAGTTAGAGCTACATTTAGATGGGCGGGCAGCTGACTTTGTGGAAGCTTTGCCCGCAAGCGCACAAACTCAGTGGGAAAAATTAATGTGCGAACTCGAACGGCGCTTCGGCGCCTATGACGAGGAGGATGCGCAGGCGGCCTTAGAGGCACGCCGCCGCCAACGCGGCGAGGATCTACGAGATTACGCCGAGGACGTACGCATGTTGACCCAGCTCGCGTACCCCGAGTACGAGGCCAAAATAATTGAGGGCCTCGCCGCCGGTAAAATTCAGCGATATTTGGCACGCACCCCGTGGTGGCAGCCAAATGTCGACGGTGCACGCCTCTCCTTTAACACCCTCGTCGAGCGCGCGCGCAAGTGCGAGAAACTCTCTGGTGAGCGCGCGCATCCTCGAGGGAGGGGACGAGAGTGCGCCGTAGCGAGCCTACTCTCTGACGAGGAGGAAGAGCTCGCCATCGCAGTAAGGGGACGGGCAAGGGAGCCCCAGAGACCCAGCGAAACAACCCCGGGTTGGGTAGCCGGGTTACAGACCGGCATAGGAGATATGGACGGTAAGATAACCAACGTAGGTGAGAATATGACCAAGCTGCAATCCTCCGTTGAGACCATCCGATCCGAGATGGGGGAACTAGACTCCACGGTAGGAGGGCTAACTGGAAGGATAGCCCGACTAGAAGCAGAGTATGTGCAGCAGCGCACTGGGGGAGGAGGGAGTGGCAGAGAGCCCACTACGGAGCCGCCACCCCTCCCCGGGCGTGTTATGTGTGCGATCAGCGAGGGCATCTCCGGAGGGACTGTCCTCAGGTCGCCCGAGCTAGACAAGAGCTAAGGTCAAACACTAAGGCCCCCCTAGAGAGGGGACCACCGGGGGGTCAAATCGACGTAGCCCCGACACAAACAAGCTGTGAGAATAATGGCGAGCGAGTGATCTCCACACAGGTTCCAGCAACAATGCCAACGGAAACGGTGACTCATGGCGACTGGCTACGGGAGCTGGTGGCGGGGATCACGGGGGCCACGTCGCTGGTGGAAGGGGAGGTAAACAGAGTGCGTACCCGAATCCTGCTGGACACGGGGGCGGTGGCCTCGCTCGTGAGCGCAGCGCACTGCAGCGCGATCGGGGTCGACGTGCGTCACCTGCAGGCCCCGGACCACGCGCTGCACACGGCGAACAGAGCCGGAATGGGGTTGCTGGGGAGAACCACCCTAGAGGTCCGCATAGGCAGCCAGGTGTGCACCCAGGAGTTCTACGTGTCGAGTGCGTTGTGTCACGAGTGTATTGCAGGTACCGACCTCTTAGAAAAGCTGGGACTCAACGTGCAACCCTGCCAGCGATGCGCCACCATGGAGAGCAACGGCGAGCGGATTCCATTCCTGGGACGAGAACCAACGCGCCCCCGCTTCGCACCTGTGGCCGCTATCCTGGCGACGGCAGTCACCATCGGGCCGCTCACCGAGATGCTGGTGCCGGTGGCAACATCCCCCACCGACCCCGCGCTCCGACCATCAGGAGAGGTAATGCTAACTCCTCACCCGGAGTTGGCAAAACGGTATGGGGTCGTGGGATCCGCCACGTTGGTAAACGCAGATGGGGACCGATTGTTTATGCGGATGTTTAACCCGCACAATACCCCAGCGATACTGCGACGGCGCACCCCGATCGCCACTGTACACCCCCTGCACGCACGCAACTCTGACGAATCGGTGTTCGCACTCTGGGCTGAGGACCCCGGTCGTTCGGAGGGTGACCAGGACCTGGCCTGGCGAGTCGGCCCGACTCCCCGAGCCGAGGTCGTCCCCCTGCTCGACGCGTTACATGTGCCATGGGCGGATTTACCTAAGGGAGAGGCCGATCGGCTGCGCGAGTTACTGCAGGAGTATGCCGACGTGTTCAGTGAACACGACTCGGACGTGGGTCGGACCGACCTTGTTAAGCACCAAATTGACACCGGTGCAGCCCGACCCATTAAACTCCCTGCGTACCGAGTGGGCGCACCCGAACGCGCCCAAATCAAAGAGCCAGTTGGGGACATGCTTCGCGATAACATAATTCAGCCCTCGGCGAGCCCCTGGTCAGCCCCAGTGGTACTAGTAACGAAAAAGGATGGGTCAACCCGGTTCTGCGTCGATTACCGTAAACTGAATGCAGTCACGCTCGGCGATGCCTTCCCCATACGCCGCATCGACGACACCTTCGACAGCCTCGCCGGAGGGCGATATTTTTCCACCCTCGATCTCGCGTCCGGGTACTGGCAGGTGGAGATGGCGGAGGAGGATCGGCCGAAAACCGCATTCACCACCCCGATGGGGCTATTCGAGTTTCGAGTACTCCCATTCCGACTCACCAATGCGCCCGCGACGTTCCAGCGGCTGATGGAGTTGGTGATGCGGGGCTTGCAATGGGAACAGTGCCTGATTTACTTGGACGATGTGATCGTGTTCAGTAGATCTTTGTCTGAGCATTGGTCCAGGCTACGAGAGGTGTTCCAGCGACTGCGAGCGGCTCATCTCAAGCTCAAGCCACGTAAGTGTCGCACAACGCGAGGTGGGGTACCTCGGGCATCGCGTCAGCGAGGCAGGCGTGCGCACCGATCCGGAGAAGGTACGCGCCGTAGTGGAGTGGCCACGGCCAAGGAATCTGACGGAGATCAGATCATTTTTGGGGCTCGCCACCTATTATCGTCGATTTGTAAAGGGATTCAGCGAGATTGCACGCCCCCTCACCCAACTCACCTCCCCTAAGCACCCCTATCAGTGGACGGGGACCTGCCAGACGGCCTTCACCACTCTCAAAGACCACCTCACCCACGCCCCCACCCTCGCTTTCCCCGATTTTACCACCGATTTTATTTTGGACACCGACGCCTGCAGCAGCGGGCTGGGCGCGGTGTTGTCACAGGTACAAGATGGGACGGAACGAGTCATCGCGTACGCCAGCCGGACCTTGAGTGGGGCCGAGCTGAACTATTGCGTGAGCCGCCAAGAGTTGTACGCCGTGATTTTCGCATGCAAACAGTTCCGGCCGTATTTGTACGGCAGGAGATGTCGCGTACGCACTGACCATTATGCTCTGCAGTTCCTTCTTACATTTGTAGAGGTGTAATTGTGTATGGGAGCGGATGGCAAACAAACACAAGGGGCGTGGTTAGGGCCGTACACATAGGAGGTGGCCACACCGACGTCCGCACCTCCATCCCCCACGGGCCCCTCCCGGGGGGGCCGCGGACTATAAGAGGGGGTGAGCCGGAGGGCTCGAGGTCGAGGTATCAGCTTTAACCAGCGAAGACGGAAGACCAGCTAGAATAGGCCCCGGAGCTCCCCTGGCTCGCTGTCCTTATAAGGGCCGACCAGGGCAAGCCGGTGGCGTGGCCCCGAGAGCCCAGACTGACGAGCAGGTCTGGGAACTCAGGGGGTCGGATCCCAGCTTGACCAGGGCTGGGACAGGTAGCCTCCCCTAGCTCCCTAGTGGAGGACTTGGGCTTAGGTTAGCGGGGCTTAGATGTTGTGTCTCCCTGTTAGCCGAGTAAGGGGACGTTACCCCTTAGGTCCTGTGTATACTCGCTAACTGTATACAAGTTGTGTTAATAAATAAGTGTGCCTCCGATCCCGTCGTTAAGCCTCCTGAGTAATTACTACATCTGGTGTCAGAAGTAAAACGTCCAAAGATGGACACACGAGGGACGACACGTACCAGGGAGTCGGAGAGGGAGGACACCGCGGCCGAATCACCACCAGAGATGGCCGAGGTCGGATCGGAGCAGCCGGGGCCGAGTACACCCGCGCTGCTACGACAGGAGGGGGGGGATGCGTCGGCCGAGGGACTTCGGCTGGCTCACTCCCGCCTGGCGGAGCTGCTCTACGCCGCGGCCGCCGTGTTGGAGGAGATCACGCGGCTGGGAGCTGGAGGGGCTGCGTGGGAAGACGGCAGCAGCCGACGCACGCCGGCATTTCCCGCCACCCCGACGCGGCTCGCGGTTAAATTTCCCGCCATCACTACAGTGCGAGCAGAGGGCGGGGCCGGCCTGCGTCAGGTGACTGCTGAGGGCCAAGCACGAGCCGTGACATCATCAACGCCGGCCAGCGCGTCAACAACGGAGCGACCGGCGATGCCATGCTCACAGCCCGCCCACACTGTAACGTCGGCTGGGAACGAGGGAGCGAGATCCGCAGCCACGGACGTCGCCTTACAACAGCGACTGCCGCCTCTCAAGGAGTTTGTGGGAGCAGCTGGAGATTGGGGTGGCTTCAAAAGGCGGTTCATCGCTCATCAAGAGATGGCGAACTGGACGGACGCCGAGGCACTATGCGCGCTGCCGGCGATGCTGGACGACGACGCCCTGGCTACCCTCACCTCGGCGCCTAAGGAAAAGCGCGCCACGCTGCACCTGGCGCTGCAGCTGCTGTCAGCCGTCTATGGGCCGCCTTCGGACTGCAGGCAGCTGTTCCACGATCGGCATCGGGGCGCCAACGAATCGCCCCTGGCCTTCCGAACGGCTCTCCTGGCCCTGGCAAAGGCAGCTTTCCCGCGGATGGACGAGGAGGGAGTGGACGCCATGGTGGCTGAAAAGCTGCTGCTACTCGCCGATGAGCTGGACATCGCCGTCTTGGCTCAAGACGATGGAGAGATGTCGTCCCTGCTGGTCGCGCGCCACATCCACGGGGGCTTGCGGTCCCTGCGTCGCAAGGCTGCCAAGGGGGTGGCCGGCCATGCCATGGCGGCCACCGCCCTCCCATCAGAGGAGGTCTGCGGGGTGGAGCGGCGGGGGGAATGGAGATCGGCGGCACCGCAGGCTCGGAATGGACCGAGCCGCCAGGAGCAGCCCAGGCCATCTGGGGCGCTCACACGTTGCTACAACTGTGGCCTGCAAGGCCACGTTGCGTCAGGATGCCGGGCTCCCCGTCAGCGCGGAGCGACACCTCGTCAGGACGCCACGCCGTCTCCACCCAAGCTCCAGCAGAGAAATACGGCGAGTCGTGGCACCTCACACGTTTGGCCCATGCACACATCCGACACACACTCACGCGCTCAACTGAACAGGGTTCGAAAATCGCCGCCCATCGCGCGCGATTGTTCTGAAATGCGGCGAGCGCTCCAACCGGGTCAGTGGTCGGAGCTCGCCCATCGTGTCGTTGCTGCGTCGTCGGGATCATCGGTTGTGGTCGGTCATATTGATGGGGTAGAGGTGCGGATTTTAATTGACACAGGGGCATCGGCGACCATTATATCTGATTTGATTTATAACATCCTTCCCGTTCAAAGTCGTCCCTTGCTCCCTGTTGACGTGCCATGCTATGCTGCTAACGGGGGCTCGCTGGGCATTATTGGGCAAATCCGCGCCAAAATTTGCATTGGAGACATTAAATTATCCGGGCCTGTTTTGGTTTCCTCCTCACTCGCGGTTCCGTGCCTGTTGGGGACGGATTTCTTGGCCAAAATGCCCATCCGTATCTTGATTGACCAGGGGTGCATCGAGCTCCCATCGGGCCGACGTGTTACATTTTTGTCTTCCCCCACCACGGAGCGTCGGGCGTTTGCCACCGTGCAGGCGCTCGTGACAAAAACTGTGCGCGTACCCCCGGGGGCTCAGATGCTCGTCCCTCTTAGGTTGCGTCGGCCGTTTGCTAAAGGGGTTGCGGATCGGGGGGTCTTGTTGGGACCATCTCGGGCCGGGGTCAATGGACCCGATTTGCTAGCGGCTCAGACCATGGTGAAAGGGGATGGGGACCCCTTCATTGCAGTCCTTAATGTAGGATCGCGAACGGCCGTGGTTCCTCAAGGGACCGTGCTTGCACACGCAACGCCGGCGCCCTATGAGGAACCACTCGTGGGTCAGGTAACCACCGATCCTCCGTCGCGACCGCATTCGGACTGTGATGACGGATGGCTGGATGCACTTTGCGCGGGATCTGTGGATCTGTCCGACACGCAGCGTGCGCAGCTGCGAGTTCTCCTGAAAGAATTTGCCGACGTTTTTAGTAAACACAAATTTGATATTGGTTGTACTAAATTGCTGCGACACCATATTGACACGGGTGACAGCGCGCCAATCCGCCAGAATCCCTTTCGGCTCAGTCCCGCCGAAAAGGATCATGTCAAATCGGCTGTTGATGACATGCTAGCCGCCGATATCATTTCCCCTTCCAACAGCCCGTGGGGCGCACCGATCGTTTTGGTGAAAAAACACGACGGCTCACTGCGGTTTTGTGTCGACTTTCGGCGATTGAACAAAATTTCTGTGGCAGATGCGTACCCGCTTCCTCGAATGGATGAGTCGCTCGATGCCTTGGCGGGGGCGCGATTCTTTTCCACCCTCGATTTACTATCTGGATTCTGGCAGCTTCCTCTGGATGACGAATCAAAACCTAAAACTGCTTTTCGGACACCGCAAGGTCTCTTCCAATTTAACCGCTTGCCGATGGGCTTACATTCTGCGCCGGCAACTTTTCAGCGGTTAATGGAACTGGTCTTGGCAGGCTTGCAATGGGATTCGTGTTTAATTTACTTGGACGATGTCATCGTCTTTAGCAAATCATTCGATGAACACCTCCAGAGGCTGCGTGCTGTTTTTCTCAAAATGCGGGCTGCCAATTTAAAATTTAAACCGCAGAAGTGCCATTTGCTCCGCGAATCGGTGCGGTATTTGGGTCACATTGTTGGGCGCTCGGGGATATCCACTGATCCCGCCAAAACAGAATGCGTCAGCTCCTGGCCGACTCCCACCTCGGTGGGAGAGGTCAGGAGTTTCATTGGGTTCGCGTCGTACTATCGACGGTTTGTGGCTGACTTCGCTACGATCGCGAAACCATTGCATGCCTTGACGTCCAAGGGAGTCAGGTTTCATTGGGGGCTGGAGGAGGAGGCTGCTTTTCACGCCCTCCGGAATGCCCTGGTGGGGGCTCCGCCGTTGAATTACCCCGACTTCTCACAACCCTTCTTGCTCGATACAGATGCAAGTAACACGGGCATCGGGGGCGTGCTGTCCCAACTCATTGGGGGCGTAGAGCATGTGGTGGCTTACGGTAGTCGGGTACTGTCTCCAGCGGAACAACGGTACTGCGTTACCCGTCGGGAATTATTGGCAATTGTTTATTTCATTCAGCAGTACCGCCCATATCTGTACGGTCGGCGTTTCACCGTCCGTACAGATCATGCGGCCCTACAGTACGCTCTGCGGGTTCAACAACCATCGGGCCAGTTGTCTCGATGGTTGGAGATTCTCCAGGACTACGACTTTGTCACCACATATCGTAAGGGCGTCCGCCACACGAACGCTGACGCCCTGTCACGGTTGCCACCCACTTCGGAGTGCGCTTGCCTCCTGGGTTCGGGGCGTTGTAGGCCCCCGAACGTCACCACCGATTCGGTCCTCGTGGCCGCCGCCGATGCGCCTTTGGCTTCGGGTCCTATCGAGCAAGAAGGGAGGGATTCGTTGCTGGGGTTGTCGGTCGCGGAATGGGGACGCCTCCAAATGGAGGACACCTCCCTCCTCGCTCTGCGCCGTCGCGCAGGGGGGGTTGGGCAGGGGGTGGCGAACATTGACTCGTGGGGGTTGTTCCAGGGTCTTTTAATGCACTGGGACGGAAAAACCCGCCGCCAGCAGCTCGTGGTGCCTGCAGCATTGAGGGGTAAGGTGGTATGGGCTGTTCATGAGCGGCTTCTGCACTTGGGGGTTCACAAGACCTTTGCCACGCTCCAGCTCGATTTCTTCTGGCCGGGCATGGCAAAGGACGTGGGGGATCTCCTGGGGTCGTGCACGCAATGCGCGCAGCGAAAGCCACCAGCTAGGGGGTCCAACCCTCCGCTGCAGTCCATAAAGGTTTCCCGGGTTAACGAGCTCGTTGCGCTAGACATACTCGGCCCATTTCCCGCTACACCCAGGGGGAATAGGTATTTATTGACAGGGGTCGAATACTTCACGAGATGGCCTATGGCCTGGCCCCTGGCCAACCAGTCGGCAGCAGCCATCGCGGAGGCCTTTGTCCAGGGCTATGTCCTCGACAAAGGTGCTCCGGAACGGCTGCTTACTGACCAGGGTAAGAATTTTTCGGGAAAACTCCTCCGCGAGGTGTGCGACCTCTTGGGTACGGAAAAAATTCGGACCTCCCCGTATCACCCTCAAACTGACGGGATGGTGGAACGGCTACATCGGACCATCACGTCTATGCTGTCCCAACAGGTGTCCGAATCCCAGACAGATTGGGACCTTCGCATAGCCGGTGTGTTGCAGGCCTACAGGATGGCTCCCCATGCGGCCACCGGATTTTCCCCTTTCTTTTTAATGTATGGCCGCGAGGCTAACCCCCCTGTGACGACCCAGCTGAAGCTCTCGGCGCCTCAGGCGAAGTCTACCTTGTCCGAACACGTTAAATTTAACATCAGCAAATTGTCTGAGGCGCGGGAAGCGGCCGTGCAAAATTCTGAACTCCGCCAGAAGGCGAACGAGAGGCTTCGGCTGGGGCGGGTACATGTGTTCAAATGGAAACCAGGGGACAGGGCATGGTTGCACTGTCCCCAGGTGCCACTGGCAACCTCGTCAAAGTTGGTACGGCCGTGGCGGGGGCCAGTGGAGGTCGTACAGGTCTTACGGCCGCAATGTGTTCGCGTCAAATGGGGGAGGCGTCGGTGGTACGTGCACCCCTCAAGGTTGAAACCGTTCATTGCGCCGGCCCGTGGTTCACACACACACACGCATGGCCAAACGTGTGAGGGGTCCGCCGACTCCCCGACGTCGCTGCTCTCGCCTAACATGACGTCAACTGTTCCATCTCCAGGTGCAACAGGAGTGACGGGTCCACGCCCGCCAACCCCTCCCGGAGGGGTCGGGGGTCACTCGGCAGCGACGCCAGACTCTCTTGCACCCGGACCGTCACCAACCACCACTGAGCGTGCCGGGTCGAGCCCTTGTGACGGGCCCGCCGCGAGAACGCGCGCCAAAACGCGCAGACTATTGTGAGGTCGGCCGTTGGGGGGCCCTTGCGGACAGTGGGGGAGGGACATCCGGAGCGCGTGTATATATGTTGGGTTTGCGGAATGGGGTATTTATTCGGGAGGGTGCGCCGGGTTATTTTTTTCTCTTTCTTCTTCTACCTGTTCCTGTTGTTGTTGTTGTTGTTATGACTGTTATCGTTCTTGTTAAATTTACGCGAGGCACACACGGTTTTGGGGAGGCATGCACCTTTATTCTGGTTTTGTTGCAGCCGGGGACGGCTGCGAGCTGTACAGGGGGGGGTGATGTAGAGGTGTAATTGTGTATGGGAGCGGATGGCAAACAAACACAAGGGGCGTGGTTAGGGCCGTACACATAGGAGGTGGCCACACCGACGTCCGCACCTGCATCCCCCACGGGCCCCTCCCGGGGGGGCCGCGGACTATAAGAGGGGGTGAGCCGGAGGGCTCGAGGTCGAGGTATCAGCTTTAACCAGCGAAGACGGAAGACCAGCTAGAATAGGCCCCGGAGCTCCCCTGGCTCGCTGTCCTTATAAGGGCCGACCAGGGCAAGCCGGTGGCGTGGCCCCGAGAGCCCAGACTGACGAGCAGGTCTGGGAACTCAGGGGGTCGGATCCCAGCTTGACCAGGGCTGGGACAGGTAGCCTCCCCTAGCTCCCTAGTGGAGGACTTGGGCTTAGGTTAGCGGGGCTTAGATGTTGTGTCTCCCTGTTAGCCGAGTAAGGGGACGTTACCCCTTAGGTCCTGTGTATACTCGCTAACTGTATACAAGTTGTGTTAATAAATAAGTGTGCCTCCGATCCCGTCGTTAAGCCTCCTGAGTAATTACTACACATTCAAGGAGCCGCGGGGGCAGATGGCCCGGTGGTTGGCGCAGTTGCAGGAGTACAACCTGCAAATCGAGTATCGGGCTGGCCGGACGCATGCAAACGCGGACCCCTTGTCGAGGCGGCCCACGGTGTACGCCGAGACAAGGGCGGAGGAGGCCTGCCCGTGTTTCACGGGGGGACGCTGCCGGCAGGCAACAGACCCCCGAGAGGCCGCGGCCACTGACCCCCCCCCAGCGAGAGAGAGTGCAGTGTGCGCCACAGAGACCCTCACAGGTGGCACCAAGGATCCCGTCGACCGCCCGGCAAGCGCGGGACCCGCGGCTCGGGACCCGATCGGACGGATCCAGGAGGACGTCGGCTGCGCCTTCCCGGGCCTAAACGACGAGCAGCTGAGACAGACCCAGCAGCGAGATCCGGATCTGGCGGCAGTGGAGGCGGCACTGCGGGAGGAAAAAAGCGCCCTACCAGGACCCTGGAGCGGTTTGTATGCCCGGTTGTGTGTGCAGAACGGAGTGGTACGGGAGTTAACCGAGGCCGGCCAGCCGGGGTGTATCTGTGTTCCTGCCCAGGTGCGACCCCAGCTGCTACGGCTGGTGCATGACCACCCACTCGGGGGCCACGATGGGGAACGACGCACTCGAGAGACCCTGCGTCGCCAATATCTCTGGCCCAAATTGGCACAAGACGTGGCGGCCTGGGTACAGGGCTGCCGCGCCTGTCAGCAGTGCGGGCCGAAACCGGCACGATACCAGGTACCCCTAAGGCCGTTCCGCGTCAGCCGCACGAATCAGCTGGTCGGGATCGACCTACAGGGGCCATTCCCGCGATCCCATCGAGGCAACCGGTATATCCTGGTCGCAGTAGAGTATTTCACCCGCTACCCCGTGGCAGTGGCCATCCCTGATAAAATGGCCATGGTGGTGGCCCGGGCATTTATGGAACATTACGTACTGAAGCACGGGATCCCAGAACGAGTCCTCACCGACCAGGGTAGCGAGTTCGAGGCCGAGCTGTTCCAGGCACTGTGCCGAGAATTCGGAATCCAGAAGGACCGAACCACAGCGTACCACCCCCAAGCGAACGGTATGGTAGAGCGCATGAATCAGACCCTTGCGGGGAAACTCAAACGTATGGCGGCCGCAAATCAACGGGATTGGGACGAACACCTCCCCTACGCCCTTTTCGCCTACGCCACCACCGTACACACGTCGACGGGACAAACCCCGTTTTTAATGATGTTCGGCCGTGAGTCTCGTTTACCCGCAGATCTGCTATTCGGTGTCCCTTCCCCCCAGCCGGAGGAGGGAAGCCGCCCCGTGGAACACCTGTTGGAGACCCTGCGAGAAGCCCGAGGCCGAGCATACCCGCAAGGGGAAGCCGCGCATCGGCGGCAGGAACAGGGCACCTGACCCCGCATGGAACCCCCCTTATTCCTGACAGGCGCTAAGGTGTGGCTACACACCCCTCGCGTCGGGGCCGGGCAGGTGGGGAAACTGACGACCTACTGGCGGGGACCCTGGACCGTGGTGCGACAGATCTCCCCCTGGACGGTACTAATTTATGGCGGGGAGAGGGATCGAGAGACGGTGGTCAACGTCCGCGGCTTAAAACCGTGGAAAGCGGCCCCGGCGAGAGAGAACCCTGTCACCCGAAGGCCCCGAAATCCCGGAGTACCCGCACCCCTCGTGTTGGGGGGCCGCGTACCCTACATGGGCCTCGCCGGGCCCCCGAGACGCCCCGATCCAGGAGACGACGCGGACGACGGCCCCTAAACCCTTCCGCTGCTGAGTTTGTGCCCCAGCCCACAGGTGCCGGAGGACGGGGAGAGCCGCTGGAGTGGAGGAGGAGGCCGCCGCAGGAGCTACAGAGGACAGAGCCACCCGCCCCGAGACCAGCCACCAGGTCCGGACGGATCCCCCGGACCCCACAACGTTTCCTCGTGGGCGCGGCCCAAGCAAGGTGCTCCAGTCAACCCGGGACGGGGACTGGCACCTCGGGGGGCTATGTGATGCCGCCACCACGAAGCCGTTCAGCAGGCGCCCCATCTGCGGCCTCGCCACCACCAAGCGACGGAGCCGACCCCACGTCCCCCTCACTTCACCTCACATGAACACACCCGCACGCATCCCCCCCCCCCCCATAGAGCGGGAAGGGGAGGACACCTGATCGACCGGTTTTTATCCGAGAAACCCTTATCGGGATTAACTCTCACAGTTTCCGGCGATCAGGGAATTGGATGACCTCCCCCGACGCTACGTTGCACCGCGGCGCTGCGACCGGCCTTAATATGGTGTGGCCGCGGCGAGGGGCATTCGGCCACGGTTGAAACGCATCCCCCACACACACCCCCCCCCCCCATGCGTCGACGAGGCCAGCAGGGGAAGGACGGGACAGCATGAGTAGCAGGACCGCAGGGGCTCTTGCGCATAGTCGCGGAAGGTTGGGATAGTTGCGCTTGAGCGCGCAGGCACAATTGTTGGGGAGGGTAAATGATTGAGCTGAAGGTATGAATAGATCGGGAGAGGGGGGGCGCGCGGGGAGCCTGTGCACAGATTCCCACGGCGAGCCTTTGTGACGGACGCCGCCGCATGAACTGCAATAATGGGGGGACCTGCATGAGAAAGGGATTGATTGGAATTTGCGCCGCGCAGGTTGAGCATTAATTAGCATATCAAAAGCGCCCGGAACCGCCGTGCGCGTGCCAGAGGGTCGCGAGCCTATTGTTCAGAGCCGCATCCCTTTGAGGTAGGGAGGATAAATAGGGAGCGCAAAGGGGAAATCGCTCTCTTGTCTCCAGCACCAGAGGACCAGCAGCAGCTCCAGCCAGCGACCCGGACGTCCGAGCGACGCACCGAGGTACGCTGTTAGCACAAGGATCAGCGGACCGCCGTGGACACTTGACGGTGAGTGGGGAGGTGAAGTAGGATAATAGCCGATAGATAGGGAATAGGTACAGGTTTAGTGGAACAGGCCAGCCTCGTCGACTCACTGATTTAACATCAATTACCAGGTAGCAGATAATAAATCATTAATAGCGAAGCGTGGCCTCGCGTGATCTTGTCGAGCAGTGTGAGCGTGTGGGTACGCGGGTGTACACAGTGGTTCGCCACGTGAGTGAGCGCTGCGCGGAGCTGAGCGCGTGGGTGAGCGTGTGTACACAGTGGTTCTGTAGTGCTGCGGCTCGCCTCGGGGGAGCGCTGCGCAGAGCGGAGCGAGAGTGGGTGTCGCGTGTGTTTACTCCGTGTGTGATACAGGTGCGCGATCATAACGCGAGTATTCAGTGGTGAGTGAGTTCCGTGGAGAGCTGTGTGCGTGAGTGCGCATACGTTCGTTACGTGTCGGATACGGATGCGCATTGGTAACGTGGTTATTCGACGTGGAGGCGAGTGCCGCACAGGGCTATAGACGGGCACATGCTCGCAGTGTGCGAGAGCTGTACGTAGCGGTGTAAAGAGGGGGAGTGTGGCGTTTGATTGATGATGCTGTGCGCACGTATGCTCGCAGCGTGGGAGCACGGCGCGAGGCTGTAACAGTAGGGGCGTCGCGTTCGAATGCCGGCGAAACCGTAGCGGGGAATAGGGAGGTGGGGTAACGTAAACGGAATAGGGGATGCAGGCGGGAGGGACCCCGGGGGCCAACGGCCCCCACAGTACTACTTATGCCCGTGCATTATGCAGGATTAGCAGCATCAAAGGGAGGGGATAGGGGTAGCATTAATAAAGAGAAGGAGTGTTAATAGTATGTAGCTGCAGTAACTAAAACCACCACGTAAACATCTAAAGTATAAACTACATAGTATCATCAGTATACTAAATATACTCTACAATAAGCTAGTTACTAACAGTAAGTAATACATTACAATTCTACGTCGTAAAAAATATAATATGCTTCCATCTAAACTTTATTCTCTTACATCACACGAGTCTACACCGTACTATAAACTGCCATAGACAACCCCAACATTTAATTACATACTGTATTGCTATAAACCATCCTATACCTTATACATTGTAATATTACACTATGTATTATTCTACCCACCCTAATGTATATCACACTGCTGTATATTCACTATACAATTACGATACTATATATTACTTTGTACATTGTATTAAGCATATCAATTTTATACTATTTGTCATTATACACTGTACCATTGACCGTCGTGTGAAAGATACTAGGAGGAAGCAACGAAATATGTCAATGGGAGAGTAGTGCAGGGAAACTTGCAGCGGAGCAAGGAATCCATTCCCTGCGGAGAATACAATGCCAGTGAGTGGAACGCGGTCTGAAAGTCACCGTAAACGTGAACACAATCAGTTAAGGTCCAAAATGGTTTATTATGCAGTGGAGCAAGGAATCCATTCCCTGCGGAGAATACAATGCCAGTGAGTGGAACGCGGTCTGAAAGTCACCGTAAACGTGAACACAATCAGTTAAGATCATAAATGGTTTATTACGTCCTTCCAATGATTGCTGAGCCAGAATCCATCTTCTCGGTTGAAATTGTCTCTGTGTTTGTATATGTGGATCGCCTCATGAACGAATCTCTCATGGTAGCCGGATGGCTTGCAGAGAACCTCTGTCTTGGAGAAGTCAATGTCATGTGAGCCCACTGAATTGTAACAGTGATCTGCCACGGCTGAGGTGTTTGTCCTACCGTGTTTCAAGTCTGCTTTATGTTCACGGATGCGGTCCGAGACATGTCGTTTGGTTTCTCCAATATAACTGCTACCACAGAGGCAACTTAATTTGTAGACGCCAGGGTGCTGTATGTCTGGAACCACATCTTTTACAGACGGGACCAGATCACGGATTTTATGTACTGTGTTGAATCGGAACTGGATCTTGTGTTTTATCAGGATTTTGGAGATCTTTTTTGTGACCCCAGCAATGTAGGGTAAGGTGATGGTTTTGAAAGGTGATGGTTTTGAAAGGCTCCTCAACAGGATTCTTCTTGATGGTTGTAGTGATGGCTTTGTGGATTGTGTAGTCGGAGTAACCATTAGCCTTAAGAGCTTGGCGTACGTGTTTGAGTTCACTGGCAATGTGTTCCTGGTCGGAGATGCATTGTGCTCTACATAGTATTATTTTGCCAAGGGCGGGGGGATGGTGGGGGGGGGGGGTAGCGGCCCAGCCTGCAACCTGGCAATGTCTCACCTCCTCCGGCTTGGCAATCTAGGCAAGGCCGCGGGCTCTGCACGGGACGACGTGTCACCACGCCAATGTAAAGTACAATTTTATTGCATCTTTCGCTAAGAACTGAGGTTTATTATTTACTATTATTAAACAAATAAGTTTACAAATATTACAATGATAATGTTTGTGTGCATATAACAACTCTGCTTCGTTTACTATTATTAAACTAATAAGTTGCCTAATATTACAATTATAATGTTCGTGTGCAGAAACTACATGTGTGTATCTAAAGTTGATGTCTGTGTGTGTGAGTCCATATGTGTTTGTGTGCGTGTAAGTCGATGAGTTTCTACGTGTGTGGGTCCATGTCTGTGTGTAAGTCAAACGGACAACGCCCCATGTGTGTGTGTACGTACAAGTATGTGTGTCAGTCCATTTGTGTGCGCATCAGTCGCTGTGTGTGTGTTAGTCCACATGTGTGTGTAAGTCCATACATGTGTGTGTGTCACTCGATGTGTGTGTGTGTAAGTCAATGCATGTGTGTGAGTCTATGTGCCTGTTAATCCATGTGTATCTAAAGTACATGTCTGTGTGTCACAGTCCATGTGTATGTGCGTGTAGGACAATGTGTGGGTCAGTCTATATATGTGTGTGTAAGTCCATGTGTGTGTATCTTAGTCGATGTGTGTGAGTAAGTACATGTGTGTTTACGTCAATGTGTGCGAGTCCACGTATGTCTGTGTGTGAGTCGATGTATGTGTGAGTCGCTGTATGTGTGTACGTCGATATGTGTAACTCCATGTGTGCGTATCTCAAGTGCATGTCTATGTGTGTGTATCTCAAGTGCATGTCTATGTGTGTGTGAGTCCATATGTGTGTGTATCTGTAAGTCGATGTGTTCGTGTGTGTCAGTCCATATGTGTTTGTGTGTCTCAATCCATGTGCGTGTGTGTTAGTCGCTGTGTGTGCATGCTTCCATGTTAGTCAGTGTAACTCCATTTCTTTGCGTGTCTGTAGGTCCATGTGTGCATCTTAGTCCATGCGTGCATCTTAGTCCATGCCTGTGCTTTATTGACCTGCTCAAGGCCTATGATACCATGATGCGGGCTACATGACCCAACCAACGCAGCCTTGCCTGCCGGAGGAGCTCACCGATGGGACTTTGCGGCAGCGTGTGCGGCAGCGTGTGAGTTGCTCTGCATGAGTGTAAACTGTGTGTGAGAATGTGAGTGAGAATGAGCTGTGTGTGAATGTGTGTGAGTGTGTGTGAGAGTGGAGACGTGTGTGAGAGGGAGACGTGATCTTTTTTTGAGATGGCTGTTGTTGAGATCGCTGTTGTCCTGTGTGTGGTGGGGAGCGCACGTGGTGCACGCGTGTGTGTGTGTCACCCAGCGATGTCGACGGCGTCGGTGATGAGTGTGTGTACGTGTGGTGAGTGTGTGTACGTGTGGTGAGTGTGTGTACGTGTGGTGAGTGTGTGTACACACGTGACTCAAGGGCGCCGCGGCTATAGGGCGCCGGGCTAAGCGCGGGCACCACCACCACAACCACCACCACAACAACACCAACCACAACCACCCACACCACCGCAACAACAACAACCACCCACACCAACAACAACCACCCACGCCACGTCGGGGCCTATGTCGGGGCCTACGTCGAGGCCTACTTCGAGGCCTACTTCGAGGCCTACGTCAAGGCCTACATCGGGGCTTACGTCGGGTTCTACGTCGAGGCCTACTTTGAGGCCTACGTCAAGGCCTACTTCGGGGCCTACATCGACGCCTATGTGGGGGCCTACATAGAGGCCTACGTCGGGGTCTACGTCGAGGCCTACATCGAGGCCTACATCGGGCCTTACGTCGAGGCCTACGTCGAGGCCTACGTCGGGGCCTACGTCGAGGCCTACTTCGAGGCCTACGTCGGGGCCTACGTGGGGGCCTACGTCGAGGCCTACTTCGAGGCCTACGTCGAGGCCTACTTCGAGGCCTACTTCGAGGCCTACATCGAGGCCTACTTCGAGGCCTACTTTGAGGCCTACGTCAAGGCCTACGTCGGGGCTTACATCGGGGTCTACGTCGATACCTACTTTGAGGCCTACGTCAAGGCCTACTTCGGGGCCTACGTCGAGGCCTATGTGGGGGCCTACATAGAGGCCTACGTCGGGGTCTACGTCGAGGGCTATGTCGAGGCCTACGTCGGGGCTTACGTGGAGGCCTACTTCGAGGCCTACGTCGAGGCCTACTTCGAGGCCTACGTTGAGGCCTACGTCGGGGCCTACGTGGGGGCCTACGTCGAGGCCTACGTCGGGGTCTACGTCGAGGCCTACGTGGAGGGCGCTCGTCAATGGAAGCAGAACAATGAAGCTGATGGGCCAAACATCTCGCCTCTCCACGTCCATATCACGCAACTATCCGGCCTCGGTGCCTCCAGGCCGCACGGCCGCTGCTGCTCTGCTGTAGTACACACAGCTGCGGCTGCTTCGTGTATGGCAACTGCAGTTGGGTCGGCTGCAGCTGCTACAGCAGCTACAACAGCAGCAGCTGCAACAACAGCAGCTGCAACAACAGCAGCAACAGCTACAACAACAACAGCAGCAGCAGCGGCTACAACAACAGCAGCAAGATGGCGGCAGCGTGTGCGGCCGCGTGTGCGTTGTGCTGCATGGGTGTGGGCTGTGCCGGAGAGTGGGTGAGGGTGAGCTGCGTGTGAGTGAGCTGTGTGTGTGTTTAAATTTAGTGTTTTAAAGATGTCAATTCTCCTGCTGTGTATCTTACTACTGTCCCTCCCGGCCATATCTAGTGCCACACTCAACTCTACAAACGGCTACCCGCGTTACTTCGCGTCAATTCTTATTGCTAAATTTGCCACTACACCTGCTAATGAAACAACTCTAGATTTGAAGCTTTCGTGACTGCAATGATTCATATTCTCAGGTTTTTTCCGGTAAAGTCACGTAGGTAAAACATTAAAAGTAATGAAAGTAAAATAAAACAAAACAAAAATAAAAATAAAATTCACGACGTTTCGGAGGCAACACAAGTCTCCGTCATCAGGTGGGACCGTCACAGCCAGATTAGCTGCATCAAGTGAAGCAATGATTCAAGATGTAATCCCTTATAAGCAAGTTGAAGGGGGGAGGAGAGGGGGGGGGGGAGTTCATCAGAATGTGGTAGCCAATGAATGGAACGTATCGGGAGGGGGGGGGGGTGGGAGGGGGAGGGAGCCAACAAAACATTTGGCGACGGCTTGGACGCGGCTGCTGCGCACGCCAACACAATGGGCAGAAAGGGGGGAGGGGAGGTCTGATACACATGATAGAAAAAGAACGAAAATGCCCATGTTTATACCAATGAATAGAGTACTGTTAAACACTGGGGATGTTAACACTCGGTAAAGTAAAATAAAATAGTGCCTGTCAGATAAGATGGTCCAAAAAAGTGTAAGTAAGTATTTTTTGCGTGGTTGATATGACTTTGAAACCCCCCCGCCCACCTCCCACGCATTTTCCATTAATATGCACATTCTTTTGTTAAGGCGCTCTTCTTCCACCTCCAACCCAGCTTATATATAAGCTGCTAGCTTGGCAGTCTCATTCTTCACCTGGAGACGGCTGCTTGCGTTGTAGCCGAAACGTCGTGAGAATTATTTTATTATGTTTTATTTTTATTATTTTATTACTTCCCTTCTACGTGACTTTACCTAAAAAACCAAGAAGATGAATCCCTGCAATCACGAAAGCTTTAAATCGAAAGATATTGATGTAGTTTATATTTTAGTTTTACGTTGTGGTTTGGCTGCTGCAGCTCCTTACTATAAAAAAATGCCTTCCCTTTATTACTGCTAACCCTACCTCCTCCCTTTGTTGCTGCTAATCCTACATAATGCACGGGCATAATATGAATTTGAGACCCCCCTTCCCCACCTCCTACGCATTCCACAAGTAGTGACTAATTCCATATCTGCATTTACCATTAATATGCAAAATTCCTCTGTTGATATGCAAATTCCTTTGTCAAGGCGCCCTTCTTCCCCTAACCCAGCTTAAATATACGCTGCCAAGCTTGGTGGTGTTCATTCAGACGCTGTCTTTCTGACAGACCTGTTCTTCACCTGAGGACGGCTGCTTGCGTTGTGGCCGAAACGTCGTGAGAATTGTATTTTATTATGTTTTATTTTTATTATTTTATTATTTCCCTTCTACGTGACTTTACCCAAAGAACCAAGAAGATGAATGCCTGCAGTCACGAAAGCTTTAAATCGAAACATTACAACTTATTACTAATCTACCACTCGCATCGTAACAACTGCCTGATTACTAATCTAGTATATAATTACAATAACCCCCCCCCCCCTGCCTCAAATCGTTGCACCTGATGAGTTGATGAATTAATGATGACGTCACCCTGCTGCTGCTCTATTTAAGACCGGGAGCCAGAGCAGAGCTTCACCATTCTGGCGAATTGCCTGATGATGCTGGATGCAATTACCAGCGAAACGTCGTACTCAAAAATTGAAAATTTTGTGGTTTCACGCTTCAACACACCGGTGGGCTAAAGCAGTGAACTATTTGTCTTTTGTCAACGTGACACTTTTTTGCTGATTGGCCATGTCGGGTGGTGGAGGGTTACGACACATTTATAAATAACGCGAATCTAAACCAAAAAACGTTGATTTTTAACAACTCAGTTTGTAAACTCCAGAGTATTGCATGTCAGGAATGACTTTCAGAAACAATCTCCTGGGAATCCAATTAAAACCATCACTTTACCATACATTGCAGGTGTTACCAAAAATATTTCCAAAATCTTAAACAAACACAAGATCCAGTTCCGATTCTATACAGTACACAAAATCCGTGATCTAATCCCATCCGTGAAGGAGGTCATTCCTGACATGCAATACCCTGGAGTCTACAAACCGAGTTGGAGTCTACAAACTCAGTTGAACAAACCTTTGATAGTGGCCCTTCAGGCTGATATTGTTTTTTTCTGAGACCAAGGTACTCTGCAAACCTCCGGGCTATCAAAGGTTTGTTCATAAAGCCATCCAGATATATAACATAGACATAACTTCAACCGGGAAGATGGATACAGCTTGAGCAATCATTGGAACGATGTTATTAACCAGGTAAAACCATAACTGCTTTTGACCTGCCTTCATATCCGCATCTCCAGTTTCCTAACCCACTCCCAGCCCCGCCCACTTCCCCTCCCCACCCCGGTATTTTTTGCCGTGCTTGTGTCTTAGCTTGTAGCCTCCACTCCCCCTACCCCACACCCCATACCTCCCTGTCTCTCCTCCCTGGCTCCTCCCCCCTCTTGCCTATATGGCCTCTTGTTGCAGCAGCCCTTTTGACCACTTCAGCAATTGTTTATTGCTGTGGTTGTCCCACCTGATGACGGACGCTTGTGTTGCACCCGAAACGTCGATTTATTTTATTTTATACTTATGTGACTTTACTGAAAGAACCAAAGAGTATTTGTACCTGAAAGTCTCCCAAACCGTAGTCAGGTTGGGGATTTCACAGCCCTTGTCACTATCCGAGTGAAGCACATCATTAGTAAATGCCTCTATGTTGAAGTGTCTCATGGAGTGCTTATCAACCAATTTAGGGGGGGCTATGGGTCTGGCTGATGATCTCACCCCAAATATAAAGGAGTGATCACTAAGGTTATTACCCAGAACACCAGTAAGTGTGAAATTGTGAGGGGCATTAGTCAATAGTACGTCAAGCAGAGATGACTGTCCTAGATTTTTTTAGGTTGGGTCTTGTGGGGACATTTATTAATTGAAATAGGTTAAATTCATCTGCAAAATGTGTGGCCACGGCCGGTGGGTTTAGCCAATTCCAATTCAGATCACTCACTAAAACTATTTCACCTTTAGGGAGGCCCCCAAGAAGCTCTCTCAGTGCAGACGCAGCTTCAACATCCTTACCACTAGGTCGTCTATAGCAGCACACTGCCAATATCTGTTGATTATTTGGGAGAGTTATTCTGAGAGCCAGACCTTCAAAGCAACATTTTTTAAACAAGGAGTGAGCTGTATTCTTGGTTCTTTCGGTAAAGTCACGTAGAAGGGAAACACTAAAATAATAAAAATATAAAACAATAAAATTCTCACGACGTTTCGACTGCAACACAAACAATCATCATCAGGTGTGAAAAACACAGCAAGAAATTTTGAAAAAAGTGGCGTTTTTTCTTAACGTTAGCACCACGGACAGCGATTTTGGCAGTTCAGATGGACTCGTCCATCTATGTTCGGAAAAGAGGAGTGGGGAGATGAAGAGAATGGAATGCGGTCTGAAAGTCACCGTAAGCGTGAGCACAATCAATTAAGACCCGAAATGGTTGATCAAATCCTTCCAATTGTAATACGAGAATTCACGGCCGATCGCCGATCGGTGAGATAGGCTCCGCCGCTTGGACCATCACCCAATCAGAGGGACAAGCTAGACTTAGGGGCGGAGCTTAAAGGCTCTGGGGAAGTAACCATCTAAAAGGTTCGTGAGGGGGCGTGGCTGTAGGCGGGGCTTGATGATGTAGGCCAGGGGATATAAAGGGAAGCAGAAGAGAGCTCGGGAGCAGTGTGCAGTCAGAGAGCAGGGCCCCGCGCATGCCTCCGGAACGCCAGCGGCCACGTGGCAGGCCGGAGGCTTCTCCCAGCGAGCCGCCTGTCAGCGGCGCGCGGGAGCGGGAGAGGCTGTGAGAAAGTTGGCGCGAGCGAACACCGAACTGCGTGGGTACGAGGGTGCAGCCGTGCAGCCGTGCGGGAGAGAGAGCGGAGCTGTCCATCTGAGGAAGAGTAATAAACAAATAAGAAGACACCAGTCCAGATCGTCGTTGCAGTCGTTTATTTCAATTGTAATGGTCATAGTTGTGGTGTAGGTGGTTATGATGGTTCTTATGGTAGTTGTACGTATTTTGAACTTCTATCACACTGTCTCTCTCGAGAAACGGTGCCTTAATGCGGCGAGAGAGTTTGTGTACGTCTGAGAAGCTGATCGCTATACCGTCGAGAGCCTAGTGCTCTCAGAAGGGTCACCCAAGGCAGGAAGACTTCAGTGGAGACGTCAGACAAAACCCGTTTCGAAAGGTCCCCACATGACCTTTTCAAATAAATTGTGATCCAAGAAAACAACGGGAAACTACTTGGATTATTTCTCCCTTGAAAACTTCAATGATGACAAGCAAAATCAACAAAGGCCCTGAGTATCGGCGTCCTTTAAATAGGACAGGGGTGCTAAGAATCTCCGAGCTTGTGTCAAAGAACCCTTTCAAAGTAGCAACTTGGAACGTTAGAAGTTTACTTCAAGCAGGAAAACTAGCCAATGTCATACAAGAAATGGATCGACTTAAAATCAACATAATCGGTCTAAGCGAAACTAAATGGCCTGGAACAAAAAAGTTTATATCGAGCGAACACCACATCTTCTGCTCCGGAGGAGAAGAAAACACCAAACAAACATACGGTGTCGCCTTTATAGTACACAAGAAATTAGCGAATAAAGTCAACAACTTTACCCCAGTATCAGAACGAATAGCACTACTACAATTAGCAGGCAACAAAGTCAACGTGAACATTCTACAGGTTTATGCTCCAACAGCAGATAAACAAGATCATGAAATCGAATCGTTCTATGAGCAACTAACCAACACGCTGAAGCCGCTGAAGAAGCAAGACATCACTATAATCCTCGGCGATTTCAACGCCAAGGTTGGCCACGGTCGAATGCAGAACATTGTCGGAGAACACGGACTAGGAACAAGGAATGAACGAGGCGACAGACTGGTCCAATTCTGCCAAGAAGAACGTTTCAGTATTGCTAACACGTGGTTCCAATTACCACCTCGACGACTGTACACGTGGACCTCGCCGCAAGACTCCGACAACAACATCGTCAGGAACCAAATCGATTATATCCTAATTAACATCAGGTTTAAGTCCAGTGTGATTACAGCAAAAACCTACCCTGGAGCCGATATATCGTCAGATCATAACCCAGTAACAGCTACAATAAGACTCAAATTGCGATCAATACAATGTACAAAGACGAGACGAGCAGACCTGGAGAAACTGAATAACAGCGCCGATAAAAGACAAGTACAGCAACATCTCAACGATAGCATCCGCTCAATAACAACAGAAACAGCAGATGTTCAGGAGTACTGGCGCTCGTTCAAACAATGCATCACAGAAACAACAGAAGTCATGCTGGGACATCAGCCACCGAAAAAGAAACAACGATGGATGACACATTGTATTCTCGATCTAATGAGCAAATGAAGAATGTACAAAAATAACAACTTGGAGAAGTACAAACAAATGCAACAGAAGATCAGAGAAGCAATCCGACAGGCAAAAGAAAAGTGGATGGAAGAACAATGCGCCGAGATTGAAGAACTAATTAAAAAACATGACAATTTTACTCTGCACAAGAAGCTCAAAGAAGCTGGTAACATCTACAGACCAGCCCCAACAGCTACCTTGTATGCGGACAACAACCAACCAATCCTAAATAAACAAGAAAAAATGGACACCTGGACAAACTATATACACAAGCTCTATGGCACCGCGAGAACACCTGCAGAAAAAGACCAACAGATGTCGAAAGACGCTCTACACATTTTAACATCAGAAGTAGAACATGCAATCAAAACAGCTAAGTCAGGCAAAGCGTGCGGGCCCGACACAATCCATGTAGAATTGCTCAAACTATTAGACAGTAACAACATACGACAACTGACTAATTGGTACAATCAAATATACAATGGCAATACAATTCCATCCGACTGGCTACAATCCACCTTTGTGGCCATACCAAAGAAAGCAACAAGCCGGAAATGCGAGGACTACAGACTGATAAGCTTGATGAGCCACGTGCTGAAAGTCTTCCTGAAGGTGATTCAACAGCGCATACGCTCCACATGCGAAAATGCATTGAAGAACACACAGTTTGGCTTCTGCAAAGGACGAGGCACAAGAGAAGCAATCTTCTGTCTACAGATACTACTACAGCGATGCTACGAACATCAGAAAGAAGTTTACATCTGCTTCATAGATTACGAGAAAGCCTTTGACTCAGTCGACCACGACCGACTAGCAGCTCTATTAAAACAACTGCGACTAGATAAAAACGACATCAACTTCATCATTGCTCTTTATTGGAAGCAAACAGCCCAACTCCGATATGACAACGAATTGACAGACCCAACACCAATACAAAAAGGTGTACGACAAGGCTGCCCACTTTCACCCAGTCTTTTCAACATCTACTCTGAGCAGATTTGTCGGGTTATGAAATTTTGATAAAAATAATAAAAAATAATAATTTTCCGAAAAATGCGCAAATCGCATTAATTATGTTAATGCGTGTATTAACATGCATAAATTATGATAATGTGTGTAATTATATGCATAAATTATGATAATCGCGGAGATAATCGTAGTAATGTATGCGGATGCTTGCGATTATGTTACTGTGAGCAGTTATGATAATTAGGCTTAGCTTCGTTTATCCATTGTTATATCAATCAGGATAATACGAATATCATCGATTAAACGTTTACCGATTATCTTAGTGTGTGTTATGATATTTTAGGTCTCCATTTTATATCTCATCGCAGGATACAGTTATCAAGAATAAGATAGTATTGCATGGACTTGGAAAGAAGCACTCGAACAGTTGGTGTTAAGCAATTTTATTCTAAACAAGCACATGACACTTTCTTATCCAAAAGCAAGTATACGTCAATAAATTCATGGACAAGATTATGCAGTAACGAAAATGAATGACTAAAAATACTTCTTCATTGGCGTGATTATGCAGTTAACGAAAATGAATGACTACAACATTTCTTATTCATGTAACTCGACGACAGCAACTGCTTTGCACGATCAGTTGATATTGAACGCACCACCTCAAAATGGCAACCCTTTTTGAAACGCAAAGACAATTTTTTTTGTCTTATTCGTGTGCGTGCTGTGTGTGCGTTGTCCCCTTGTAATATTAATTAATTCTTAGAGCCGGGAGTTGTGTCGTTAGCTTGTGTGGTGTGGAAGGATACAAACAACGGCCAGAAGTTTTCTCTGGGTTGGGCGTGGCTGCCGCGAGCCCCTGCTGCTCCCTCGCTCGGCGTGTCTCGGCTTGTGCGCTCTCTCTCTCTCCACTGCTGGACGACGAGTTGGCACGACGCTCGGTGACGCCCGGTGACGTCCGAGTCGTGCTGCTCTTGCGCTCTCTCTCCCTCTACTGCTAGATGACGAGTTGGCACGACGCTCGGTGACGCCCAGTGACGTCCGAGTCGTGCTGCTCTTGCGCTCTCTCTCCCTCTACTGCTAGATGACGAGTTGGCACGATGCTGTCCTTGAAGATGCTCGGTCGCTCGTGTCGCTCGGTGGCGCTCGGTGGCGCTCGGTGGCGCTCGGTGTCGCTCGGTGGCGCTCGGTGGCGCCCGGTGGCGCCCGGTGGCGCTCGGTGGCGCTCGGTGGCGCTCGGTGGCGCAGCTCTGCTGACGCTCGACGGCGCTCGGCGGCGCTCGGCGGCGCTCGGCGGCGCTCGGCGGCGCTCGGCGGCGCTCGGCGGCGCTCGGCGGCGCTCGGCGGCGCTCGGCGGCGCTCGGCGGCGCTCGGCGGCGCTCGGCGGCGCTCGGCGGCGCTCGGCGGCGCTCGGCGGCGCTCGGCGGCGCTCGGCGGCGCTCGGCGGCGCTCGGCGGCGCTCGGCGGCGCTCGGCGGCGCTCGGCGGCGCTCGGCGGCGCTCGGCGGCGCTCGGCGGCGCTCGGCGGCGCTCGGCGGCGCGGCTCTGCTGGCGCTCGGTGGCGCTCGGTGGCGCGGCTCTGCTGGCGCTCGGTGGCGCTCGGTGGCGCTCGGTGGCGCTCGGTGGCGCTCGGTGGCGCTCGGTGGCGCTCGGTGGCGCTCGGTGGCGCTCGTTCGGAAGACTTTGACTCTCTTTCTCCACTGCGGGATGACGAGTCGGTTTTGGTTGATGCTGGTTGATCTGGGTGTGTATTAGACACACGGCGCATTCGATGGCGCTGTCCTCTTCCTCACAGCCGTTTGACCAGGCTTTCTCCACTGTTTCGCGCTCTCTGCTTTGCTCGCTTGGTCGACGCTTGGCGATCTCCGCCCTTTTACAGGTTGATTGCTTGTCGTCGCTCGTCACTCTCTCTGCTCCGTGCTTCCCTTGTTCGTGCAGCTGCCAGCTTCACTCGCACTTAACTTCGTTCTGCGAGAAGCGACACCTGCTATCGGCATCGGTGTTTCGTTTCCTCACGACGCTCCGCCAGCCGGAGAACGGCTGAAACCCAACCCCGACCCAGGTTGAACTCAGACTTCTGCGACTCGAACGACCCCTCCTCGTTCCATCACTTCTCGAGGCACGATCTGCCCCCGCTCTCTTGCGAGCCCTGTCGCAACGCTGCGTCGCAAGCCGAGTTGCGAGACCGAGCACGACTCGACCCAGACTGACTGTTCGCTGTCTGCGCCCGTGCCTAACTCAAAACGTGACTCCCCTCTACGCATTCCTTGCGAGCAGGCAACAAAAAACACAAACAGAGCGAGAAGAAGCAGACACCCCCGCGACCCCTCCTCGCGACCTTTCCTAACCCTCCAAGCATTCATGGGCCATCTGTTTGTGCAGTTTAATGGCCGTCTCACAGATTCCTGGTGTGTTTGTAGTGGGTTGTTTTCATTATTTAATTTTAAAAAAAATATATATAGATATAATAAAAAAAAAAAAATTCTTAATTATTCTTAATATTAATAACGGAAAACAGGGCATAGATACAACAATCCGCCCTTTTAAAAATTATCAGTGGTTGATTTGGCCACTGGCGAATTTTTAAACAAAGTAAATGCCCTGTTTTTTTCGTTATAAATCCATCAGCCGCCCTCACTCTCGGCGGTTATTTCTCACAACGCGCGCGTATGTATCACAATCTTAACATGGTTACATTTGAAATAAGCAAAGAAATAAAACACTACGTTAAACATCGGTACTAATCCATAACGCATTCCTTCCAAAGCGCGCGCATATGTATCACAATCTTAACATGGTTACATTTGAAATAAGCAAGGAAAATACAACAAAACGTTAAACATCAACACCACAAGTTACATTGATTCTCAACCATCATAACTACGGCGGATATTATTTTTTTTATTTTTGTTAAATCCTGGGAAACGCTAGGTAGCGGTTTCGAACGCATTTATGCGTTACCTTCCTCATATTACCTCGTCGCCATAATTTTTCCAAGCTCCGAGTGTCTGGTTTACCACTTATCACTTTGATCATTCGATCACGGTTTTCCGGTTCGTTTTTGTAATTTCCCCTCTCACTCTCTCGCGTCGTGGGAGTGTGTGGTGTAAAATTGTGCTGCACATAATCAGAATTCGCGCACACAACCAACTTCTGTACTCCGTTATCAATGGCATTCGCTCTCTCTGCGATTACATGCACATTTGCCGAGTCAGCGTGTCGATTTAATTCCGTGCCTCGTAATGTTGCCCTTTTGGTTTGTACGAGTGGGTTGGATTTCAACACCATTCCCGATACGTCATGGACATTCGTCTGCATTTCAGCACTCCGATCCACATTAATTTTTGTTTCATTTGGATATTTTCCATTCAGAAGCTCACGCCTGTACTTCCCAGGGTGGGTCTCTGTGTTCCCTCTCCCTGCACTATTATCGCTCTCTTTTGCGACGCGTGGCACTGTTTTTCCTGTGCGCTCTCTCTGTCTCTGCTGTCTGTTATCTACTGTCCGATCACGCTTCAATTCCGCCCTGTCCTTGTATTTGATCCGCGCGTCATTTACAAGAGCACTGTCCGCGTTTCTTACCGCATCGTATGCATTTGATGTTTCCCGGTTGTGGTGGTATTTGCCCGCCCTGTCACCTGCAGCCTGCTTGTATTTCCCAATGAGGCCAGGGTTTAACAAAACCTCAGCGTGCGTGGCGCGTATGGGCTGCTCGCTCTCAATCACTGTGGGTGGTTCATCACGTATTTGGACCGCATTCTGTGTTATTCCTCTATTCCCTCCTGGTATAGCCGGTGGAGAAATTGGTCGGAATTGGACCGATTGTGTTTGACCTCCCATTCTGTGATTCTCCTGAATGTTCGCATCCATACCTCCGCAGTCTGTGTACCACCTTCCCGCTAGATGGTTATCTTGACATCTTTGTGTGTAATTTGAACCTTGCGTATGTAGTGGCTTTTGGTGTTGATATGATTCTGCCCTTGGTCTCCACATTCTGCGATTCTCCTGAATGTTCGCCTCCGTACCTCCGCAGTCTGTGTACCACCTTCTCGCTAGATGGTTATCTCGCCATCTTTGTGAGTAATTTTGACCTTGCGTGTGTCGTGGCATGGGGTGTTGATATGGTTCTGCTCTGAACCTCCCCCTGCGATTCTCCTGAATGTTCGCCTTTGTGCCGCTCTCATTCTCGTGCCCCCCTCTCTCTGGGTTATTTTGCCATGTGTGCGTGCGTCTTTGCTCCTCCCTGCATTGTGGGACTGCTCGGTGATTTTTATTCCTCTCTGAGAGGCTGGGTTCCTTATCCCTCTCCCTGTGTTCTGGATCCGAATTATGATTCTTAGCTCTGTATAACCATGCCATGTACGCCTTGCTCTCTATGCGGCGTAAGGATGCGGTTTCTGGATTCAAAACCATTCTCACCCTTTCTGTAATCTCTGGGCTCAAGGATTCAAAAAACATAATTTTGAACATTTTATCTCCTTCGTGGTATCGATTCACATCGCCTGCGTAATACGCTCTTTTAAATTGTAAAAGGTAGTCACGTGGGTCTTGGTCCATGCCCTGGGTCATCGATTTTACAGCATAAAACCCCTCAGTGAGTGTCGAATATTCTCCAAACTTCCGAATCACTGCCAGGCTCAGTTGTTTAAAATCATTTCTAACCTTGTGTGGTAGTGAATTTACCCATGGGATAGATTCTTTATGTAGGCTCCGTTTCAACAAACTCGCTTTTTCATCCCGTCTCCTCAGCCCTCTAATCATTGCCTCCTCTTCTACTGTTGCGATATGTGTGTGTATATCCATAGTCTGATTGTGTGGGTCAAAATCGGGAATTCTGACTAGAGCCTTGTCCATCAATTTAAGGGTTTTACTGTTGAATAGGTATTCTGAAAGTTGATCGCCGTCAGCGTCATCATCAAACAAGTTATCATCAGGCAATCTGTCACTTTGGTCTGTGCTGTGTCGGGCGTGTTTCAGCGGTGTGCATTTTCTGTGTGCACGCCCAGTCGCTCGTGTTGCCATTTCCCTTCAGTTTTTGCCTCTGCCCTTAGTGAAGAATGTCCTGGTAGCTTTACTTTAACTTTTGTGCGATCAGTCCCTGGACTCTGTCCACGTACCCAAGAGTGTGATTTAATGTTACTTCCATATTTATTCTGTGGATCAACGTCTGTGAGTTTCGCTGGTGTCGCGAGCACTGATTTCTCCTCCCTTACGATGGTGTGAGGACATTTTTCCTCGTTTATTAGAGACGATTTCTCTCCCGTTTCCTTTCCAAATTTTTCCTCATTCCACAATCCCTGTCTGTATGCCTGTGTGGGAAGGCATGAGTCCTGTCCTGCCTTCTCTGCAGTTTTTGCATCGTGTTCGCCTTCGTTACATTTTATCCAGTCAATTAGTTTCCCCCGAGGTGTGTTCGTGTTATCGATACAGCTCCCTTCCCATATGTCTCTCTGACTATACTGCTTTGTAACAGATCGGTTGGTACGTTTCAATACGAGCTCCCAGTATTCCGTAATCCATTCAAAAATTATTCTTAATCCTAGCATCTCAAGTGGCAGGAGTTACTTTGACCTTTCCTTTCAGAGTGCATATAAAACAATTATCTCACAGAGTGTGGTCAGTTTGACTCGAGCTATTCTGTAATTTTCAGATTCAGAGTGCGTACCTCTAACACCATTTATCACAGGATGCAATCGGTTTGATACGATATTATCTTAATTCCACTGTCTTTTTTTTCAACCTGCTATTCTGGGTTTTAACCTCAGAGGGCGTTTTTTTTTTGTTTAACGCCCGTTTACAATCACCATGCAATGTTCGATCACGATATTCTAGTTAACACGTAGTGATTCATTCCTTCATCCATGCAAAACACTGTCTGCGAGAGATCCCGGACGACGCCACCCATTATGTTGTATGTGTCGGGTTATGAAATTTTGATAAAAATAATAAAAAATAATAATTTTCCGAAAAATGCGCAAATCGCATTAATTATGTTAATGCGTGTATTAACATGCATAAATTATGATAATGTGTGTAATTATATGCATAAATTATGATAATCGCGGAGATAATCGTAGTAATTTATGCGGATGCTTGCGATTATGTTACTGTGAGCAGTTATGATAATTAGGCTTAGCTTCGTTTATCAATTGTTATATCAATCAGGATAATACGATTATCATCGATTAAACGTTTACCGATTATCTTAGTGTGTGTTATGATATTTTAGGTCTCCATTTTCATATCTCATCGCAGGATACAGTTATCAAGAATAAGATAGTTTTGCATGGACTTGGAAAGAAGCACTCGAACAGTTGGTGTTAAGCAATTTTATTCTAAACAAGCACATGACACTCTCTTATCCAAAAGCAAGTATACGTCAATAAATTCATGGACAAGATTATGCAGTAACGAAAATTAATGACTAAAATACTTCTTCATTGGCGTGATTATGCAGTTAACGAAAATGAATGACTAAAACATTTCTTATTCATGTAACTCGACGACAGCAACTGCTTTGCACGATCAGTTGATATTGAACGCACCACCTCAAAATGGCAACCCTTTTTGAAACGCAAAGACAATTTTTTTTTTAGTCTTATTCGTGTGCGTGCTGTGTGTGCGTTGTCCCCTTGTAATATTAATTAATTCTTAGAGCCGGGAGTTGTGTCGTTAGCTTGTGTGGTGTGGGAGGATACAAACAGCGGCCAGAAGTTTTCTCTGGGTTGGGCGTGGCTGCCGCGAGCCCCTGCTGCTCCCTCGCTCGGCGTGTCTCGGCTTGTGCGCTCTCTCTCTCTCCACTGCTGGACGACGAGTTGGCACGACGCTCGGTGACACCCGGTGACGTTCGAGTCGTGCTGCTCTTGCGCTCTCTCTCCTTCTACTGCTAGATGACGAGTTGGCACGACGCTCGGTGACGCCCGGTGACGTCCGAGTCGTGCTGCTCTTGCGCTCTCTCTCCCTCTACTGCTAGATGACGAGTTGGCACGATGCTGTCCTTGAAGATGCTCGGTCGCTCGTGTCGCTCGGTGGCGCTCGGTGGCGCTCGGTGGCGCTCGGTGGCGCTCGGTGGCGCTCGGTGGCGCTCGGTGGCGCCCGGTGGCGCTCGGTGGCGCTCGGTGGCGCAGCTCTGCTGACGCTCGACGGCGCTCGGCGGCGCTCGGCGGCGCTCGGCGGCGCTCGGCGGCGCTCGGTGGCGCTCGGTGGCGCTCGGTGGCGTGGCTCTGCTGGCGCTCGGTGGCGCTCGGTGGCGCTCGGTGGCGCAGCTCTGCTGGCGCTCGGTGGCGCTCGGTGGCGCTCGGTGGCGCTCGGTGGCGCTCGGTGGCGCTCGTTCGGAAGACTTTGACTCTCTTTCTCCACTGCGGGATGACGAGTCGGTTTTGGTTAATGCTGGTTGATCTGGGTGTGTATTAGACACACGGCGCATTCGATGGCGCTGTCCTCTTCCTCACAGCCGTTTGATCAGGCTTTCTCCACTGCTTCGCGCTCTCTGCTTTGCTCGCTTGGTCGACGCTTGGCGATCTCCGCCCTTTTACAGGTTGATTGCTTGTCGTCGCTCGTCACTCTCTCTGCTCCGTGCTTCCCTTGTTCGTGCAGCTGCCAGCTTCACTCGCACTTAACTTCGTTCTGCGAGAAGCGACACCTGCTATCGGCATCGGTGTTTCGTTTCCTCACGACGCTCCGCCAGCCGGAGCACGGCTGAAACCCAGCCCCGACCCAGGTTGAACTAAGACTTCTGCGACTCGAACGACCCCTCCTCGTTCCATCACTTCTCGAGGCACGATCTGCCCCCGCTCTCTTGCGAGCCCTGTCGCAACGCTGCGTCGCAAGCCGAGTTGCGAGACCGAGCACGACTCGACCCAGACTGACTGTTCGCTGTCTGCGCCCGTGCCTAACTCAAAACGTGACTCCCCTCTACGCATTCCTTGCGAGCGGGCAACAAAAAACACAAACAGAGCGAGAAGAAGCAGACACCCCCGCGACCCCTCCTCGCGACCTTTCCTAACACTCCAAGCATTCATGGGCCATCTGTTTGTGCAGTTTAATGGCCGTCTCACAGATTCCTGGTGTGCTTGTGTAGTGGTGGTGTTGACGTGCGCCGACAGTGATGGATTACGGGGCGGCGCGGGGTGCGGGGTTGGGCACGCATGTGGGCGTGGTGTGGACGCGCGCGCCGGGAGTGAGTGAGTACGGGGCGGCGTTGCGTAGGGGATTGTGCACGCTGACACGAGGTGAGAAAAGGGGATCGTGGGCAGCGCGCAGTGATTGGTCAAATGGGATGGGTGCTCTCAGCGACGTCCGCAGGATGGACATAAAAGAGGACGCGCGGGAACACTCGGGGTTGTTGTTAACCAGTTGAAGATTGAAGACGGAGTTGAAGAAGTAGTGCCCTGAGACCCCTAGTCCCGCTGTCCTTGTCAGGACCGGGGCCCTGTGTGGCTCGGAGGCGAGACTGTGGGACCCGTGGTCCGACGCCCATGTGGGTCGGGACTGTGGGACCCAGAGTCGAGACGGACATCCCGGCTGGGTGTGTTCCGAGAGGCTACGGGGCGTAAGAGCCCGTGTTGGTGTAGCCGGGAGAACCGTGTGGGTTAGGCTGGTGTTAGCCACCCGTGTAACTAAGTGGGTGTTGGTCACCCGAGTAACTATAGCTGGTGTTAGTCACCCGTCTAACTATAGTTGGTGAAATAAAAGAGTGTGCTACCCGTGAAGTCGTCTCCCGCCGAGTTACTACATTACAACTGGCGTCAGAAGTAAACCTGTCTTCAAAGGAAAGAATGGATAATAGGAAGACTACCCGTACCCACGAGCGAGATCGGGAAGACGACGGCGTACCGGAGACACAAACCTCGGAAGGAGAGGACGAGGAGTTGCCGCCAATGCAGCACTTCGCGGCGATGGCCGACGCTCCGCTTGCCTCCGACACCAGCCTACAGGACGCACACTCCCGCCTGGCGGAGTTGCTGCTTGCCGCCGCTGCAATTTTGGCGGACATCACCGTTTCAGTGGGCGGAGGGACGGCTGCGGGGTTGGAGGAGGGAGCGCGGCTGGAGGGATCCCGCCAGAAGGCGCTTCGCACCAAAAGTTTTGAAGTTGGCGCCGTTTTTGAGGGTCCGCCTTCGGTTGGCGGGAAGCGCGGACACCACGTGGGCGGAGATCTCCTCTCAGCGCAGCCCGCGTCATCGGCGCGCGCCAGAGCTCTCCATCATGCGCCTGCAGACGGAGCCGACATTTTCTATAACCACAGCGGCGCGCGGGAAAATCATTCCTCGTAGGCCGACGACCGGGTCTTCCAGCAACGATTGCCCGCGCTGACGGCGTTCAAGGCGGACGGGGGCGACTGGGGAGCCTTCCAACGAAGGTTCCTCGCACATCAAGAAATGTCGGGGTGGTCCGACACCACTGCCCTACGCGCGCTGCCAGCGACGCTCGACGACGACGCGCTTGCAGCCTTCACATCTGCCCCAAGGTTGTCTCGCTCAACGCTCCAGGCCGCGCTACATCTAATGGCCAAGGTGTTCGGCCCGCCCTCGACCTGTCGCCACCATTTCTACGAACGGCACAAGGTGGTTGGAGAAACAACGCTCGCCTATCGCACGGCGCTGCTCGCCCTGGCGGACGCAGCTTTTCCCCGCATGGACAAGAAGGGGAAGGACGCCATGGTGATGGAGCAGCTGCTGGCGTTGGCTCACGACCTGGGAGTCCCCATCAATACGGCGGACGAAATGGACATCTGCTCCCTGGGGATTGCCACGAGTATTCACGCATGCGAGGTCCTCAAGCGCAAGCGGACGGTCATCTGCGCATCGGCGGGGATCGCGGCACCTGCCGCCACGGTTGCCGAGCCTCAGCCTGCTGCGGCTCGGGAGGAGGCCTTCGCCGTATCAAGTCCGGGGGAGTGGAGAACGGGAGGTCGTTCGCCCACACGCTCATCCCGCAAGCTGGAGCAACCGAAACCTACGACGTCCCTCGTCATCTGCTACAACTGCGGCCTTCGGGGTCACGTCGCGTCCGGGTGCCGGGCTCCGCGTCAGCGCGCCACGGGACCACGTCCGGACGACGACCAGGGCCACAAGTCGTCCCAGCTAAACCCGGCAAGTCGCGGCACCTCACACGCTCGGTCCACATATACGGCACACTCGGGTCGCCGCTTCGCGGTGGGGGGACCGCGTATGGGTACCGGGGATTCGGTTCGGCGAGGGGGGTTCGTACACGGCCCGAAAGCGGTCGAATGGTCCAAATTGGCCCACAGGATGGTGGCTGTGTCGGCCGGGTCGTCCGTGGTAACGGGGTTTATTGACGGGGTTGAGGTCCGGGTGCTTGTGGACACGGGTGCGTCAGCCACTATCATTTCGGACCTTATTTATAACATCCTCCCCGTCCAATGTCGACCCCTTTTGCCGGTGGACGTACAATTTTACGCGGCAAACGGGGGATCCTTGGGGATCATCGGCCAGATTCGGGCGACTATTTCTATTGGCGATATCAAATTGGCGGGTCCTATTTTTGTATCATCATCGCTGGCAGTTCCTTGTTTACTAGGTACGGACTTTCTGGCTAAAATGCCCATCAAAATTCTCATAGATCAGGCCTGCATTGAGCTTCCATCGGGACGGCGGGTTGCATTTTTGACGAGTCCTACTAAAATACGCACGGTTTGTGCGACGGTGCAGGCGCTGGCAACTCAGACTGTACGGGTACCCCCGGGATCGCAAATGTTGGTACCCCTTCGATTGAGGAAACCCCTCGGGGTGGATGCGGGGGGACAGGGAGTTCTGTTGGGGCCGTCTAACAGAGCTGTTGGGGGCCTCGGCTTAGCGGTGGCTCAGACCATGGTGCGGGCGGACAGTGAGCCGTTCGTTATGGTCCTGAATACGGGGTCGCGGCCAGCCGTAATTACACAGGGAACAGTGCTGGCTCACGCGGCGCCGCTACCCGTCGAGGAACAGCTCGTTGCTCACGCGGATTCGAGGGTCGATACGCATCCTCAAATTGAGGAGGGGACAGAGTGGTTGGACTCGTTGTGTGCTGGATCTAGCAACTTGTCTAGTGTGCAATTGGGTGCGTTGAGGGGCTTGCTTCTCGAATTCGCTGACGTGTTTAGCAGACACAAGTATGATATTGGCTGCACAGACCTGTTGCGCCACCACATAGCGACGGGGGACGCGGCCCCTATTCGACAGAATCCCTTCCGGCTCAGCCCAGCCGAGAAGGAGCATGTGCAGTCGGCGGTTAATGACATGTTGGCGGCCGACATTATTTCGCCCTCTTCCAGTCCGTGGGGTGCTCCCATCGTCCTTGTTAAAAACAGGACGGGTCCTTGCGGTTCTGTGTCGATTTCCGCCGCCTAAACAAAATCTCAATGGCCGACGCGTATCCGCTCCCCAGGATGGATGAGTCGCTGGATGCCTTGGCGGGAGCACAGTTTTTTCGACGCTTGATCTGCTTTCGGGATTTTGGCAATTGCCCCTCGATGACGAATCGAAACCAAAAACCGCTTTTCGGACACCGGGAGGCCTATTTGAATTCAACCGATTGCCCATGGGCTTACATTCCGCTCCCGCCACGTTCCAGAGGCTCATGGAATTGGTTTTGTCAGGACTCCAATGGGACACCTGTTTGATTTACCTCGATGATATCATCGTTTTCAGCCGGACTTTTGAGGAGCACCTCCAGCGACTGAGAGCGGTGTTCCTCAGGATGCGTTCCGCTAAACTTAAATTTAAACCGGCAAAATGTTACCTGCTTCGGGAATCGGTCAGGTACTTGGGCCATATCGTTAGCCGTTCAGGGATCTCGACAGACCCTGCTAAGATGAACTGCGTCAGCTCATGGCCAACGCCAACCTCGGTCACTGAAGTCCGCAGCTTCATAGTATTCGCCTCCTACTACCGTCGTTTTGTCAAACAATTTGCCACCATAGCCAGGCCCCTGCACGCTCTGACGGCTAAGGGTGTGAGGTTTCACTGGGGGCCGGAAGAGGAGGCTGCGTTCTGCTCCCTTCGTGACGCCTTGGTGCGGGCTCCCCCCTTGTGTTACCCCGATTTCACGCAACCGTTTCTGCTCGACACGGATGCCAGTAACACGGGTATCGGGGGAGTGCTCTCACAGGTGGTCGGAGGGGTCGAACGAGTGGTCGCCTACGGTAGCAGATTTCTGTCACCTGCGGAACAACGCTACTGCGTAACGCGTCGTGAATTGCTGGCGATTGTTTTTTTTATACAGCAGTTCAGGCCGTATCTTTACGGCCGTCCTTTTGTGGTTCGTACGGACCATGCGGCTCTCCAATACGCTATGCGGGTGGCGCAACCCTCCGGCCAATTGTCCCGATGGTTGGAGGTCCTTCAGGACTACCAATTCACGACGATTTACCGTAAGGGATTGCGCCACTCGAATGCGGATGCCTTGTCGCGATTGCCGCCGCGCACGGAATGCGCATGTCTGCTGGGATCGGCGCGGTGTAAACCCCCTGTCGCCGCCCCCGCGGAAGTTTTGCTCGCAGCCACTGACACTATGGGGGTCGCTGCTCCCACGGGGACGGACTCGTTACTAGCGTTGCCTCTCATCGAGTGGGGCCGTCTCCAAATGGCCGACAGCTCCCTACTCACGCTACGTCGGAAGGTTGACGCTCCCGGAGGGGGGGAAATGCGGGTCGGTTCCTGGGTGTGCAGACAGGGCCTCTTGATGAAGTGGGACAACATGTCTCGGCGTCACGCGCTCGTTGTGCCATTTGCTATGCGGGGTAGGGTCGTTCTGGCTGCTCATGAACGACTCATGCATCTGGGTTTTCACAAAACGCTTGCCCTAATCCAGCGAGACTACTATTGGCCGGGGATGGGCAACGACGTGGCGAACATCCTTAAGGGATGTGTAGGGTGCGCCCAAAGAAAACCGCCACCGATAGCGGCTAATCCACCGCTGCAATCCATTCAGGTTTCACGCACAAACGAACTGGTTGCGCTCGACATCTTGGGGCCTTTTCCCGCTACACCTAGGGGTAATAAGTACCTGCTGGTTGGCGTAGAGTACTTCACCCGTTGGCCCATGGCATGGCCACTCGTCAACCAGTCGGCTGCGGCAGTGGCGGACGCCTTTGTCCAGGGCTATGTTTTGGACAAGGGCGCCCCCGAACGCTTGCTGACGGACCAAGGGAAAAAATTTTCGAGTGTTTTTTTGTGCGAGGTGTGCGACCTGTTGGGTACAAAGAAAGTGCGTACCTCCCCGTACCACCCGCAGACTGACGGAATGGTTGAACGTCTGAACAGGACCATTACTTCTATGCTGTGCCAACAGGTCTGCAACGATCAGGTTGATTGGGACTTACAGGTACCTGGGGTACTCGCGGCCTATCGAATGGCCCCTCATGCGGCGACGGGGTTTTCCCCATTTTTTCTCATGTATGGGCGGGAGGCCGATCCGGCCATAAACGTCCAACTGGGGATTTCCCAGCCACGCGAAAAATCTAAATTGGCAGACTACATCAAATTTAATATCGCCAAACTGGCTGAAGCGCGAGAGGCTGCGAGATTGAATTCGCGGTCTCGGCAGATCGCGAACGAAAGGTTGCATGAACGAAGGGTGCATACGCACGATTGGAAACCAGGCGATAAGGCCTGGCTGCATTGTCCACATACACCGTTGGCTACGTCCCCTAAATTGTTGAGACCATGGAGGGGACCGGTGGAAATTGTGCGTGTTGCACGACCCCAGAGTATACAGATTAAATGGGAAAAACGCCGTTGGTACGTGCACCCCTCCCGACTGAAACCCTTCGCGGCACCGCGTGACCCCACTTTGTGCCGTGGCGACCGAGCGTGTGATGTGGCCGTCGACTCGGGGAGGGATGTGTCGCAGGCTGATCCTCACGTGTCTCCGCCTGACCCACCCCCAGGTGTCTCGGACCTGACGGCTGTTGACCGTCGGGAACCGGAACCCCGCGGCACGCGCGGATCTCCGATGCCTGGCCCGTGCCTTCCTGGACTGCCGGCACCACCAGACGGTCAACCGCGTCGGGTGCCGTACGACGGACCGGCAAGGCGGACTCGTGCTAGGACACAACACTTGTTTTATTATGTTTTATTTTTATTATTTTATTACTTCCCTTCTACGTGACTTTACCGAAAGAACCAAGAAGACACAACACTTTTCATGAAGAAAAAAAAAAAAAAAATTTCAAACCCCAGCTCGCCGCCGCGTTCCCCCTCTGCCGGGGTAATGTCCCGTTCAAGGGGCGCTCGGAAGGAATGGGACGCTGCACGAGTCGGAAATTTTTTTTTCTTGCATACACATTTATTGTTGTCACTCGCCGGATGGTACATATTGTTCTTGTTGTGTTGTTGTGATTGTTGTTGTGTTACGGGGCACACATGGGGGGGGGGGGAGTAATAAATTTTTATAGCAGCCGGGTCGGCTGCGAGCTATGTGGTAGGGGGTGATGTAGTGGTGGTGTTGACGTGCGCCGACAGTGATGGATTACGGGGCGGCGCGGGGTGCGGGGTTGGGCACGCATGTGGGCGTGGTGTGGACGCGCGCGCCGGGAGTGAGTGAGTACGGGGCGGCGCGGCGTAGGGGATTGTGCGCGCTGACACGAGGTGAGAAAAGGGGATCGTGGGCAGCGCGCAGTGATTGGTCAAATGGGATGGGTGCTCTCAGCGACGTCCGCAGGATGGACATAAAAGAGGACGCGCGGGAGCACTCGGGGTTGTTGTTAACCAGTTGAAGATTGAAGACGGAGTTGAAGAAGTAGTGCCCTGAGACCCCTAGTCCCGCTGTCCTTGTCAGGACCGGGGCCCTGTGTGGCTCGGAGGCGAGACTGTGGGACCAGTGGTCCGACGCCCATGTGGGTCGGGACTGTGGGACCCAGAGTCGAGACGGACATCCCGGCTGGGTGTGTTCCGAGAGGCTACGGGGCGTAAGAGCCCGTGTTGGTGTAGCCGGGAGAACCGTGTGGGTTAGGCTGGTGTTAGCCACCCGTGTAACTAAGTGGGTGTTGGTCACCCGAGTAACTATAGCTGGTGTTAGTCACCCGTCTAACTATAGTTGGTGAAATAAAAGAGTGTGCTACCCGTGAAGTCGTCTCCCGCCGAGTTACTACATTACACTTGTAGTGGGTTGTTTTCATTATTTAATTTAAAAAATATATATATATAGATATAATAAAAAAAAAATCTTAATTATTCTTAATATTAATAACGGAAAACAGGGCATAGATACAACAGAACACTAGCAGATAAAAACATTGGTATTAAAGTCAATGGACAATACATCAACAACATCAGGTATGCCGACGACACTGCACTGCTGGCCGATTCGGAACAAGACCTACAACAAATCTTGGACGAGGTTGCCACAGAGAGTCAAATATGGGGCTTACGAATTAATAAAAAGAAAACAAAGGTTATGAAGGTCAGCCGAACTACAAGCGAAATAACAATCAAGCTTGGCAGCGAAAAATTGGAACAAGTACACCGATTTAAATACCTTGGTGTAATCATTGACGATCAGTTGAACCATGAAGTCGAAATCAAGAGCAGAATTGAACAAGCAAGGCAAGCATTTATTAAATGGAAAACACTCCTTGCAGACCGCAACTTGAGTACATCACTGAAACTGCGCACACTGAAATGCTACATCTGGTCAATTTTGCTGTACGGAGTAGAGACGTGGACACTGACAACAACAGCAACAAAAAGGCTCGAAGCTTTCGAGATGTGGCTGTATCGAAGAATGCTGAAAATCCCATGGACAGCCAAAACCACCAATACACAAGTTCTGCAAGATATGGGCACTGACAGGCAACTGCTGAAGACCATCATTAGCAGGAAGTGTTACTACCTAGGCCACATTGCCCGAAACGACCACAAATACCAGCTATTAAAACAAATCCTGGAAGGAAAAATCAAAGGGAAAAAACGACCAGGACGGCCAAAAACGACATGGCTCAGTAACATCAAAACATGGCTACAATTAACAACAGCACAAACTCTACACGCCGTGCTAGACCGGGACCAATATCATCGTGAAGTCGCACACGCCGTTAGGCAGCACTAAAGAAGAAGAAGAAGATCACACTGTACCCAGCCAACCGTGCTAATTTGAGGTGTGGTTATAGTTGTGGTTATTTTATGGTTGTTTTGGTTATTGTTGTGGTGGTGATTGTGGTTGGTGCAGGTGCTGGGATGAAGGATGCGTTCCATGTCCCCTGCGGCTCCAACAGCGATGGCTCCAGCCACCACTGCCGCCCCTGTGCCACATGGGTCACATGACCTCGCCTCCCAGCATACCTTGCAGTCGTCATTGATTCTGGGGCATCTTTACCTCCTGCATCTCTATAGGAGCTCTCACTTCCTCCACACACTCTCCTCCTACCTCTCCTCTCTCTCCCTCTGTCTCCCTCCACTCTCTCCCTGTGTCTCTATCCTCCCCCTCTTTCTAGGTGGTCCAGGTTAAGGGGTCAGGAGTTTACTGGCTGCACTCCGACCTTTGACCTTGGCTGTCATCCGAGTGGAATTGTCGCACAACAGTCAACCCATAGAATCAAGATCTGTCCCGTAACCTCCTCCTCCTGCACCAAGCCTGGAACAGCAGTCAACCTGTGGCACCCGGATCTGTCCCATGACCTCCTCCTGCACCTAGCCTGGCACAGCAGTTAACCCATGGCGCCTGGATCTGTCCCGTGACCTCCTGCATTTAGTCCGGTACAGCAGTCAACCCATGGCACCTGGGTTGTTGTGATGACATCACCGCCACATCGTGGCGAATGGCGGTCATTGTCGTGAGTTTGTGGGCTTGTGAGTGTGTGACTATCATGTCGTGTGTGTGAGTTGGATGGTAGGGGTGTGTTTATATGGGTGAATGTGTGTGGGTGTGTGAGTATCGTGTTGAGTATGTGAGTGATGGTATGTGACAGTGTGAATGTGATGGTGAGTATCATGGTGAGTGCAAGCAATACTGACTTTTTCTCCCTCCCTCCCTTTACCCACTCTTCCCCCCTCTCCCTCTACCCACTCTTCCCCCCTCTCCCTCTCTCCCTCACTCTCCCCTACTCCCTCTACCTCCCCCTCCTTTCTCCTGTAATTACCTCGCCTGTTTTACAGAAGGTCGTGGGTTCCATCCCTACCCTCACACATGCTGTATATTTTGAGTTTGCGTGTCTCTCTCCGTGGTCGCGTTCAGAGTGTTTGGTTTCTATAAATGTCGACGTGATGATAAGCCACTTGGTTGACCTATCATTTGTGGCCTTTTCCCTTCTGAAGACGAGCTGTGTAGCTCGGTGGGCCTTACCTGGTAAAATATAAATAGTTTAGTTTCCTCTCTCCCCCCCTCCCCCAGCACAACAACAAGAAGTAGGAGGAGAATGGTTTGTCTCCCAAGCCAAGCCCTTCCGGGTCCACCTTCATGATCCTCCCTCTGCGGGGGGGGGGGAAGATCCCCTCGCACAGGGTTACGGTACCCCACCCACACACGCACAGGGTTACGGTACCCCACCCACACACACATGGGTACAGTGCCCCCGCCACACAAACACACAGGGGTACGGTACCCCCCACCCACATGCCAGGCTACGGGCACCACACAAAGACCCAAAGGCTCGCACATAGATCCATAGACTCACACAGAGACCCATAAACAAACACAAAAACAATCTACTTGCACAATGACCCATATAATCATCACAGAGACCCAAAGATGCACAGAGACCCATAGACTCACACAGAGACCCATTGACTCACGCAGAGACCAATTGACTCACACAGACCCATAGACTCACACAGATACCCATAGACCAGTGGTTCTTAACCTTGTTGGAGGTACTAAACCCCACCAGTTTCATATGCGCATTCACCATACCCTTCTTAATTGGAAAAGTAAAATGTGATTTTTTCAAATTCAAAACATGTTTTACTGGTGCACAAAATGAACCGTGCATCAACATCACTGTGTTCAAAGAACAAAACCAGCAAAACATGATTTTCACACAAAAACATAATAATGAATACTTACTGCAAATCAGTGTGACTTCTGCTGTTGCCTTTCAGAGATCAGTTCAGAAATGCGCGGCTTCACCTTGGCAAGTGCCACTCTCATGTCATTTTCGCAACAAAGTCAGTTCCTTTTCTTCATTTTTATGTCCAGCATCCTCGAAAAGGATTGCTCGCAAAGATATGTTGTAACAAACGGTATGAAAATCTCCAGGGCTTTCTTAGCAATAACAGGGTACGTTACCATTTGTTGACACCAAAACGTTGAGAGCGCTGTTGTTCTGAAGAGTTGCTGTTGAACCTGGCTCTGCTGAATTTCAATGATTTCGTCGAGGTATTCATCATTGACATCTGCTGTCTCAACACTAAACGTGAACGGCTGTCTCACCCATGATGGATATGACTCTCTTGTAGGAAAGTATCCGTCGAGAGACTTTGCAAGCTCATCTAAGTGCGTGGCAATTGCTTGCTTCAGTTCCGCGGGTACAGAAATGTCTCCGATTCCAGATACATCTTCGATCTTACTTACATAGTCGTCCAGCAGGGGAAAGTTTGCGAAGTTATCGTTCTCTGTTCGTCGTTTCCATAATGGTAGCTTTTTTTTAAAAGCCTTCAGGTTTTCTTCCGCTTCAATGATGTTGACTCCACCGCCCTGCTGATTGAGATGATTGAGAGCTGCGAAGATATCAGCCATGTACGTTAAAATGAGAATGAACTCAGAATTTTTTGAAGCAATCTGCATGACAATGTTGGTGCTCTTGCAAAAACAGGGCTAATTCCACACGCATGGCAAAAACACGATTCAGCACCTGTCCCCGAGATAACCACCGAATGTTAGAATGGTACAGAAGTACCTCGAATTCAGAGCCCATTTCTTTACACAGCTCACTAAAGATGCGGTGCCTCAGAGCACTATTTCGCACATAATTCACGCATTCCACTACAATTTTTAATACTTCTGTCAGTTTTGGAGGCAAGGTTTTTGTTGCCAACGCATGCCTGTGCAGCATACAATGCGTAACAATGATGTGTGGTGCATCGGCTTTCACTAGCGCACCAAAACCAGACTTTCTTCCCAGCATGACTGGAGCTCCGTCCGAACAAACTGCAGAAACCATATCCCACGAAAGATTGTTGTCTTTGAAGAAGTCATCCACAAATTTCTTCACATCGGCTGCCTTAGTTGTTGTAATAAGCTTACAAAATAAAAAATCTTCCTTTATCACGTCGTCTTTCACATAGCGCACGAATACAGCAAGCTGGCTTAGATTGGAAACGTCTGTGGTCTCGTCGAGTTGGAGGCTGAATTTTGCCGGGCTTGAAATCAGATCTGCAACTACTTGAGCCAATGTGTCTTTGCTCATGTCCTCTATTCTGTCGCTGATGGTGTCATTTGAAAGATGAATTTGGGATAACTTAACTTCAGCCGCTTTTCCCAGCATGATATTCGCCATCTTCAACACAGCTGGTTTTATGAGTGTTTCACCAATGGTGTGTGGTTTGCCCTGCTTTGCGATCAGGTAAGCAACATCGTACGATGCTGTGAGGATCGGTTTGTTGATGGGTACAAAGCCGAGAACAGGCAGAGTAGCCTTTTCATCGAATCTGGCTCTCTTCACCTTGAATTCAGCGAGCGTTGTGTTCTTGTATTCCCTATCTCCATGCAGCTTAAGGAAGTGTTACCTTAGTTTTGCCGGTGCTAGACTAGAATTGCTCAACTTGGCATTGCAAATCAAGCAGTTAGGACGCTGACTCCCATCACGTTCCGTTATACATGTGAATCCATATTGTACATATTCGTCCAACCACTTTCTTTTTTTGCTGGACATAGTATGAAGGGATTAAAATATTAAGAAAGAAATCACACGACGTACCATCACGACAGTTACAAGTCGACTACCGAGCGCACCAAATTCCCTGCAGCACAGATAGGCCAAGCGATGTAGCGTGATCACTTGCAGCCAATGATGGCCAAGCTGGACGTGTCATCACAAATCATATGAGTCGGGTGTGTGTCTTAACCTCCGCCGAACCCCTGACACTGACTCACCGAACCCCTGGGGTTCGATCGAACCCAGGTTAAGAACCACTGCCATAGACATACACAGAGATCCATGAACTCAAACAGGGACAATATACTTGCACAAAGACCCATACAATCACAGAGAGAAACATAGACACACACAGATACCCATACACTCACATAGAGACCCATATACTCAAACAGATATCCATAGACATACACAGAGGTCCATGAACTCACACAAAGACAATATACTTGCACAAAGACCCATAGACAATATAATCACACAGAGACCCATAGACTCATTACAGAGACCCATAGACTCACACAGAGACCCATTCATTCACGCAGAGACCAATTGACTCACGCAGAGGCCAATTCACTCACGCAGAGGCCAATTGACTCACGCAGAGACCAATTGACTCACGCAGAGACCAATTGACTCACACAGAGACCCATATACTCACACAAGAGACCCATATACTCACACACAGACCCATAGACTCACACAGAGACCCATAAACAAGCAAAGACAATATACTTGCACAATGACCCATATCATACAGAGACCCAAAGACACACAGAGACATATTGACTCACACAGGGACAAAGTACTTGCACAAAGACCCATAAAATCACAGAGACACAGACACACAGAGACCCAAAGACACACACAGAGAATATAATCACACAGATATCCATAGACTCACACAGAGACCCATAAACAAACACAAAGACAATATACTTGCACAATGACCCACATAATCATACATAGACCGAAAAACACACACAGAGACACATACTCGCACAGATACCCTTAGATATACACCGAGATCCATAGACTCACACAGAGACCCATAGCCTCACACAGAAACAATATACTTTCACAACAAACCCATTGAATCACACAGAGACACAGACTCACACAAAGACCCATAGACTCACACAGAGACCCATAGACTCACACAGAGACCCATAGACACACAGACCCATAGACTCACATCTTAGCCATGAACCCACATCAACACGGACTCATATCTGTGTAGTAAGTACTCAGGAGGCTTGACGACGGGATCGGAGGCACACTTATTTATTAACACAACTTGTATACAGTTAACGAGTATACACAGGACCTAAGGGGTAACGTCCCCTTACTCGGCTAACAGGGAGACACGACATCTAAGCCCCGCTAACCTAAGCCCAAGTCCTCCACTAGGGAGCTAAGGGAGGCTACCTGTCCCAGCCCTGGTCAAGCTGGGATCCGGCACCCTGAGTCCCCAGACCTGCTCGTCAGTCTGGGCTCTCGGGGCCACGCCACCGGCTAGCCCTGGTCAGCCCTTACAAGGACAGCGAGCCAGGGAAGCTCCGGGGCCTATTCTAGCTGGTCTTCCGTCTTCGCTGGTTAAAGCTGATGCTTCGACCTCGAGCCCTCCGGCTCACTACCTTTTATAGTCCTCGGCCCCCCCGGGAGGGGCCCGTGGGGGATGCAGGTGCGGACGTCGGTGCGAGCACCTCCTATGTGTACGGCCCTAACCACGCCCCTTGTGTTTGTTGGCCATCCGCTCCCATACACAATTACACCTCTACATCACCCCCCCTCGTACAGCTCGCAGCCGTCCCCGGCTGCAACAAAAACAGAATAAAGGTGCATCCCTCCCCAAAACCGTGTGTGCCTCGCGTAATTTCAACAAGAACCATGACAACCCTAACAACAACAACAACAACAACAGGAACAAGGTAGAAGAAGAAAGAGAAAAAAAATAACCCGGCGCACCCTCCCGAATAAATACCCCATTCCGCAAACCCAACATATATACACACTCTCCGGACGCCTCCCCCCCCCCACTGTCCGCAAGGGCCCCCCAACGGCCGACCTCACAATAGTCTGTGCGTTTTGGCGCGCGTTCTCGCGGCGGGCTCGTCACAAGGGCCCTTACCGGCACGCTCAGTGGCGGTTTTTGACGGTCCGGGTGCAAGAGAGTCTGGCGTCGCTGCCGAGTGACCCCCGACCCCTCCGGGAGGGGTTGGCGGGCGTGGACCCGTCACTCCTGTTGCACCTGGAGATGGAACAGTTGATGTCAGGTTAGGCGAGAGCAGCGACGTCGGTGAGTCGGCGAACCCCTCACACGTTTGGCCATGCGTGTGTGTGTGTGAACCACGGCCCGGCGCAATGAACGGTTTCAACCTTGAGGGGTGCACGTACCACCGACGCCTCCCCCATTTGACGCGAACACATTGCGGCCGTAAGACCTGTACGACCTCCACTGGCCCCCGCCACGGCCGTACCAACTTTGACGAGGTCGCCAGCGGCACCTGGGGACAGTGCAACCATGCCCTGTCCCCTGGTTTCCATTTGAACACATGTACCCGCCCCAGCCGAAGCCTCTCGTTCGCCCTCTGGCGGAGTTCAGAATTTTGCACGGCCGCTTCCCGCGCCTCAGATAATTTGCTGATGTTAAATTTAACGTGTTCGGACAAGGTAGACTTCGCCTGAGGCGCCGAGAGCTTCAGCTGGGTCGTCACAGGGGGGTTAGCCTCGCGGCCATACATTAAAAAGAAAGGGGAAAATCCGGTGGCCGCATGGGGAGCCATCCTGTAGGCCTGCAACACACCGGCTATGCGAAGGTCCCAATCTGTCTGGGATTCCGACACCTGCTGGGACAGCATAGACGTGATGGTCCGATGCAGCCGTTCCACCATCCCGTCAGTTTGTGGGTGATACGGGGAGGTCCGAATTTTCTCCGTACCCAAGAGGTCGCACACCTCGCGGAGGAGTTTTCCCGAAAAATTCTTACCCTGGTCAGTAAGCAGCCGTTCCGGAGCACCTTTGTCGAGGACATAGCCCTGGACAAAGGCCTCCGCGATGGCTGCTGCCGACTGGTTGGCCAGGGGCCAGGCCATAGGCCATCTCGTGAAGTATTCGACCCCTGTCAATAAATACCTATTCCCCCTGGGTGTAGCGGGAAATGGCCCAAGTATGTCTAGAGCAACGAGCTCGTTAACCCGGGAAACCTTTATGGACTGCAGCGGAGGGTTGGACCCCCTAGCTGGTAACTTCCGCTGCGCGCATTGCGTGCACGACCCCAGGAGATCCCCCACGTCCTTTGCCATGCCCGGCCAGAAGAAATCGAGCTGGAGCGTGGCAAAGGTCTTGTGAACCCCCAAGTGCAGAAGCCGCTCATGAACAGCCCATACCACCTTACCCCTCAATGCTGCAGGCACCACGAGCCGCTGGCGGCGGGTTTTTCCGTCCCAGTGCATTAAAAGACCCTGGAACAACCCCCACGAGTCAAGGTTCGCCACCCCCTGCCCAACCCCCCCGGCGCGACGGCGCAGAGCGAGGAGGGAGGTGTCCTCCATTTGGAGGCGTCCCCATTCCGCGACCGACAACCCCAGCAACGAATCCCTCCCTTCTTGCTCGATAGGACCCGAAGCCGAAGGCGCATCGGCGGCGGCCACGAGGACCGAATCGGTGGTGACGTTCGGGGGCCTACAACGCCCCGAACCCAGGAGGCAAGCGCACTCCGAAGTGGGTGGCGACCGCGACAGGGCGTCAGCGTTCGTGTGGCGGACGCCCTTACGATATGTGGTGACAAAGTCGTAGTCTTGGAGAATCTCCAACCATCGAGACAACTGGCCCGATGGTTGTTGAACCCGCAGAGCGTACTGTAGGGCCGCATGATCTGTACGGACGGTGAAACGCCGACCGTACAGATACGGGCGGTACTGCTGAATGAAATAAACAATTGCCAATAATTCCCGACGAGTAACGCAGTACCGTTGTTCCGCTGGAGACAGTACCCGACTACCGTAAGCCACCACATGCTTTACGCCCCCAATGAGCTGGGACAGCACGCCCCCGATGCCCGTGTTACTTGCATCTGTATCGAGCAAGAAGGGTTGTGAGAAATCGGGGTAATTCAACGGCGGAGCCCCCACCAGGGCTTTCCGGAGGGCGCGAAAAGCGGCCTCCTCCTCCGGCCCCCAATGAAACCTGACTCCCTTGGACGTCAAGGCATGCAATGGTTTCGCGATCGTAGCGAAGTCAGCCACAAACCGTCGATAGTACGACGCGAACCCAATGAAACTCCTGACCTCTCCCACCGAGGTGGGAGTCGGCCAGGAGCTGACGCATTCCGTTTTGGCGGGATCAGTGGATATCCCCGAGCGCCCAACAATGTGACCCAAATACCGCACCGATTCGCGGAGCAAATGGCACTTCTGCGGTTTAAATTTTAAATTGGCAGCCCGCATTTTGAGAAAAACAGCACGCAGCCTCTGGAGGTGTTCCTCGAAGGATTTGCTAAAGACGATGACATCGTCCAAGTAAATTAAACACGAATGCCATTGCAAGCCTGCCAAGACCAGTTCCATTAACCGCTGAAAAGTTGCCGGCGCAGAGTGTAAGCCCATCGGCAAGCGGTTAAATTGGAAGAGACCTTGCGGTGTACGAAAAGCAGTCTTAGGTTTTGAATCGTCATCCAGAGGAAGCTGCCAGAATCCAGATAATAAATCGAGGGTGGAAAAGAATCGCGCCCCCGCCAAGGCATCGAGCGACTCATCCATTCGAGGAAGCGGGTATGCATCTGCCACAGAAATTTTGTTCAATCGCCGAAAGTCGACACAAAACCGCAGTGAGCCGTCGTGTTTTTTCACCAAAACGATCGGCGCGCCCCACGGGCTGTTGGAAGGGGAAATGATATCGGCGGCTAGCATGTCATCAACAGCCGATTTGACATGATCCTTTTCGGCGGGACTCAACCGAAAGGGATTTTGGCGGATTGGCCCGCTGTCACCCGTGTCAATATGGTGTCGCAGCAATTTAGTACAACCAATATCAAATTTGTGTTGACTAAAAACGTCAGCAAATTCGTTCAGGAGAACTCGCAGCTGCGCACGCTGCGAGTCGGACAGGTCCACTGATCCCACGCAAAGCGCATCCAGCCATCCGTCATCACAGTCCGAATGCGGTCGCGACGGAGGATCAGTGGTTACCTGACCCACTAGTGGTTCCTCATAGGGTACCGGCGTTGCGTGTGCAAGCACGGTCCCTTGAGGAACCACGGCCGTTCGCGATCCTACATTAAGGACTGCAATGAAGGGGTCCCCATCCCCTTTCACCATGGTCTGAGCCGCTATCAAATCGGGTCCATTGACCCCGGCTCGAGATGGTCCCAACAAGACCCCCCGATCCGCAACCCTTTCAGCAAACGGCCGACGCAACCTAAGAGGGACGAGCATCTGAGCCCCCGGGGGTACGCGCACAGTTTTTGTCACGAGCGCCTGCACGGTGGCAAACACCCGACGCTCCGTGGTGGGGGAAGACAAAAATGTAACACGTCGGCCCGATGGGAGCTCGATGCACCCCTGGTCAATCAGCATCGCCGGCAGCGCGCGTAGTGCCTCGGCGTCCGTCCAGTTCGCCATCTCTTGATGAGCGATGAACCGCCTTTTGAAGCCGCCCCAATCTCCATCCGCGCCCACGAATTCCTTGAGAGGCGGCAGTCGCTGTTGTAAGGCGACGTCCGTGGCTGCGGATCTCGCTCCCTCATTCCCAGCCGACGTTACAGTGTGGGCGGGCTGTGAGCATGGCATCGCCGGTCGCTCTGTTGTTGACGCGCTGGCCGGCGTTGATGATGTCACGGCTCGTGCTTGGCCCTCAGCAGTCACCTGACGCAGGCCGGCCCCGCCCTCTGCTCGCACTGTAGTGATGGTGGGAAATTTAACTGCGAGCCGCGTCGGGGTGGCGGGAAATGCCGGCGTGCGTCGGCTGCTGTCGTCTTCCCGCGCAGCCCCTCCAGCTCCCAGCCGCGTGATATCCTCCAACACGGCGGCGCGGCGTAGAGCAGCTCCGCCAGGCGGGAGTGAGCCAGCCGAAGTCCCTCGGCCGACGCATCCCCCACCTCCTGTCGTAGCGGCGCGGGTGTACTCGGCCCCGGCTGCTCCGATCCGACCTCGGCCATCTCTGGTGGTGATTCGGCCGCGGTGTCCTCCCTCTCCGACTCCCTGGTACGTGTCGTCCCTCGTGTGTCCATCTTTGGACGTTTTACTTCTGACACCAGTTGTAGTAAGTACTCAGGAGGCTTGACGACGGGATCGGAGGCACACTTATTTATTAACACAACTTGTATACAGTTAACGAGTATACACAGGACCTAAGGGGTAACGTCCCCTTACTCGGCTAACAGGGAGACACGACATCTAAGCCCCGCTAACCTAAGCCCAAGTCCTCCACTAGGGAGCTAAGGGAGGCTACCTGTCCCAGCCCTGGTCAAGCTGGGATCCGGCACCCTGAGTCCCCAGACCTGCTCGTCAGTCTGGGCTCTCGGGGCCACGCCACCGGCTAGCCCTGGTCAGCCCTTACAAGGACAGCGAGCCAGGGAAGCTCCGGGGCCTATTCTAGCTGGTCTTCCGTCTTCGCTGGTTAAAGCTGATACTTCGACCTCGAGCCCTCCGGCTCACTACCTTTTATAGTCCTCGGCCCCCCCGGGAGGGGCCCGTGGGGGATGCAGGTGCGGACGTCGGTGCGAGCACCTCCTATGTGTACGGCCCTAACCACGCCCCTTGTGTTTGTTGGCCATCCGCTCCCATACACAATTACACCTCTACATCTGCACCATGAACCCACATCATCAACACGGACTCACATCTTCACCAGGACCCCACATCATCAACACGGACTCACATCTTCACCATGACCCCACATCATCAACCCGGACTCACATCTTAACCATGAACCCACATCATCAACACGGACTCACATCTTAACCATGAACCCACATAATCAACACAGACTCACACCCTCACCGCGAACCCACGACACGTACTCACACCCTCACCACGAACCCGTGACACGGACTCACACCCCCACATCATCCTCACCTCAAGGAGTCTCGCTCCGATAGCTTCAGCTGCTGGACGATGACGTCTGTCCGCTCCTCTCTACAGCCGCCTTTCGCCCAAACTGCCAGAAGCACGTGGTGGGCGGGGCCAGGAGTTCACGTCACTATCTCTCAACTCCTCCCCCCTCCAACCCCCCCCCATACCCCCTCTCCCGCTGCTACTTCCGCTTCCGCCGGGGTGAGTGGCGCCAACTTCTGAAGCGGTTCGCTGTCTGGGTCTCCTCTGGGTCGACTCAGCCTGAAGGTGATAACCTCTCATGGTGTGGACACCTCAGCAGTGGTGGGGGAGAGACAAAGGCGGCCCACAGCCGCAAGCTTCTAAACAGCTGCTGGGCTCACGGCATCGGTTCAAGCAGAGCCCGGCTCTGCTGCTGCTGATGAGGCACTGAAGGTGGAAACCGGCCCAGAGTGGCGCTCGAGTTGAGCCATTGCTGCTGATGAGAGGCACTCCCAGACGGCCGTACGGCTGATGGGATGAGTCAGAGACTTTGCTTAATCTCTGTACGGAATGATTTATTGTGGAGGCCAATCGCCTGCTGATCTACACGTGTTGGAGCAAGGTGAGTGTACCCACACTTTACTCCAGTACATGCAGCAGAGGTGCAGGTTCCATTCCATCGCCCACACACACACTCACCCACTCACTTGCCCACTCACCAACTCACCCACTCTCACCCATCGACTCACCCACCCACAGTGACACCCGCAGACACACGGAGACACACAGGGACATAGAGCCTTGACACAGTGGTTGTGTAGGTGGTGTTAGAGTATCAGGATCAATGTGGTTGTTGTGGTGGTTATGTTGCTTGTTATGGTTGAGGTGATGTTGGTTGTGGTGGTTATGGTGGCCGTGGTTATAGTTGTGGTTGTATCCGTGGTTGTACTGGTTTTAGTTGTGGTTTAGGTGGTTATGCTGGTTGTTATGGTGCTTTTGGTTGTGGTTAATTGTGGTTGTGTAGGTGGTGAATATTATAGTTGCGGTTGTGGGGGTTTTATTTGTTGTGGCAATAGTTGTGTATGTGGTGGTTGCGGTGGTCATGGATATAGTTGAGGTTGTCGTGGTTGTAGTTATAGCTATGGTGGTTATGTAATGGTTGTTGTGGTTATACTTGTGGTTGTGGTTATAATTGTGATTGTTGTTGGTGGTTATTGTGGTCAAAGTTGTGATGGTTATGTTATGTTGTTGTGGTTATATTTGTGATGAAGGTGGTTATGTTGGCTGTCATGGTAGTTGTATGTATGTGTAGGGAGCGGTGGAGTAGGGGGTGAACACGCCGCGCTACAAACCCGTGGACACAATTTCGATTCCTGCTCATGGCCAACACCAGTGACGATCATCTGAACCAGTCAAAGGCCTCCCCTACGTCGACTTTGCCTCAAATAAGTACCTGTTGTTGTGTTTAATAATCATCGCCACTCGGGAGACAAAAAGGGTCGGGTGTGGTGCTGGCCACCCACCCGCTTGTGTGCCACACTGCCGGCCTCCATAGGCGCTCGCTCACAGCACTTGCCCCGACAGTCTGTTAAAGGCAATACAAGAGATCTTTGTAGGTGTGTTGAACTTCTTTCGCACTGTACGTAGCCAACTGTGCTAACGGGAGGTGCGGTTATAGTTGTAGTGGTTATGTTAGGTTATACAGTGAGGGAAAAAGTATTTGATCCCCTGCTGATTTTGTACGTTTGCCCACTGACAAATAAATGATCAGTCTATAATTTTAATGGTAGGTTTATTTGAACCGTGAGAGACAGAATAACAACAACAAAATCCAGAAAAACGCATGTCAAAAATGCTATAAATTGAGTTGCATTTTAATGAGGGAAATATGTATTTGACCCCTCTGCAAAACATGACTTAGTACTTGGTGGCAAAACTCTTGTTGGCAATCACAGAGGTCAGAGGTTTCTTGTAGTTGTCCACCAGGTTTGCACACTCCTCTTTGCAGTTCTTCTCCAAGTCATTAAGGTTTTGAGGCTGACGTTTGGCAACTCGAACCTTCAGCTCCCTCCACAGATTTTCTATGGGATTAAGGTCTGGAGACTGGCTAGGCCACTCCAGGATCTTAATGTGCTTCTTCTTGAGCCACTCCTTTGTTGCCTTGGCTGGAATACCCCTCCACGACCCATTTTCAATGCCCTGGCTGAGGGAAGAGGTTCTCACCCAAGATTTGACGGCCCCGTCCATCGTCCCTTTGATGCGGTGAAGTTGTCCTGTCCCCTTAGCAGAAAAACACCCCCAAAGCATAATGTTTCCACCTCCATGTTTGACGGTGGGGATGGTGTTCTTGGGGTCATAGGCAGCATTCCTCCTCCTCCAAACACGGCGAGTTGAGTTGATGCCAAAGAGCTCCATTTTGGTCTCATCTGACCACAACACTTTCACCCAGTTGCACTCTGAATCATTCAGATGTTCATTGGCAAACTTCAGATGGGCATGTATATGTGCTTTCTTGAGCAGGGGGACCTTGTGGGCGCTGCAGGATTTCAGTCCTTCACGGCGTAGTGTGTTACCAACTGTTTTCTTGGTGACTGGTCCCAGCTGCCTTGAGATCATTGACAAGATCCTCCCGTGTAGTCTGGGCTGATTCCTCACCGTTCTCATGATCATTGCAACTCCACGAGGTGAGATCTTGCATGGAGCCCCAGGCCGAGGGAGATTGACAGTTCTTTTGTGTTTCTTCCATTTGCGAACAATCGCACCAACTGTTGTCACCTGTTGTCTGTGTTGGATTATGAAATTTTGATAAAAATAATAAAAATAAATAATTTTCCGGAAAATGCGCAAATCACATTAATTATGTTAATGTGTGTAATTATATGCATAAATTATGATAATCACGGAGATAATCGTAGTAATTTATGCAGAAGCTTGCGATTATGTTAATGTGTGCAGTTATGATAATTAGGCTTAGTTTCGTTTATCCAGAGTTGTATCAATCAGGGTAACACGATTATCATTGATTAAACATTTACTGATTATCTTAGTGTGTTTATGTTATTTTAGGTCTCCAGTTTCATATCTCATCACAGGCTACAGTTCTCAAGAATAAGACAGTTTTGCATAGACTTGGAAGGAACACTCGATATGCTTCTGTGATAACAATTTTATTATTAACAACATGTGACATTCTAACATGCAGGTCAAACATGCGTCAATAATTCATGAGCAAGATTATGCAATTAACGAAAATGGATGACTAAAACACTTCTAACAATCGTAACCTCTACCTTTCCACCAGGCATCTCATTAATTCCCCCATGTATCGATCACAATCGGCGACTGGCCGAGTTTGAAAACAAGCATGATACACTTCACATGGCGGTAATAAAAGCACTTATTGTATCCCAGAGGCGAAAGTATATGTGAATAGATTCATCGGCAAGTATAAAATCCTTTTAACGGAATGTTTGAGATAATGGTGGGTGAGGGCGTGTTTGGTGGTGTGAGAGCAAATCTGGCTCTGTTTTAATTAATTCTTCGGCGAGACTCTGACAAAGAAACCGGTTTGACAAGATATTCTCTGTGCTTCCTTGAGCCTGTGTGTGTGGAAACGATAATACCCTGTTCGGCGATTTCCTCACAGCCCGTGCGGATTGCAGATGCGACTTTCTCCGCAGGGAGTTGAGCGGCGGCGCTTGGCGGTCCTCGGTAGCTGACGGCGCGGTGGCACGCTCTCTCTGCAGCTCTGACGGCGGCGCTCGTTCGGAAGACTTTGACTCTCTTTCTCCACTGCGGGATGACGAGTCGGTTTTGGTTGATGCTGGTTGATCTCGGTGTGCGTATTAAACACACGGCGCATTCAATGGCGCTGTCCTCCTCCTCACAGCCGTTCAATCAGGCTTTCTCCACTGCTTCGCACTCTCTGCTTTGCTCGCTTGGCGATCTCCGCCTTTCCTGCGGGTTGTTCGCTGGTCGTCACTCTGACGAGGAGCGATGCTTCGTTCGTTGCAGGGTGGACGTTGGTGTCTTTGTTGGCTCGGGAGTGGTAGCTGGAGTCTCCGTCAGCTTCACTCGCAGCTCGGCGACTCAGGGTAGCGATTCTTCTCAGGTGGTGCAGACCTCGGTTTGTGCTGCACGTCGCTACCCCGCGAACCTCGTCATTCTGGATGACGAAAAGCTTCTTCGTTGGCGGTGACGAGAGGAGATGGAGCCGACGCCCCGTGACGATCTGTGGTGGGGCCAGAGCCCCTGACGATCTGCTGGGGGCTGAAGCCCCGGAGACGAGATGCTTTGAATGGATTTTGCCTTTGCTTATATCGGGAAAATCCACTCCGTTTTTTTTTTGAGTTGTTCAAAAGGCTGTGTCATAAATCATTCCTGTGGGGGTGAACGCATCTGCGTCCGTGTGTGTCCGTATGTTTATTAGCTTTGAAGACACAGCTGTGTAATCATTCTGGAAGAAGGGGTGGGGGGGGCCTCGCGATGGCGACACCCAAGTTATCCATTAACCAGACCGACGACTCGCGTTCGCACCGAGTTATAAATCATACTCCCTGTCTTTGTTATGAACAATATTGCCGCGAGAACCTACGCGTTAAGCGAGCTCAAGTTGTTTTGGCCTGGAAGTTGAAATGCGACTTATTTGCTGCGTGTGCAAATCCTGCCGTCTGTGTTGCGGGGAGACGAAGATGCTATTCTCCTTGGTGGGAGCACCCGGCGCGTGTGTTTATTTATTTATCTTCGGAGGCATGTGTTAATTTCCTTTCTGAGCCATTGTTTCAACATTTATTTGTGTAATTTCCTGGCTTTTGGTGTGTGGGTGTGGAGAGCCTCTTCGGGAAAACAAAGACGGCTGTGAGTTGCTCGCTTCTCATGGAGTATTGCGTTTGGTTAATTATGAGAGACTTCTCCGCCCTTAATTCTCCTAGGAGACCCACTTTAATTCCGTACTTATTATTTGACTTCTTGTGATTATTCAATCTGATATCCCGGGCTAGGGACTTTTGCCTTGGAGCGACCCTGATGCCATAATTATTCTTTGATGCTTCGGCCCGGCCGCGTAGAAACTACCAAGTGTACATAATGTCTGTATGGAATTAATACATGAGGATTCAAACCCGTCTGTGTTTTTTTTTGTTGTCGATGCTATTTTCTTTGTTAAGAATATAATTATCTCTTCCTCCGTGGTCCTGGTTTTTTGTATAAGGTTTTTTTAACGAAAGAATGTCATTCTAACCCCCGTTTGCAATTCCCCCCTCTCTTGTTCCTCTTGTGTGAAATTCAGGGAGTTTTTATGACCTTGATTGCCCTCTTTCATGCCCTCTAGCCTTTGAATTGAGGTATGCGCGCATCTGTGTAAGTGTGGGAGCATGTTCGTTCCCACGTTGCCCCGTGTCTATTAAAAAAACAATATTATATATGTTGGCAGAATAATTCTTAATGAAAATAATAAAATAAAAAAAAATAAAAAGGGGGTATAGACACGACAATCCGCCCTTTTGAAAATTATCAGGGGTCGATTTGGCCACTGGCGAATTTTCAAACAAAGTAATGCCCCCTTTTTTGTCATGAATCCCATCAGCCGCCCTCACTCTCGGCGGTTATTTCTTACCACGCGCGCGTACGTATTACAATCTTAACATGGTTACCTTTGAAATAAGCAAAGAAAATAAACAACACGTTAAACATCAAGGCAACAAGTTACATCGGTTCTTATCCATCATAACTACGGCGAATATTAATTTTAGTTTTTGTTAAATCCTGGGAAACGCTAGGTAGCGGTTTCGGTGGTTCTTTCTTACGACGCGCGCGCACGTATCACGATCTTAACATGGTTATATTTGAATTGAGCAAAGAAAATAAAACAAAATGTTAAACATCGATATTACGTTACATCGGTTCTCATACATCATGACTACGGCGGATATTAATTTTTGTTGTTTTTGTTAAATCCTGGGAAACGCTAGGTAGCGGTTTCGGACGCATTTCTGCGTTACCTTCCTCCTGTTACCTTCTTGAAATCTTTTTACCAAGTTATTATCATCTGGTTTGCCACTTTTAATTTTAGGTGGCAATGCTGCTCCCCATGCCCTGTCCTTCAGACTTGGTTCGTCCATAGCCTTTTCCTGTCCATTAACCATATTCTCATGGCCAGATATTTTAGAGTAACCCTGGACTCTTTCATGCAATCTCCCAACATCATTAACTTGGTTCGTAATGCTTATCGCTTTGATCTTTCGATCACGGTTTTCAGGTTCGTTTTTGTAATTTCCTCTATCACTCTCTCGCGTCGTGGGAGTGTGTGGTGTAAAATTGTGCTGCACATAATCAGAATTCGCGCACACAACCAACTTCTGTACTCCGTTATCAATGGCATTCGCTCTCTCTGCGATTACATGCACATTTGCCGAGTCAGTGTGTCGATTTAATTCCGTGCCTCGTAATGTTGCCCTTTTGGTTTTTCCGAGTGGGTTGGATTTCAACACCATTCCCAATACGTCATGGACATTCGTCTCCATTCCAGCACTACGATCCACCTTAATTTTGGTTTCCCTTGGATATTTTTCATTCAAAGGCTCACGCCTGCACTCCTCAGGGCGTGTCTCTGTGTTCGCTCTCTCTGCCCCACCATCGTGCGCTCTTGCGACGTGCGGCACTGTTTTCCCTGTGCGCTCTGGTTGTCCTCTTTGTCTCTGCTGTCTGTTATCTACTGTCCGATCACACTTCAATTCAGCCCTGTCCTTGCATTCGATCTGCGCGTCATTTACGGGCGCACTGCTCGTGTTTCCTACCGCATCGTATGCATTTAATGTTTCCCGGTCGTGGCGGTATTTGCCCGCCCTGTCACTTGCAGCCTGCTTGCATTTCCCATTGAGCTCAGGGTTTAACAAAACCTCGGCGGGTGGGGCGCGTGTGGACCGCTCGCTCGCACTCACTGTGGGTGGTTCATCATGTATTTGGACCGCATTTGGTGTTGTCTCTCTATTCCCTTCTGGTATAGCCGGTGGAGAAATTGGTCGGAATTGGACCGATTGTGTTTGACCTCCCATCCTGCGATTCTCCTGAATGTTCGCCTCCGTACCTCCGCAGTCTATGTGCCACCTTCCCGCTGGATGGTTATCTCGCCATCTTTGTGTGTAACTTTGACCTCGTGTGTGTCGTGGCATGGGGTGTTGATATGGTTCTGTTCTGAACCTCCCCCTCCTGCGATTCTCGTACATTTTTGGCCCAGTGTTACTCCCATTTGGGTGCCAAATTTTTCCTGGATTGTTACTTTGCCATTTTTGTGGGTAATTTTGACCTTGCGTATGTCGGGGCATGGGGTGTTGATATGATTCTGCCCTTGGCCTCCACATTCTGTGATTCTCCTGAATGTTCGCCTCCGTACCTCCGCAGTCTATGTGCCACCTTCCCGCTGGATGGTTATCTCGCCATCTTTGTGTGCAACTTTGACCTCGTGTGTGTCGTGGCATGGGGTGTTGATATGGTTCTGTTCTGAACCTCCCCCTCCTGCGATTCTCGTACATTTTTGGCCCAGTGTTACTCCCATTTGGGTGCCAAATTTTTCCTGGATTGTTGCTTTTCCATTTTTGTGGGTAATTTTGACCTTGCGTATGTCGGGGCATGGGGTATTGATATGATTCTGCCCTTGGCCTCCACATTCTGCGATTCTCCTGAATGTTCGGCTTTGTGCCGCTCTCATTCTCGTGCCAACCTCTCTCTGGTTTATTTTGCCACAGGTGCGTGCGTGTTTACTCCTCCCTGCATTGTGGGACTGCTCGGTGATTTTTATTCCTCTCTGAGAGGCTGGGGTTCCTTATCCCTCTCCCTGTGTTCTGGATCCGAATTATGATTCTTAGCTCTGTATAACCATGCCATGTACGCCTTGCTCTCTATGCGGCGTAAGGATGCGGTTTCCGGATTCAAAACCATTCTCATCCTTTCTATAATCTCTGGGCTCAAGGATTCAAAAAACATAATTTTGAACATGTGATCACCTTTGTGGTATTGATTCACATCGCCTGCGTAATACGCTCTTTTAAATTGTAAAAGGTAGTCACGTGGGTCTTGGTCCATGCCCTGGGTCATCGATTTTACAGCATAAAACCCCTCGGTGAGTGTCGAATATTTTCCAAACTTCCGAACCACTGCCAGGCTTAGTTGTTTAAAATCATTTCTAACCTGGTATGGTAGTGACTTTACCCATGGTATAGATTATCTATGTAAGCTTCGTTTCAACAAACTCGCTTTTTCATCCCGTCTCCTCAGCCCTCTAATCATTGCCTCCTCTTCTACTGTTGCGATATGTGTGTGTATATCCATGGACTTATTGTGTGGGTCAAAATCGGGAATTCTGACTAGAGCTTTGTCCATTAATTTAAGGGTTTTACTGTTGAATAGGTATTCCGAAAGTTGATCGCCGTCAGCGTCATCATCAAACAAGTTATCATCAGGCAATCTGTCACTTTCATCTGTGCTGTGTCGGGCGTGTTTCAGCGGCGTGCATTTTTTGTGTGTGCGCTCTGTGCCGTGTCGCTCGTGTTGCCATTTCCCTTCAGTTTTTGCCTCTGCCCTTTGTGAAGCATGTCCTGACGACTTTACTTTAACTTTTGTGCGATCGGTCCCTGGACTCTGTCCACGTACCGAAGAGTGTGATTTAATGTTACTTCCATATTTATTCTGTGGATCAACGTCTGTGAGTTTCGCTAGTGTCGCGAGCACTGATTTCTCCTCCCTCTCGAGGGTGTGTGGACATTTCTCCTCGTTTATTAGAGACGATTTCTCTCCCGTTTCCTTTCCAAATTTTTCCTCATTCCACAATCCCTGTCTGTATGCCTGTGTGGGAAGGCATGAGTCCTGTCCTGCCTTCTCTGCAGTTTTTGCATCGTGTTCGCCTTTGTTACATTTTATCCAGTCAATTAGTTTCCCCTGAGGTGTGTTCGTGTTATCGATACAGCTCCCTTCCCATATGTCTCTCTGACTGTACTGCTTTGTAACAGATCGATCGGTACGTTTTAATACGAGCTCCCAGTACCCCGTAATCCATTCAAAAATTATTCTTAATCATAGCATCTCAAGTGTGGCGGGAGTTACTTTGACATTTCCTTTCAGAGTGCATATAAAACAATTATCTCACAGAGTGTAGTCAATTTGACTCGAGCTATTCTGTTATTTTCCGATTCAGAGTGCGTACCTCTAACACCATTTATCACAGGATGCAATCGGTTTGATACGATATTATCTTAATTCCACTGTCTTTGTTTCAACCTGCTATTCTGGGTTTTAACCTCAGAGGGCGTTTTCTTTTTGTTTTACGCCCGTTTACACTCACCATGCAATGTTCGATCACGATATTCTAGTTAACACGTAGTGATTCATTCCATCATCCATGCAAAACACTGTCTGCGAGAGATCCCAGACGACGCCACCCCATTTTGTTGTCTGTGTTGGATTATGAAATTTTGATAAAAATAATAAAAATTAATAATTTTCCGGAAAATGCGCAAATCACATTAATTATGTTAATGTATGTAATTATATGCATAAATTATGATAATCACGGAGATAATCGTAGTAATTTATGCGGAAGCTTGCGATTATGTTAATGTGTGCAGTTATGATAATTAGGCTTAGTTTCGTTTATCCAGAGTTGTATCAATCAGGGTAACACGATTATCATTGATTAAACATTTACTGATTATCTTAGTGTGTTTATGTTATTTTAGGTCTCCAGTTTCATATCTCATCACAGGCTACAGTTCTCAAGAATAAGACAGTTTTGCATGGACTTGGAAGGAACACTCGATATGCTTCTGTGATAACAATTTTATTCTAAACAACATGTGACATTCTGACATGCAGGTCAAACATGCGTCAATAATTCATGAGCAAGATTATGCAATTAACGAAAATGCATGACTAAAACACTTCTAACAATCGTAACCTCTACCTTTCCACCAGGCATCTCATTAGTTCCCCCATGTATCGATCACAATCGGCGACTGGCCGAGTTTGAAAACAAGCATGACACACTTCATATGGCAGTAATAAAAGCACTTATTGTATCCCAGAGGCGAAAGTATATGTGAATAGATTCATCGGCAAGTATAAAATCCTTTTAACGGAATGTTTGAGATAATGGTGGGTGAGGCGTGTTTGGTGGTGTGAGAGCGAATCTGGCTCTGTTTTAATTAATTCTTCGGCGAGACTCTGACAAAGAAACCGGTTTGACAAGATATTCTCTGTGCTTCCTTGAGCCTGTGTGTGTGGAAACGATACGACCCTGTTCGGCGATTTCCTCACAGCCCGTGCGGATTGCAGACGCGACTTTCTCCGCAGGGAGTTGAGCGGCGGCGCTTGGCGGTCCTCGGTAGCTGACGGCGCGGTGGCACGCTCTCTCTGCAGCTCTGACGGCGGCGCTCGTTCGGAAGACTTTGACTCTCTTTCTCCACTGCGGGATGACGAGTCGGTTTTGGTTGATGCTGGTTGATCTCGGTGTGCGTATTAAACACACGGCGCATTCAATGGCGCTGTCCTCCTCACAGCCGTTCAATCAGGCTTTCTCCACTGCTTCGCGCTCTCTGCTTTGCTCGCTTGGCGATCTCCGCCTTTCCTGCGGGTTGTTCGCTGGTCGTCACTCTGACGAGGAGCAATGCTTCGTTCATTGCAGGGTGGACGTTGGTGTCTTTGTTGGCTCGGGAGTGGTAGCTGGAGTCTCCGTCAGCTTCACTCGCAGCTCGGCGACTCAGGGTAGCGATTCTTCTCAGGTGGTGCAGACCTCGGCTTGTGCTGCACGTCGCTACCCCGCGAACCTCGTCATTCTGGATGACGAAAAGCTTCTTCATTGGCGGTGACGAGAGGAGATGGAGCCGACGCCCCGTGACGATCTGTGGTGGGGCCAGAGCCCCTGACGATCTGCTGGGGGCTGAAGCCCAGGAGATGAGATGCTTTGAATGGATTTTGCCTTTGCTTATATCGGGAAAATCCACTCAGTTTTTTTTTGAGTTGTTCAAAAGGCTGTGTCATAACACATTCCTGTGGGGGTGAACGCATCTACGTCCGTGTGTGTCCGTATGTTTATTAACTTTGAAGACACAGCTGTGTAATCATTCTGGAAGAAGGGGTGGGGGGGGACCTCGCGACGCGACACCCAAGTTATCCATTAACCAGACCGACGACTCGCGTTCGCACCGAGTTATAAATCATACTCCCTGTCTTTGTTATGAACAATATTGCCGCGAGAACCTACGCGTTAAGCGAGCTCAAGTTGTTTTGGCCTGGAAGTTGAAATGCGACTTATTTGCTGCGTGTGCAAATCCTGCCGTCTGTGTTGCGGGGAGACGAAGATGCTATTCTCCTTGGTGGGAGCACCCGGCGCGTGTGTTTATTTATTTATCTTCGGAGGCATGTGTTAATTTCCTTTCTGAGTCATTGTTTCAACCTTTATTGCTGTAATTTCCTGGCTTTTGGTGTGTGGGTGTGGAGAGCCTCTTCGGGAAAACAAAGACGGCCGTGAGTTGCTCGCTTCTCATGGAGTATTGTGTTTGGTTAATTATGGGAGACTTCTCCACCCCTAATTCTCCTAGGAGACCCACTTTAATTCCGTACTTATTATTTGACTTCTTGTGATTATTCAATCTGATATCCCGGGCTAGGGACTTTTGCCTTGGAGCGACCCTGATGCCATAATTATTCTTTGATGCCTCGGCCCGGCCGCATAGAAACTACCAAGTGTACATAATGTCCGTATGGAATTAATACATGAGGATTCAAACCCGTCTGTGTTTTTTTTTGTTGTCGATGCTATTTTCTTTGTTAAGAATATAATTATCTCTTCCTCCGTGGTCCTGGTTTTTTGTATAAGGTTTTTTTAAAGAAAGAATGTCATTCTAACCCCCGTTTGCAATTCCCCCCTCTCTTGTTCCTCTTGTGAAATTCGGGGAGTTTTTATGACCTTGATTGCCCTCTTTCATGCCCTCTAGCCTTTGAATTGAGGTATGCGCGCATCTGTGGAAGTGTGGGAGCGTGTTCGTTCCCACGTTGCCCCGTGTCTATTAAAAAAACAATATTATATATGTTGGCAGAATAATTCTTAATGAAAATAATAAAATAATATAAAAAAATAAAAAGGGGGTATAGACACAACACCTTCTCACCAAGCTGCTTGGCGATGGTCTTGTAGCCTATTCCAGCCTTGTGTAGGTCTACAATCTTGTCCCTGACATCCTTGGAGAGGTCTTTGGTCTTGGCCATGGTGGAAAGTTTGGAATCTGATTGATTGATTGATTGCTTCTGTGAACAGGTGTCTTTTATACAGGTAACAAGCTGAGATTAGGAGCACTCCCTTTAAGAGTGTGCTCCTAATCTCAGCTCGTTACCTGTATAAAAGACACCTGGGAGCCAGACATCTTTCTGATTGAGAGGGGGTCAAATACTTATTTCCCTCATTAAAATGTAAATCAATTTATAACATTTTTGACATGCGTTTTTCTGGATTTTGTTGTTGTTATTCTGTCTCTCACTGTTCAAATAAACCTACCATTAAAATTATAGACTGATCATTTCTTTGTCAGTGGGCAAACGTACAAAATCAGCAGGGGATCAAAAACTTTTTCCCCTCACTGTAGTTGTGATTATATTATGGTTGTGGTTATAGTTGTGTCCATAGTTTTAGTGCTTAGAGTTGTGGTTATATATTACGGTTATAGTTGTGCGTGTTGTTATAATTGTAGTTGTTGGTTTTGGTTACAGTTGTGGTTATCATTGTGGTTATGGTTGTTGGTTGTGATTATAGTTGTATTTATATCTGTGGTTATAGTTGTGGTTGAATTTGTGGTTATAGTTGTGATTACGTTCGTGGTTGAATTTGTGGTTCTAGTTGTGGTTCTGGTTATGGTTGTTGGTTGTGGTTGTTCTCCTGGTGCAGGTGGTGGGATGGAGGACACGTTATGTGTCCCCTGCCCATGCGGTTCCAACAGCGATGGCTCCAGCCGGCACTGTCACCCCTGTGCTATGTGGGTCACATGACCTGGCTTCCCAGCATGCCTTGCAGTCATTTAGGAGCCCTCGTCTCCTCCATGCACTCCTCTCCTATCTCTCACCTCCTCCACGCACTCTCCTCCTACCGCTCACCTCATCCCCGTGTGTCCCTCCCCTGTCTCCCCTTGTATCTCTCCCCGCGTTTCCCTCCTCTCTCTCTCTCCCCGCGTCTCCTTCTTCTACCTCTCCCTATATTCCTCCTCTCTCTCCCCGTGTCTCCTCTCTCTCCCTGTGTCTCCGACATTTGACCTTGGCTGCCGCCCAATTGGACTGCCGACTTCCACCACCAGGGAGGTGGTTGTGGTTCTGTGTGGTTGTGCGGTTGAGTGGTGGTTCTGTGAGGTTGTGTGCTGGTAGTGGTGGTGCTTTTGCCAGTCGTCTGTCTGTCTACCATAGCACTTTGGTCTGTCCCGTGACCTCCTCCCCCTGCACCTGTGATCTGCACCTAACCTGGCACAGCAGTCAACTCATGGGACCTGGGTCTGTCCCGTGACCTCATGCACCTATCCTGGCACAGAAGTCAATCCATAGCACCGAGGTTTGTCCATAACCTCCTCCTGTACCTAGCCTGGCACACCAGTCAACCCTCGGCACCTTAGTTGTGTTGTGGTGATGTCACTGCCACGTAGTGGCAGTGGTCCATATGCTAATGTATGTAATTATATGCATAAAGTATGATAATCACGGAGATAATTGTATTAATTTATGCGAATGCTTGCGATTATGTTAATAAGAATTTTACATGGACTTGGAAAGAAACACTCAACCATTTGTGTTAAGCAATTTTAATTCTAAACAAACATATGACACTCTAATATGCAAAGGCGAAAGCATACGTCAATTGATTAATCGGCAAGATTACGCAATTAACGAAAATAAATGACTAAAACACTTCTTATTCATGTTGCTCGATGGGCAGCAACTGCTTTTCACGATCAGTTGATATTGAAAGCACCACCTTCAAATGGCAACCCCTTTTCGAAACACAAAGATAACTTTTTGAAATAGTCTTATTCGTGTGCGTGTTGTGTGTGCGTTGTATTCTTCCCTTGATAATTATTGTTTTAAGCAGAGGCAGGGCGCTGTGTCGGAGCTTGTGGGGTGGGGGAGGGGTATACAACCAGCTCTTCAGAGGTTCCCTCTCACTTGGGCGTGGCCGCAGCGAGCCCGTCGCTGGCTTTCTCTCTCCGCAGCTAGATTGAGCGGCATTGGCACGATGTCCTCGAAGAGGCTCGGTCGCTTGACGCTTGGTGGTTCCCGGGTGGTGCTACTCGGGCACTCTCTCTCCACTGCTAGATGAGTGGCATTGGCACGACGCTCGCCGTCGTGGTACGCGATGATTCCGTCGTCGGTTAGCGCGCAGCTCCTCCACTGCTGGATGACGAGTCGGCACGACGTTCGCCGTCGTGGTGCGATGATTCCGTCGTCGGATAGCGCGCAGCTCCTCCACTGCTGGATGACGAGTCGGTTCTCAGCGGGTGCTGGGAGATGTGTGTGCGTATTAAACACACGGCGCATTCGATGGCGCTCTCTTCTTCCTCACGGGCGGCCGATCAGGCTCTTTCCACTGCTCCGTTCTCTCTGGCGATGCACTATGGCTCTCGTCGCTCATCCACTGCTCCGTTCTCTCTGGCGATGCATGATGGCTCTCGTCGCTCATCCACTTCTCCATTATCTCTGGCGATGCACGATGGCTCTCGTCACTCATCCGCTGCTGCTGGTCCTCTGCGATGCTCGCTTGGTCGATGCTTGGCGATTTCCGCCGTTTTCTCCAGGTTGATTGCTTGTTGTCGCTCGTCACTCTCTCTCATTTTCTCTGTGCTCTCCTTGATCGTGCAGCAGCCAGCTTCACACGGACACCCGGCCTTACTTCAAGCTGCGTTGGATCAGGCTCTGGATGACGCGGCTGTGCGCGCTCACCGGCTTGGAGAGCTCTGGCGATGAACGATGCTCTCGTTCGTTGCTGGGTTGACGTTGGGTTAACGTTGGGTGTCTTCACTGGCTCGAGAATGATAACTGAAATCTCCGTCAGTTTCACTCGCACCTCTTAAACAACTGTGAAGGCTTAGTACAAAACCACTTGTCGCAATCCTTGACTTTGCGAGCGTATCAACATATCAGGGTAACTGTAGCATAACTTTCAGCGATACTCTTGTCGACTCATGCCGAACCCAACTCTCAAACACCCATCGTTAATGCTCTTTGCGAGACATAACACCCATGATATATCGGTGCCCGGCGCGCTCGCGTGTGCACCACAAGCCCGAGCAAGGCTCAAGCAAGACTGACCCTCTGTGTATCGTGTATGTACTTAGAAAAAAATGTCTACTCCCCTCTCTCTCTGTTCACAAAAGCCCAACTTTTCTTTGATGTCGCGTGGGGAGCGGGAGTGGTATGTGTTCCATTTTATTGGGGGTGATAATTGGCTTCCTCACCAACAAAGGACTTTGCTCCAAATTGTCTCTACCTTCTCTCGCTCTGGGCGTTACCTCTGTCTCACAGAACTTTTTTAAAAGTTTTTCGTTTTCTGTTTGGAAGTTAAAATTAGACTCACTTTACTCCTTATAGTATTGTAATTTGATTGTAAGTGATTCAAGGTATGTTATAGCCGTGTTCACAGTATTTCCATCGTGGTTTGATTTCTTTATGGGGAGATGTTATTTGCTTGTGTGTGCAAATCTTGCTCTCCGTGCTGCGGTAATATAAAGGCGGCTGGGAGGATTTCTCTTGTGGGATACATTTATCTTGGGGTGTATGACTGACTTATTTTTTTATACTTATTTTTTGGTTTGTGTTTATTCAAGATTTGTGACTTAGCCTGTTATTACTATGTATTTCGTAGGGTTTTATTAAGGGAGCTAAAAAATAAAAATTATACGTGTCTCGTGGCGCCTACTGCCTGTATTGTGTGGGTGCCTTTTGAAATGAAGGTGATTGTTTTAACCCCATTTGCGATTTCCCCCCCCTCTGTCTCTGTGTGCGGGGAGGGTTTATTGTCTTTTATGGCTGTCTCCGGCCTTTTGTTGCGAGCGTGTGACCTCTGCTGCCGAGGAGGTGGGGAAATGGGTGTTTGCGCTTCCGAGTGACTATGTGAACCAAAAAAAATTATTGGCCGAATTATTCTAAATATTATTTTTTGGAAAAAGGGGCATACACAACAGTCCGCCCTTTTAAAAATGGTCAGTGGTTAATTTGTCCACTTGCTATTTTTAAACACAATAAATGGCCATTTTTTTTCGTTATGAACCCATCAGCCGCCCTCGTGTTTCGGCTGTTATTCTTTACAACGCGCGCGTACGTATCACAAACTTAGCATGGTTACATTTGAAATAAGCAAAGAAAAGTAAAACTAAATGTTAAACATCGAGGCAACATGTTACCTCGGTTCTTGTCCATCATAACTACTGTGATTATTTTTTTAATTCCTGGGAAACGCTAGGTAGTGGTTTAGAACGCATTTATGCGTTATTTTCCTCATGTTATCTCCTTGCCATATTTTTACCAAGTTATTATCGTCTGGTTTGCCACTTTTGGTTTTATTTTGACATGCTGCTTTCCACGCAATGTCCTTCAGACTTGGTTCGTCTATGGCCTTTTCATGACCATTAACAATATTCTCATGGCCATTAATTTTAGAGTAACCCTTTACTCTTTCATGCAACCTCCCAACATCATTAACCTGGTTCGTAGTGCTTATCGCTTTGATCATTTGATCACGGTTTGCTGGTTCATGTTTGTAATTTCTCATGTCACTCTCTCGTGTCGTGGGAGTGTGTGGTGTAAAATTGTGCTGCACATAACCAGAATTCACACACATCACCAACTTTTGTACTCTGTTGTCAGTGGCAATTGCTCTCTTTACGATCATAGGCACGTTCGCAGAGCCAGTGTGTCGATTCAATTATCTGCCTCGTGGTGTCGCCCTTTTTGTGCTTGTGAGGGTGCTGGATTTCGACACAATTCTCGATACGTCCTGGATATTCACCTCCTCCATTTCAGCACTCCGATTTACATTCATTTTTGTGTCATTGGAATATTTTCCATTCAAGTGCTGACGTCTGCATTCCTCAGGGCGTGTCTCTGTATTCCATCTCCTTGCACCCTTATCGCGCGATCTTGTGACATGTTGGGCAGCTTTTCACTTTACCGGGCAATCCGATTTTTCTCTTTGTCTGTTATCTACTGTCCGATCACACTTCAATGCAGTCATGTTTTTGCGTTGGATCGGTGTGTCAATTACGGGAGCAATGCTTGCGTTCTCTACCGCATCGTCCGCATTTAATGTTTCCCGATCGTGGAAGTATTTGCTCACCCTGTCACTCGCAGCCTGCTTGCATTCTCCAATGGGGCCGTGATTTGGCTTCAACTCAGCAGGTGGGGCGCTCATGGGCAGCTCGTTCTCAATTAATGTGGGTAGTTCATCACGTGTTTGTTCCGCATTTTGTGTCTCAGTTAAGCCCATTTGTTTTTCTTTATTATCTGTTTCTCTATTCCCTCCTGGTATAGCCGGTGGGGGAATCGGTCGGAAGTGGACCGATTGTGTTTGACCTCCCATCCTGCGATTCTCATGAATGTTTGGCTTTGTGCCTCTCCAATCTGTGTGCCACCCCGCTAGATGGTTATCTCGCCATCTGTGTGTGTAATTTTGACCTTGCGTGTGTCGTGGCATGGGGTGCTGATATGGTTCTGCTCTTGACCTCCACATCTTGCGATTCCCATGAATGTTTGGCTTTGTGCGCCTCCAATTTGTGTGCTAACCTCTCTCTGGGTTGTTATTTCGCCATCTGTGCGTGGGTGTTCGCTCCTCTCTGCATTGTGGGGCTGCTTGGTGATTTTGATTTCTCTAAGAGGCTGGGTTCATTATCCATCTCCCTGTGTTCTGAATCTGAATTATGATTCTTAGCTCTGTATAACCATGTTATGTAGGCTTTGCTCTCTATGCGGTGTAAGGAGGCTGTTTCTGGGTTCAAAACCATTCTCACAATTTCTGTAATCTCTGAGCTCAAGGATTAAAAAAACATAATTTTGAACCTTTTGTCACCTTCGTGATACTGATTCACATCGCCTGCATAGTACGCTCTTTTAAATTGTAGGAGGTAATCTCGCGGATCCTGGTCCATGCCCTGGGTCATCGATTTTACAGCATAAAACCTCTCAGTGAGTGTCGAATATTCTCCAAACTTCCGAATCACTGCCAGGCTCAGTTGTTTGAAATCATTCCTAACCTTGTATGGTAGCGACTTTACCCATGGTATAGATTGTCCATGTAAACTCCTTTAAAGCAGACTCGCTTTCTCATATCATCTCATCAGACCTCTGATCATTGCCTCTGCTTCTACTGTTGCGATGTGGGTGTGTATATCTCTATTCTTATTGTGTGGGTCAAAATCGGGAATTCTGACGAGAGCTTTGTCCATCAATTTGAGGGTTTTACTGTTGAAAGAGTATTCGGATAGTTGGTCGTCGTCAGAGGAGTCATCGTCAGAAGAGCTGTCACTTTGATGTGTGCCATGTCGGGCGTGTTGCCAATTCCCTGCAGTTTTTGCCTCTGCTCTTAGTGGAGTATATTCTGGCAACTTTATTTTAAGATTTTGCCTCCCTCTAGCTTCGGGGTTGGCAGTCCCCCCTTTTTTATTTTCATCTGTATCTCTCCATCCCTTCTCTAGAATTGTGAGGGATTTTCTTTGTCAAGGATATTTTGATGGATACCCTATAATTTTTGTGCGATCTGTCCCTGGACTATGTCCACGTACCCAAGAGTGTGGTGTACTGCTACTTTCATATTTATTCTGTGGATCAAAGTCTGTGAGTTTCGCTGGTGTCACGAACACTGATTTCTCCTCCCTTGCGAGGGTGTGGGGACATTTTACCTCGTTGATTAGAGACGGTTTCTCTCCCGTTTCCTTTCCGAATTTTTCCTCATTCCACAATCTCTGTCTGTATGCCTGTGTGAGGAGGCATGAGTCCTGTCCTGCTTTTTCTGCAGTTTTTACATCGTGTTCGCCTTCGTCACATGTTTATCCAGTCAACTAGTTTCCCTCGATGTGTCTTAGTGTCATCGATACAGCTCCCTTCCCATATGTCTCTCTGCCTTGTCTGTTCTGTAGCAGAACTGCCTGTACGTTTTAATACGAGTTCCCAGTATTCCGCAATCCATTCAAAAATTCCTCCTAATCCTAGCATCTCATGTGTGGCAGAGCTACTCTGACATTCCCCTTCAGAGTGCATATAAAACAATTGTGTCACAGAACGTAGTCAGTTTGACTCGTGTTACTCTGGTATTTTTCACTTCAGAGTGCGTATCTCTAACACAATTTATCACAGGATGCAATCGGTTCGATAGGATATTATCTTAATCCCACTGTCTTTGTTCCAACCTGCTATTCTGTAGTTTCGCCTCAGAGTGCGTTTTTTTAAGTTTTACGCCCGTTTACAATCACAAGGCAATGTTGGATCACAATACTCTGGTTAACACGTAGTGATTCGTTCCTTCATCCATACAAAACACTGTCTGCGAGAGATCCCGGAGGAGCCACCCATTATGTTGTATATGTCGGGTTATGCAATTTTGATAAAAATAATAAAAATTAATAAAATTTATAAAATGTGTAATTCGCGGAAATTATGCTAATGCATGTAAGTATATGCATAAAATATGATAATCATGGAGATAATCGTATTAATTTATGCGAATGTTTGCGATTATGTTAATGTGTGCAGTTATGATGATTATGCTTAGCTTCGTTATCCAGAGTTGTATCAATCAGGATAAAACGATTATCTTTGATTAAACATTTATTGATTATCTTAGTGTGTTTATGTTATGTTAGGTCTCCAAATTTATATCTCAACGCAGGATACATATCTTATAAATGAGAGATTTGCATGGACTTGGAAAGAAACACGCAACCACTTTGTGTTAAGCAATTTTAATTCTAAACAAACAAATGACACTCTAATATGCAAAGGCGAAAGCATACGTCAATAGATTCATCGGCAAGATTATGCAATTAACGAAAATAAATGACTAAAACACTTATTATTCATGTAACTCGATGGGCAGCAACCGCTTTTCACGATCAGTTGATATTGAATGCACCACCTTGAAATGGCAACCCCTTTTCGAAACACAAAGATCACTTTTTGAAATAGTCTTATTTATGTGCGTGCTGTGTGTGCGTTGTATTCTTCCCTTGATAATTATTGTTTTAAGCAGAGGCAGGGCGCTGTGTCGGAGCTTGTGGGGTGGGGGAGGGGTATACAACCAGCTCTTCAGAGGTTCCCTCTCGCTTGGGCGTGGCCGCAGCGAGCCCGTCGCCGGCTTTCTCTCTCCGTAGCTAGATTGAGCGGCATTGGCACGATGTCCTCGAAGAGGCTCGGTCGCTTGACGCTCGGTGGCGCCCGGGTGGTGCTGCTCCGGCACTCTCTCTCTCCACTGCTAGATGAGTGGCGTCGGCACGACGCTCGCCATCGTGGTGCGCGATGATTCCGTCGTGGGATAGCGCGCAGCTCCTCCACTGCTGGATGACGAGTCGGCACGACGCTCGCCGTCGTGGTGCGATGATTCCGTCGTCGGATAGCGCGCAGCTCCTCCACTGCTGGATGACGAGTCGGTTCTCAGTGGGTGCTGGTCGATGTGTGTGTGTTTTAAACACCCGGCGCATTCGATGGCGCTCTTGTCTTCCTCACTGGCGGCCGATCAGGCTCTTTCCACTCCTCCGTTTTCTCTGGCGATGCACGATGGCTCTCGTCGCTCATCCACTGCTCCGTTCTCTCTGGCGATGCATGATGGCTCTCGTCGCTCATCCGCTGCTGCTGGTCCTCTGCGATGCTCGCTTGGTTGATGCTTGGCGATTTCCGCCCTTTTCTCTAGGTTGATTGCTTGTTGTCGCTCGTCACTCTCTCTCATTTTCTCCGTGCTCTCTCCTTGATCGTGCAGCAGCCAGCTTCACACGGACACCCGGCCTTACTTCAGGCTGCGTTGGATCAGGCTCTGGACGACGCGGCTGTGCGCGCTCACTGGCTTGGAGTGCTCTGGCGATGAACGATGCTCTCGTTCGTTGCTGGGTTGACGTTGGGTTGACGTTGGGTGTCTTCCCTGGCTCGAGAATGATAACTGAAATCTCCGTCAGTTTCACTCGCACCTCTTCAACAACTGTGAAGGCTTAGTACAAGACCACTTGTCGCAATCCTTGACTTTGCGAGCATATGAACACATCAGGGTAACTGTAGCATAACTTTCAGCGATTCTCTTGTCAACTCATGCCGAACCCACCTCTCAAACACCCATCATTACTGCTCTTTGCGAGATATAACACCCATGATATATCAGTGCTCGGCGCGCTCGCGACGGCACCACAAGCCCGAGCAAGGCTGAAGCAAGACTGACCCTCTGTGTATCGTGTACGTACTTAGACAAAAATGTCTACTCCCCTCTCTGTTCACAAAAGCCCAACTTTTCTTTGATGTAGCGTGGGGAGCAGGAGTGGTATGTGTTGTTCCATTTTATTGGGGGTGATAATTGGCTTCCTCGCCAACAAAGGACTTTGCTCCAAATGGTCTCCACCTTCCCTCGCTCTGGGCGTTACCTCTGTCTCACAGAACTTTTAAAAAAGTTTTTAGTTTTCTGTTTGGAAGTTAAAATTAGTCTCACTTTACTCCTTATAGTATTGTAATTTGATTGTAAGTGATTCAAGGCATGTTGTAGCCGTGTTCACAGTATTTCCATCGTGGTTTGATTTCTTTATGGGGAGATGTTATTTGCTTGTGTGTGCAAATCTTGCTATCCGTGCTGCGGGAATACAAAGGCGGCTGGGAGGATTTCTCTTGTGGGATACATTTATCTTGGGATGTATGACTGACTTATTTCGTCCTCAATTCTTATAGGAGATCATTGGTCTAATATTTCATACTTATTATTTGGCTTGTGTTTATTCAAGATTTGTGACTTAGCCTGTTATTACTATGTATTTCGTAGGGTTTTATTAAGGGAGCTAAACAATTTTTATATGTGTCTCGTGGCGCCTACTGCCTGTATTATGTGGGGGCCTTTTGAAATGGAGGTAATTGTTTTAACCCCATTTGCGATTTCCCCTCCCCTCTGTCTCTGTGTGTGTGCGGGGAGGGTTTATTGTCTTTTATGGTTGTCTCCGGCCTTTTGTTGCGAGCGTGTGACCGCAGCTGCCGAAGAGGTGGGGAAATGGGTGTTTGCGCTTCCGAGTGACTATGTGAACCAAAAAAAATTATTGGCCGAATAATTTTTAATATTAATTTTTGGAAAAAGGGGCATATACAAAACAGTAGGATGGTGAGTGTGTGGTTGTGTGTGTGAGTATCATGATGAGTGTGTTGCTGTATGTGTGATTGTTATGATGGTTGGTGTGTGTGGGTGTGTGAGTATCATGGTCAGTGTGTAAGTGAGGTTATGTGAGAATAGGAGTGTGAAGGTGAGTGTATCATGGTGAGTGTGAGCAACACTGAGTGTGAGTTTGACTTATTCTCCCCCCTCTACCCACTCTCTCTCCCCCTGCCCCCCCCCCCTCCTCAACACAACAACAACAAGCAGTAGAAGCCGGAGGAGGAGGATGGTTTAGCTGCCAAGCCGAGGGCGTCCGTAGACTAAACACGCAGAGACCCATAGACGCATCACACAGAGATCAAAATACTCACTATACAGTGAAACATAGTCTCACCCCACAGAGACCCATAGACTTATCACACAGAGATCTACAGACTCAGACAGAGATCCATAGACTCACCACACAGAGACCCATACCACACAGAGAAGCATAGACTCATCACACAGAGACCCACAGACTCAGAGATCCATAGACTCACCACACAGAGACCCATACTCACCACACATAGAAGCATAGACTCATCACACAGAAACCCAAATACTCACTATAAAGAGACACATATACTCACCCACAGAGACCCATAGACTCACTACACAGAGACCCATAGACTCATCACACAGGGACCCACATACTCATTACACAAAGAAACCCATAGAGTCATCACACAGAGACACATAGACTCATCATGCACATTACCCACAGATTCATCACAGACTCAAATAGGCCCATAGACACACACAGACAAATATATTCATCACACGGACACCCACAGACTTGGTAAGTGTATCATGGTGAGTGTGAGGAATACTGAGTGTAAGTTTGACTTATTCTCCCCCCTCTTCCCACTCTCTGCACCCCTGACCCTCCTCCCGCCCAGCACAACAAAAACGAGTAGAAGCCAGAGGAGGAGGAGGGTTTGGCATCCAAGCCGAGGGCTTCCGGCTCCATCTCCATTAAGGGGTACAGTACCCCCACACACTCACACAGGGGTACGGAACCCCCCCCACACACACACAGGGGTACGGTACCCCCCCCCCACACACACGGGTACGGTACCCCCCACACTCACACACACAAGGGTACGGTACCCCCCACACACACACAAAGGGGTACGGTACCCCCCACTCACACACAGGGGTACGGTACCCCCACACACACAAGGGTGCGGTACCCCCCCACTCACACAGGGGTACAGTACCCCCCCACTCACACACACACAGGGGTACTGTACCCCCCCCCCCCACTCACACACACACAGGGGTACGGTACCCCCCCCCCCCCCCACACACCTGGAGTATGGTACGTAGCGGTACACTAACAGCAACAACGCTATTTGCCATTTAGTGGCGATGACAACGCCAGGGCGCTTGTCCCAGACTATGTGCACCACACAAACACCCATAGACTGACCACACAGAGACCCGTAGACTCATCACACAAAGGCCCAAAGATTCACTACACAGAGACACATAGACTCACCATAGGGAGACCCTTAGACTCATCACAAAGACATCCACAGACTCAGACCTACAGACGTCCCTATACTCACACAGAGGCCCATAAACTCACAACACGGAGTCCCATTGACTCATCATACAGAGACCCATCAGAGCATCACACAGAGACCCATAGACTCATCACACAGTACCACAGACTAACAACAGAGATCCATAGACTAAACACACATAAACCCATAGACTCATCACATGGAGACCCAGACTCATTACATAGAGACCAAGAGAATCTTCACAAAGGGATCCAACGACTCACACAGAGGCAATGGCTCACAGATACCTATATTCACACATACACCCATAGACTCACCAGATGGAGACCCATAGACTCATCAAACAGACCCATATATGTGTAATAAAAGACTCCGTCAAGCACTGCTGGTCTCCACTTGTCTTTTATTCAGGTTCTTCTCCGCACCCCACTGGCCTCTTCCACGGACCAGCGTTGTCTCGCAAGCGCCCCGCGCACGCGCTTCCTCCTCATCTCCTCCACTCGTCCTCACACTCCGCTGGTCCTGACAAGGGACCAGCGTCTCCTCTCGCGTGCCCCCGCACGCTCCTCTCGCGTGCCCCGCACGCTCCTCTCGCGTGCCCCGCACGCTCCTCTCGCGTGCCCCGCACGCTCCTCCGTCAGCTCCTTCTCCCGCTCCGCACACCGCTGGCCGACGGTGTGCCGAAGCCCCATCAGCCACGTGGCTGATGGCGCGGCGGCCACCCAACGTGGTCCCGCTTCTTCACTCAATCAACTGGCCTCGATCTCTTCCGGGCTCCCCTCTATATCATCTCTCCCACATGACCCTGACTCCTCCCTTCCGGATTGTCAGATCCGGCCTTCCCATACTGCCCTGCTGGCTCTACCTCCATTCACCTCGCTTCCCATTGGAGCCGAGGTGAACGGCGGCCCCTCTCACACGCCCCCCATACCGGGCTCCAGCATGTTGTTTATGTTGTAATTATGAAATTTTGATAAAAATAATAAAAATTAATGAAATTTCAAAAAAATGTGCAAATCGCATAAATTATGTTAATGTGTGTAATTATATGCATAAATTATGATAATCACGGAGATAATCGTAGTGATTTATGCAAATGCTTGCGATTATGTTAATGTGTGCAGTTATGATAATTTAGCTTAGTTTCGTTTATCCAGAGTTGTATCAATCAGGATAACACGATTATTATTTATTAACATTTACTGATTATCTTAGTGTGTTTATGTTATGTTAGGTCTCCAATTTCATATTTCATCGCAGGCTACAGTTCTTATGAATAAGACAGTTTTGCATGGACTTGGAAGAAACACTCGAGATACTTCTGTGTTAACCATTTTATTCTAAACAAACATGTGATACTCTTAACATGCAAAGGCAAAAGCATACGTCCATAGATTCATTGGCGAGATTATGCAATTAACGAACTGAAGGCTAACACTCTTCTAACAACCGTAATTCTACTTTTCCACCAGACATCTCATTAGTTCCCCCATGTATCGAGCACAATCGGCGACTGGCCGAGTTTTAAAACAAGCATGCGACGATATTCATATGACGGCAATAAAAGCACTTATTGTACCCCGAAGGCGAAGCATACGTCAATCGATTCGTTGGCAAGATTATATCTGTTAATGAAATGTTTGAGACAATTGTGGTTGAGGGCGTGTGTGTTGGTGGGAGAGCGTATCGGCTCTGCTTTGATTAATTCTTTGTCAAGGATTCTATGACAAAGAAACAGGTTTGACAAGATATTCTCTCTCTCCTGGAGGTTGTGAGTGGCGGAGGTGATACGACCCTGGTTCGCAGATTTCCTCTCGCCCGTGCGGGTTGCAGCCGCGACTTTCTCCGCAGGGAGGTGAGCGGCGGCACTTGGCGGCGCTTGGCGGCCCTCGGTAGCTGACGGCGCGGTGGCGTGCTCTCGGTAGCTGACGGCGCGGTGGCGCGTTTTCTGCAGCTCTGGCGGCGGCGCTCGTTCGGAAGGCTTTGACTCTCTTTCTCCACTGCGGGATGACGAGTAGGTTCGTTGGTGCTGGTTGATCTGTGTGTGCGTATTAAACACACGGCGCATGCGTTGGCGCTGTCCTCTTCCTCACAGCCGTTCGATCAGGCTTTAGCCACTGCTGGGATGACGAGTAGGTTCGTTGGTGCTGGTTGATCTGTGTGTGCGTATTGAACACGCGGCGCATGCGTTGGCGCTGTCCTCCTCCTCACAGCCATTCGATCAGGCTTTCTCCACTGCTTCGTGCTCTCTGCTTTGCTCGCTTGGTCGACGCTTGGCGATCTCCGCCCTTCCTACAGGTTGTTCGCTGGTCGTCACTCTGGTGATGAACGATGCTTCGTTCGTTGCTGGGTGGACGTTGGGTGTCTTTGTTGGCTCGAGAGTGATAGCTGGAATCTCCGTCAGCTTCACTCGTAGCTCGGCGACTCAGTGTGGCGATTCTTCTTAGGTGGTGCAGACCTCAGCTTGTCGATGCACGTCGCTACCCCGCGAACATCGTCATTCTGGATGACGGAAGAGCTTCTTCGTTGTCGGCGACGAGAAGAGATGTGGGGGCCGGAGCCCTGGTGATCTGTGGGGGCCGGAGCCCCGAAGAGATCTGTGTTGAATGGATTTTGCCTCGGCTTATATTGAGAAAATCCACTCCGTTTTTCCGAGTTGTTCAAAGGCCGGGTCATATAACTTTTCCCTTTGTTCGTGTGCGTTTCGTCCGTGTTTGTCGTTTGTGTGTTTTATTGTGTTTTATTGGAGGAAAGGTTTTTCCAAAAGCCACAGCTGCACGCAATAATTCTGGAAGGAGGGGTGGGGCTTCCTAGCGAACGGCGCCACACACGAGTCATCAATTAAACCAGACCGACGATTCACGTTCGCACCGAGGTTACACAATCACAATCATAATCCAGGTTTTTGATTGCGTTAAGCGAGCTTAATGATCCCCTCCCTCGCTCTGGGCGTTATATCCTTTGTCTCACACAGCTTAAGTTGTTTTTGGTTTGGAAGTTAAAATGACTAACTTTTGCTGTTTAGTAGTATTGTGATTTGACGGTAAGTGACTCAATGCATGCCGTAGCCGTGTTCACGGTATTTCATCGTGGTTTGATCTCCCTATGGGGAAATGTTATTTGCTCGCGTGCGCAAATCTTGCTGTCCGTGCTGCGGGGAGACAAAGACGGCTGTGCTCCGTCATTGGAGCACCCTGCGCGTGTTTTTTTTTTTTTAAGAGCATCTGCTTCTGTTAATTTCCTTTCTCGAGCCATCGCCTGCTCGCCACAAACTTTGAGGGCCATTTCCCGGCGCTGTGTGTGCTCTGGCCGTTTCTTTCGGGAAGACAAAGACGGCTGTGAGGTGCTTGCTTCCCCTGGAGTGTTGCATGTTGGTTAATCATGATAGACTTCTCCGCCCTTAACTTTCCTAGGAGATCCACTCTAATTTCGTACTTATTATTTGACTTCCTGTTATTATTTTATCTGATATCCCGGGGCTAGGGAATTAGTTTTTTTTTTTTCTTAGGAGCGACCCTGACTGCCATAATTATTCTTTGCTGCTTCGGCCCGGCCGCGTAGAAATTATTAAGGGTAAATAATGTCCGTATGGAATTAATACATGAGGATTCAAACCCGTCTGTGCTTTCTTGTTGTCGATGCTATTTTCTTTGTTAAGAATATAATTATATATTTCTTCGTGGCGCCTGTCCCTGTGTCGTGAGGGGGGCTTCCTGAAGCGTGGGTGTTACTTTAACACCTTCTTGCGACTCCCCTCCCCTTTTCTTTTGTGTGGAATTTATGACATTTGATGGCTATCTCTTTCCTGCCTTCTGGCCTTTGAAGCGAGGTGTGCACGCATCTGTGGAAGTGGGGGAACGGGTTTTCCGCTCGTCTCTGTTTGCTCCTAAGTTGCCCCGTGTTTATGAAAAAAAGATTATATATGTTGGCAGAATAATTCTTAATATTAATTTTAAAAAAGGGGTATAGATCCAACAAGCAGCAACCCCATTTACGCTCGCATTACATGACCCCCCTCCCCCCCCGATGAAAAATCCAGTCATCCCGGCTGCAATAGGATATAATAATGCGAGCGACGGCATCACTATCAGGAATCACCCCAGACACAACGGAGAGTACAACGACAAACACAATTAAGGGAAGGGATCAGGATCCGGTACGGAACACCGGCCCGTCCTCCGCGCAACAAGCAAGAAAGAATTAAGGAATGGAAAGCAATACACAACAACGGTAACCGACATGCAAGAACGGCCGACGCGCATAAACCAGGAATGCTGCGGTGTCTTAGAACGTGTCCGTGTTGCTGGTCCATCTGCCTTGCTCAAGTCCAACTTCAGAGAGCAACTGGTAGAGCAGAAGTGACGAACAGGCGCTCCACTCCCCCTACAAGTCCACATCCGGTTAGCACAACCGGTAACACCCAGTGTGGCAGGCGCCGAAGATCTGTGACGAGAAGGAGAACCCAACCCCCTGAGGCACAGCAAAACAAAACGCACATCCGCATGTCGTACACGACAGCCACCCGGCTCCAGGGTAGTGGAGATGATCTAAATCCGCCCCGTGTAAGGAGAACGCAATAAATACCCAAAAATCGACGCGATGGATGCCCCAGTATTTACATTTTAACTAAAAAATATTATTTACACATGACAACAAAAATTTTCCTGCTCTTGCCCATCAGCAGTCCTCCCTTGAAGACCAGCACAGACATCTCACGTACACAGCATCTACCCACTGTCACTCTCAACACAGCCCCCAGCCGCACACCCTCGCGTGGAGAGAGCCATGCTTCCCAGCGGCAACATTTAACTTGCCTTCGCCCTCACCGTGGTCGTCCAACCACAGCAACGTCGACTTGCCATACACTCGGTCAGTGCAATTTCGGGGACGAGACACTGGCACATCGCAACGACTCTGCCACACTCCATCCCGTACTATCCCATCACCAATGGACACACCCCAGCATCTTATAGTCTGATGCTTTACAGACAAGGGAAGGTTCATCCCTTGGCAAGGCCAGACCCCATCGACCCCCCCACGGGGCAATGTTTCCTTATACATTCAATAACGTGATAACCCAAAGCGGAACAAGTCCGCGGCCCTTCCCGCTGGAGGACCCGCAAGGGGAATCCCCACCCCATGCTAGCCAGGTCTCCCCGTTCGCTGCCACGTAACGGAACCTCTACTTCTGAATTCCGTGAGCCCCCGGCCCACCAGGTTCACAGTCTGCCACCGCACGACAGAACCCCGACTCCCCGAGCCATATGAGCACACGGCCCATTAGTTTGAGACATACCACGGAGTGTCTCGCCTCCGGGCTGTCAGGTCAGCCATCGGCCATAGGCCGATGTGACCACAACTCGTGCATCACCCACTCAACAATGGCAGGCGTATACTGGTGAAATATTTGCCCCAGAATAGAACCCAGCCAGCATCTCTGTCCCAAAATGCTGGTGCAATGACACGCCCCCCCTTAGTCAGACACGGGCCACTATGCTCCTGTTACCCCGATGGGCGCCAACACGCCAGCATTGCGCACAACACGCAATGCACGCACACAAGTTAGAGCGCAACACGAGAGTCAAGGGATGATATCCATAACCGCATCCCCGCGGCTCGACGTGTATACTCAAAATGGCGGCGGCACGCGCGAAGCACCCCACCGAAGTTTTCCCCACGCGCTCAAAATGGCGGCCCCCTGCGCCAAGCGCATCCCCGCAATTTCCCGCGCGCGCTCAAAATGGCGGCCCCATGCGCAGAGCGCATCCCCGCGATTTCCCGCGCGCGCTCAAAATGGCGGCCCCATGCGCCGAGCGCATCCCCGCGATTTCCCGCGCTAGCCAAAATGGCGGCCCAACGTCCGACCACTTCGGCAGTTTTTCCCGTGCGTGCACCCTAGCTGCCCCTCGCTGGGGGTCACAACATACATCCCCTGTCACGTTTTAACAACCCCCAATGATACGACGCATAGCCGCAGCTCGCTGCACACAGCAGTCGTATCGGGGGAATTTTTAACCCATAGTTGACCAAGACACATTGCTCATACACACCAACTCGCAATGCAACCCCTGGCCTCAAGAGCGACGCCACTTGGCGACAATTTACGACCCCATCCCTCAACACTCGCAATTTCCTATGAACACACATGCAATCTCGCGTGCACAAACACCCATACAACCAAATTTTAGGGTCCCCCACGAATTGACCAATTTCCGAACAGGTACGCACAACTAATAACAATCCCGAACCCAATGGTCAAAACAATGCACCGCATCCATACAGAAAGACAGTCTATACAGTATGTGCAGTCAGCATATCGCGATTACAAGCAGCAAAGTTCCACACAGGTCGTACATTATGCACAATCGCAAGCAGTGCTGCAGGCAGACAACACACCGTTAACCCTGTCGCACCGTGCAGCAAAAAAATCATCAAAATAATCATGTCGCACACAGCAACCCACGGGATGGTAACAGCGCGGGACACTCGACGCAACCGAATTAATAATTAACCTCACCATCAAGATAACATCCCCATGCCGCAACGCACATAACCACTATTTGACGCAGAACAACACAAGCAGACAGCCCGTCCATCCCCACACACACATCCCGACCCGCGCTCCGCACGCTCGAGACATACAATAATCGCACCCCGGCACAAGCAAGATGGGTGAGGTGTGTGTTAGGGCCGGGTGCATATCGTGATGACTCGCCCGGGCTGCAGCGAGCAGAGGACGGCAGGGTGGTGACTTGAGATGCCCCGAAGAACTCGGACGGTGAGCGCGGCGTCCTCCCGCGACTGCTCCGGTGTCTCGCACACGAGCCAGGACGGGGGTGCTCCCGCCCCGGCAGCAGCAGCCTCGGCGCCCTCTCCTTGCGGCTCCTTCTCGCAAAACAGCTGCTCAGCAGCAGGATGCACACCACGCGGCTCCTCCGAGATGGTAGCGCATGGCCGCCTCTTCGCCGCGATGTTCAAGATGACGGCGGCTTCCCGCCGCGGCGGCGACAAGATGGCGGCTTCCCGCCGTTCGTCCGCGACCACTCCCAAGATGGCGGCGTCCTGCCGCGTGTCGGAGAGGGCGGGAAGCGTCGCAAAGGCCCCAATGGCGGACGGCTCGGCCCCACCCGAAGGTTCCCCGCTTGAAGGCCCGCCGCGTGGCCGATCCGGCATAGTCGCTGGCGCGACCAGGGTGACTAAATCCAGCAGAACGGCCCGCAGCGAATCAAGCTGGACTGCCACGTGTCGCCAGCCGTCCTCAGCGCCCGTCGACGCAGACGGCCCGGCCGCCCCGACGACATCTTGTACTCCTGTCGCTCGCCGCCACTTCGCCCATGCCTTCCATGATCGGGACTCCCACCGCCGGAGGAAGGTCCTCTTCGTTTTCTGAAGATGGTGCAGGTATATTCTTTTTCTTGAGACGTTTCGACATCTTGTTCCACTTCTGACTCCAGTGTAATAAAAGACTCCGTCAGGCCCTGCTGGTCTCTGCTTGTCTTTTATTCAGGTTCTTCTCCGCACCCCACTGGCCTCTTCCACGGACCAGCGTCGTCTCGCGCGCACCCTGCGCACCCGCTTCCTCCTCAGCTCCTCCACTCGTCCTCACACCCTGCTGGTCCTGAAAAGGGACCAGCGTCTCCTCTCGCGTGCCCCGCACGCTCCTCTTGTGTTCCCCGCACGCTCCTCTCGCGTGCCACGCACGCTCCTCTCGCGTGCCCCGCACGCTCCTCCGTCAGCTCCTTCTCCCGCTCCGCACACCGCTGGCCGACGGTGTGCCGAAGCCCCATCAGCCACGTGGCTGATGGCGCGGCGGCCACCCAACTTGGTCCCGCTTCTTCACTCCATCAACTGGCCTCGATCTCTTCCGGGCTCCTCTCTATATCATCTCTCCCACGTGACCCTGACTCCTCCCTTCCGGATCGCCAGATCCGGCCTTCCCATACTGCCCTGCTTGCTCCACCTCCATTCACCTCGCTTCCCATTGGAGCCGAGGTGAACGGCGGCCCCTCTCACACGCCCCATACCGGGCTCTGCCCCCAATAACTCGGGTCGTGTGATTGGGCCAGAGTCCAGCAGCAACCCCATTTACGCTCGCATTACATATGCATCACTCAGAGATCCAGAGACTCACCAAACAGACATCCAGAGACTCATCACACAGAGTTCCATAAACTCACTACACAGAAACGCAGGTTCACCTCCCACATACCCATAGATTCACACAGAGACATATCGACTCACATAGTGACCCAAAGTTTCACACATACCTATGTAATAAACGACTGGACCACGATGTCTGGCTCAGTGTCCTTTATTCGGTTCGTGCTGTACACCCACACGGCTGTCTTTACTCTGTAGCTTCTCCACGGTGCTGACTCCAATGTCGGCCCGATCCACAACAGCAGCCCCGCTGCTGTTTCTCTCACACAGCCCCCCTTGGCTGTACTCGCTGCAACTCCTCTCTCTCCACCTCCTGGCAGCCTCGTGCTGTCTCTCTCTCTCTCCGCAGCTCCTCCTGGCAGCCACACCGCTGCCTCTAACACGCAGCCCTTCTGGCTGTCTCCTCTGCAGCTGCACACCACTCCGCAGCTTCCTCTTGTCTTCGGGGTTGGCTCCCGATAGCCGTCGGTGCCCCCCCCTCTTCTCACCCGCCCGCGTGGCCTCACTCTTTTCCGCTCACACCCCGACTGACTTCCCCTTCCGGTTTACCCGCTTAAGGACCCGAACCTTCCACCCACGTCACATGACTCCACCCCCCGTGACGTCACATCCGGAAGGTCGCTTACGCCCGCATTACACCACCCTCCCCCGTAGAAAAATCCCAGCCGACCTCGGCTGACCAATAGCAAATCGTAATGCGGCGAACCGAGCTTCCCCCCCTAAAGGACACTAAGCATACAATGTAACAGCAAGAACAACAACAACAACGCAATTAACATCAACGAACGTACAAAAAGCATGCAATAAATACAACTGTAAGAAAAAAATAACAAGACAGCAACAATCAACGAAACGTAAGCGATTTGGAACGTGTGCGGGTCGCCGGCCCGTCCCGGACGGTCGGCGGCCCACTCGCAGAACGGGAACGCGATGAAAGTCGAGGAATGACAGGGGGTAATCCCCCTGTCGCAGCTGGAAGTCCATCGCCGTCCCGTGTCCCTAAAGAGTTAGTCTTGGGCTTGTCCTGTGACCGTGCCCGCAGCTGGGTCGGAAGGGCTGCAGGGCTCGAAGGTCCCGCAGACCTGGCAGGCGTCCTCCGAGCAGGGCCCCTCGTCCCCCGCAATGTCACGGCCGGCCTGTCTGGAACAGGTACGACAGGCGCTCTAGCAAGATCAATGGACGCAGGCAGGGGAGAGTCAGCAGCAACAGACCCCGGCAAGGCAACATTGGGGGATGACGCATCATGTAAGGGAGCAACATATGGTTTCAAGCGCGACGTATGCACAACCCAGCGACGAGACCCAATCTGGACGCGTGCTGACTGTGGGTTGGGAACCGCAATGAGGCGTACGGGACCATGCCAGGGTTTGTGCAATTTCGGCGAGGTCCCCGGACGTACCTGTGGACAATGAAGCCAGGCTAGGTCCCCAACCTTCCAAGGGCACTCCCCCTCAGACCGTCGCGCATATCGCTCGTTCCGGGCCTGGGCTTTGGCCGTAGCCACGCGGGCATTCTCCCGCGCCTCCGTGACTCGGCGAACCGTGTCCTGAATGTATTCAGGAAGTGGTTTACGAGGTCCCTTCACCCCAGTTCCCAATTGCACATCCACCGGCGGCACGTTTTCCCGACCATACATAAGGTAAAACGGCGAATATCCTGTAGCCGCATGAGGCGTCATCCTGTACGCCGAAAGCACCCCGGGGATGTGCAGATCCCAATCTGATTGTTGTTCACTCACGGTATGGCAAAGCATGGCAGACAATGTCCTGTTCAGCCGTTCAACCATACCATCCGTCTGCGGATGGTATGGGGATGTCCGTACTTTCTTAGTCCCAAGGCCCGCGCACACTTCCGCCAATAATTTAGAAGAGAAATTCCTGCCCTGGTCCGTGAGGAGTCTCTCAGGCGCCCCCTTATCCATAATATACCCAAACAAAAAGGCGTCGGTAATGGCCGCGGCCGACTGATCGGGCAACGGCCAGGCCATCGGCCAACGGGAGAGGTACTCAACCCCTACCAGCAAATATTTATTACCCCTCGCCGATGGTGGAAAAGGTCCCAATATGTCCAGTGCCACCAATTCATTGACTCGAGACACCTGAATCGACTGGAGAGGCGGCACGTAAGGATGTTTCGGCGGCTTACGTCGTGCACACGCAGGGCACGCGCGCACGTGCCCTACGACATCTGTCGCCATGCCGTGCCAAAAATAATGACGTTGCAACGTCAACAAGGTCTTCTGCACCCCTAAATGTAAGAGAGTGTCACAATGGAGGGTTCTAATCAACTCGAATCGCAAGGACGTTGGTACCACCAGGCGCCAACGTTCCTGGAACCCCTCCCGCCACATAAGCAGACCATCTCGGAGAGCGGTTTGCGGCCCCATAGCCGTACTCGGACTCCCATTGTCCCTAGCAGACCGCTTCCGCAAGGACACCAATGACTCATCCATCATCTGTTCCCGGATCCAGACAGACCGCGGCAGATTCAAAACCCCGTCAGCCGGTCCCGGTTCCATCGGAGTGTCCGACTTCTCGACGGCCAACGTAAGCGGCTGAGGGGGGTTTGGAATCGGCGAACACCTATGCGTCCCCGACTCACATTTACAAGGGGCGTGCCGCGGTAATCTGGAAAGTGCGTCAGCGTTCGCATGGCGCACTCCCTTCCAATGTTGAATTTGGAAGGAAAATTCCTGTAGCGTGTCCAACCAACGTGCCAACTGTCCGGATGGCTGGTCAATTTTAAGGGCATATTGCAAGGCCGCATGATCCGTACGCACAATAAAAGAACGACCGTAGAGGTATGGTCGAAATTGCCGTAGGAAAAAAACAACCGCCAATAGTTCTCTGCGAGTGACACAGTAGCGGGTTTCCGCAGGAGACAAGACTCGGCTACCATACGCCACGACACGCTCTACACCCCCTTTAGACTGTGATAACACCGCCCCAATACCTGTGTCACTCGCGTCCGTATCAAGAATGAATGGGTGATCGAAATCGGGATAATCCAATGTTGGGGCCGTGGCCAATAGATCACGCAGACTCCGAAAGGCCGCCTCCTCCGGCTGTCCCCAAACAAACTTCCGTCCTTTACCCGTAAGGAGATGCAAGGGCCTCGCAATCGTCGCAAAACCCGGCACAAATCTTCGGTAATACGAGGCAAATCCCAAAAACCGCCGAACATCCCCCACGGTGGCCGGAGTCGGCCAATCCCGGACGCACGCCGTCTTTTCCGGATCCGTGGACACTCCCTCAGCACTCACAATGTGCCCCAAATAGCGGACGGACCGTTGCAGTAGGTGACATTTCTTTGGTTTGAATTTCAATTTGGCAGAACGCATCCTCGTGAACACTGTCTCCAGCCGCGTCAAATGTTCATCAAATGTGCGGCTGAAGACAATAATATCGTCCAAATATATAAGACACGTCTCCCACTGCAACCCCGTCAAAACGAGCTCCATCAATCTTTGAAATGTTGCAGGGGCCGCATTCAATCCCATCGGGAGACAGTTGAATTGAAATAACCCCTGCGGCGTACGGAATGCGGTTTTCTCCCGTGAGGACTCGTCAAGGGGAAGCTGCCAAAATCCCGAAGAGAGGTCCAGTGTGGAAAAGAACTTAGCCCCCGACAATGCGTCGAGGGAGTCATCCATACGCGGCAGGGGGTACGCATCTGCCACCGATATCTTATTCAATTTGCGGAAATCAACACAAAATCGCAATTTGCCATCCTTCTTCTTAACCAAGACGACTGGAGCGCCCCATGGGCTGTTAGATGGCGATATAATGTCCGCAGCCAACATGTCTTCCACTGCCCCCCGTACGTGTTCTCGCTCCGCAGGACTCATCCGATGCGAATTTAATCGAATAGGGGCAGCATCGCCCATCTCAATGTGATGGTAAAGCAACGAAGTGCGGCCCAAATCCAAATCATCGGAGCTGAACACATCGGAATATGTCAACAACAATTTACGCAGCGCACCACGTTGCTCCATGGACAGGGAAGAATTTCCGTCACATAAATGAGCAACCCAACGATCATCCGAACTCCTTGGCTCGGAAACCCCAGCAACAATTCCCCGGCTATGTGGACAATCATGGGTCGCAAAGGCCGTAGTGGCATGTGCCACAACCGTACCGGCCGGGACACGGACGTTTTCTCCCCCCGCATTAAGCACCTGTAAAAACGGTAATTGATCCGGCCGGACGATGGTCTGTGCCCCCACTAACGCCAACCCGGTTGTTATCGTGGCGGACGGTGACAACAAGACCCCTACTGCTCCTAGCCGATCAGGCAGGGGCTTCCGATACCGCAAGGGTATAAGCATCTGTGTACCAGGTGGGATGTCCACAGATGCGACGGACAGCGCCTGCACTTGTACGGCCGAAGCAGGTCGCCCCCAGGGCGACGGCAGAAACGAGATTTGACGGCCCCCCGGCAGTTCAATACAATTCTCATTGATTTTGATCAAAATGGGCATCTTAGCCAAAAAATCGGTGCCTAACAAACAAGGAAGCGCCAAAGATCTCGATATCAACACAACACCCGAGGCCGACACATCCCCAATAGATATCTTAGCATCCACCTGACCCACGATACCCATGCTACCCCCGTTCGCAGCGACGCACGACCCATAAACCGGACGCACAGCCCCCGGCGGGATGCCCAACAGATGGAAAATGACATCCGAAATAATAGTCGCAGACGCGCCGGAGTCGACCAAAATGCGTACGTCCACCCCTTGTATAGACCCCGGTACAGTGGACGAGCCCGTAGCGGCCGCGACGACTCTCCGTGCCAACTTGCGCCACTGCGTGACCGAGCGACAAGGCCCCGTCGAAGGGCATGCTTTAACCACAACGTTAGGATGGCGCAACGACGGTGATGGGTGAGGTGTAAAGCCTTGCCGAGTGTCTGGTGCGTGCCGACATGCCTGTTTCGGAGGATCTTTAGCCGACTTGACCGGTGCCGAGGCCTCCTGCTGCGGCGGAGCCGGGAAGCGGGCCCAGCAGTCTCTGGCGTAGTGGCCCCTACGCCCGCAGCGGAAACATTCGGCCTCGTTGCGCCGAAGCGCAGGCCTCGCCTCCTGACGGCCCCGTTCTGGTAGCGCCGCGCGCGGTCTCGGCCCGCCGCGTCCCGTCCATGGAGCGGAGGCGGCCGTCAGTTGTTGAGGGCCCCGGTCATCCGGAACATAGACAGCCTGCGCAGGGTTCCACCCCAGCGCATCCCCTTCTCTGACGGGCCCCCCCGTCCACGCCGTCACTTGTTTCCAGCGACGGAGGTTGAATTGCGCATTGAGACACTTAGCAGCCGTCCGGGAAGTTAGCTTCTCATGCCCACACACAGGCATGGGGATCCCTAGATCCCGAGACAGCTCCAACATTTTCCCTAATATGAGAGGCTCGAGCAGGTCCTGTGGCGTCTCAGGATAAGCTGCCATGGCCAGCTCCAGCACCGCACCCCTGAACGCCACGGGCGACTCCTCTGGTGCTCGTTGTCGTTGAGCGAATCGCCGATGCGCATCATCTGGTGGCTCATAAGCATCGGCCATTTCTTGAAAAACACCACATAAAGTTGCCTTCTTATCGGTCGTTATGGAACGGAAGAATCGGACAGATTCGTCGTCCAGGAGAGTCGGCAACACCTCCAAAGCCTCCGCATCGGTCCATCTTGCTGTGCGTACCGCCGCCAAGAAGCGGCAGACGAACGCGCTCCAGTCCCCACCGACGGAAAATTCTTTAACCGTTGTAAGGTGGCGACTCCGACTCCTCTTCCCGCCGTCTTCCAATGGTGGTGGTTGTGATGGCAAATTCAAAATGGCGTCGGCCCGCGGCGTGGCCAAGATGGCGGTTTGGCGCTACGGAGCGCGCAAAATGGCGGCCTCTTGCCGCGTGGGCAATGGCGGCGGCAGGACAGGCAACGTGGCGGCCCGCGGAGCACCAATTGCATCATCCATCGTCCCTGGCGCGACGAGATGGCATAGATGCGCCAGGACGTCCTTAAGTGCCTCCAGTTGTACCGCCATCGCTTGCCATCGTTGATCCGCGTCTGATGATGTCGACGGACCCGCCACCGCGCCAACATCCTCCACTCCCGTTCCCGTGGTCGCCTCAGCCGGGCTCTCCTCCACCACCCCAACAGGATCCGAGGTTGGAGGGAGTTCGTCGTCGTCGGACGAAGAAGCCGATGCAGGCGCCGGATTAACTTTCTTCCTCACTTGTTTCGACATGCCGTTGCACTTCCGACACCAGTGTAATAAACGACTGGACCACGATGTCTGGCTCAGTGTCCTTTATTCGGTTCGTGCTGTACACCCACACGGCTGTCTTTACTCTGTAGCTTCTCCACGGTGCTGACTCCAATGTCGGCCCGATCCACAACAGCAGCCCCGCTGCTGTTTCTCTCACACAGCCCCCCTTGGCTGTACTCGCTGCAACTCCTCTCTCTCCACCTCCTGGCAGCCTCGTGCTGTCTCTCTCTCTCTCCGCAGCTCCTCCTGGCAGCCACACCGCTGCCTCTAACACGCAGCCCTTCTGGCTGTCTCCTCTGCAGCTGCACACCACTCCGCAGCTTCCTCTTGTCTTCGGGGTTGGCTCCCGATAGCCGTCGGTGCCCCCCCCTCTTCTCACCCGCCCGCGTGGCCTCACTCTTTTCCGCTCACACCCCGACTGACTTCCCCTTCCGGTTTACCCGCTTAAGGACCCGAACCTTCCACCCACGTCACATGACTCCACCCCCCGTGACGTCACATCCGGAAGGTCGCTTACGCCCGCATTACACCTATACTCCAACAGAAATCCATAGACTCACCACACAGAGACCCACAGATTCATTACACAGAGAAACTCATAGACTCATCACACAGAGACTCGTAGACTTATAACACAGACACCCACCGTCTCAGACAGAGGTCCATGGACTCAACGCAGACATCCGTAGACTCATAACACAGATACCCATAGACTCACTATACAGAGACACTCAACCATGCGCTCACTCACTCAACCACTCGCTCCCTCACTCAACCACTCGCTCCCTCACTAACCAGTCACTCCACCACTCACTCCATTGACCACTCACTCAACCACTTGATCAACCACTCACTTGCTCCCTCAACCACTCACACACTCAACCACTCACGCACTCAGCCACTCCCTCAAACACTCAATTTCTCATTCACTCAACCACTCACTCAGCCACTAACTCACTCCACCACTCACTCAGCCACTCAACTACTCACTCAATTACTTACTCACGTATTCAGCCATCCACTCAGCCACTCACTCAGCCACTCACTCAGCCACTCACTTACTCAGCCACTCACTCAACCTCTCACTCAACCACTCACTCAACCTCTCACTCAACCACTCACTCACTCAATTACTCGCTCAACCACTCACTCAACCACTTGATCAACCACTCGATCACTCAACCTCTCACTCAACCACTTGATCAACCACTCGTTCACTCAACCTCTCACTCAACCACTCTACCACTCACACACTCACCCAATTACTCGCTCAACCACTCATTCAACCACTCATTCACTCAGCCACTCACTCACTCCGCCACTCACTCAGCCAGTCAACCACTCACACACTCAGCCACTCACTCAACCACTCACTCGCTAATTCAACCACTCACTTAGCAACTTACTTACTCACTCAACCATTTACTCAACCACTCACTCAACCGCTCACTCACTCGGCAACTCAATCACCCACTCAACTACTCGCTCACTCAGCCACTCACTCACACAGCCACTCACTCACACAGCCAGTCACTCACTCTGCCACTCACTCAACCACTCACTTACTTTGCCACTCAGCCACTCCCTCAGGCAGTCACTCACTCAGCGATTCACTCACTCAGCCACTCAACCACTCACTCAAATCACTCACTAACTTACACAGCCACTTACTCACTCAGCCACTCCCTCACTCAACCACTCACTCACTCATTAAGCCACTCACTCAGCCATTCAATCATTCAGCCACTCACTCAGCCACTCAACCACTCACTCACTCAATTACTTATTCAACCACTCACTCAAACACTCACTCAAACACTCACTCAAACACTCACTCATGCACTCAAACACTCATTCATGCACTCAAACACTCATTCATGCACTCACACACTCACTTAGCCATTCACTCACTCAACCACTAATTTTCTCACTCAACCACTCGCTCACACAACCACTCACTCAAACCACTCACTCACTCAACCACTCTGTTAACCAAGCACTCACTCAACCACTCACTCACTCAACCACTCACTCACTCAACCACTCACTCAACCATTCAACCGTGCTCTCACTCATCCACTCACTCACTCAATCACTCACTGAACCACTTACTCAACCACTCACTCAATCACTCACTCAACCAAGCACTCACTCACTCAGCCACTCACTCAACCTCTCACTCACTCAACCTCTTACTCACTCAACCACTCAATCAATCACTCGCTCACTAGCCGGAAGATCCGAAGAAAAATACATGCGACTAAGGGGAGAGGGATACATGCAAACTCCTAATATACAGGCATCATGGTCCGGATCGAACCCACAATCTCCTGTATACTGTGAGAGGTAGTTATCATCTCGCCACCCTGGTCATCCTAAACCATCCCCATGTCTCTTCTGCGTGTGTGCCACAGATGCGTGTCTGCGATTGCCAGCGCCACGTGACGGAGCTCCAGGGGGTGCTGCATGCCCGCCAGGAGGGGCTGGGTGAGACTGTGCAGTCACTGGACCAGTTGCCTTCTGCTCTGACCCTGACGTAGTGGGGCGGCACCAGCAGGACGCGCTGGACAACACAGCTAAGGTTCCAGCCACTCGCTCACTGACTCAGCCGCTCACTCACTCAGCCACTCACTCACTCAACTACTCACTCACTCAACCACTCACTTAGCGACTCAATCACTCACTGAGCCACTTACTCAACCAATAACTCACTCAACCACTCAATCAACCACTCATTCAGTCAGCCACTAATTCATTCAACCATTCACTCATTCAGCCACCCACTCACTCAACCACTCGCTCAACCACTCGCTCACTCACTCAACCACTAACTCACACAAATACTCGCTGACCTACTAACTCGCTCACCTACCCACTCGCTCACCACCCCACCTGCTCACCTATCCACTCACTCACCTACCCACTCCTCTTTTTTTCATTTTACAAGGTAAGGCTCACTGAGCTTATCACATGGAAATGCATATTTCTATATGTGGAGGGAAAATTCTAGATTTGAAGCTTTCGTGACTGCAAGAATTCATATTCTTAGGTTTTTTCGGTGAAGTCACGTAGGTAAAAAAAATAATAATAATAAAAGTAAAATAAAAATAAAATACATAGCAGGCGTGACCAAAAAGATCTCCAAAATTCTAAACAAACATAAGATCAAAGTCCGATTCACTACAGTACATAAAATCCGTGATCTAATTCCATCTGTGAAAGATGTCATTCCTGACTTACAATACCCTGGAGTCTACAAACTGAGTTGCAGTTGTGGTGATTGCTACATTGGAGAAATGAAACGTCATATCTCTGATCGTGTCCGCGAGCACAAGTCAGATCTGAAACAAGGCTAAACTGATTCTTCCGCCGTTGCCGATCATTGCTACAGCGCTGTGGGCTCTCATGAAATTGTCTTTTCTGAGACCAAGGTACTCTGCAAGCCTCCTGGCTACCATCAAAGGTTTGTACACGAGGCCATCTAAATATACAAACACAGACATAATTTCAACCGTGATGATGGGTACAAACTTAGTAATCATTGGAAAGATGTTATTAATCATGCAAAAAAGATTTAACTACACATATTTGGAGCATTCCTGGTAGTGATTTCAGCCGCACCACCTCTACATAACAAAGGCTCAGTCAACCATTCTACACAACAAAGACTCATTTCCTGGCAGCGATTTCAGCCGCATCACTTCTACATAACAAAAGGCTCAGTCCCATTTACACGCACCTTTGCATCATCCGCACCTAGTTTACACAACAAAGGCTCATTCCAAACAGCGTGCTTCAGCCGCACCGAACCTCACATAAATAATATTCAGGGCCTACCTTGGCTCCCTCCACCCTCAACCAGTATATATACAAGGACTGTTTTATTGGAATTTCTCTCACTTGATACAGCTATCGTGCTGTAACGGTTCCACCTGAAGACGGAAGCTTGTGTTGCCTCCGAAACGTCGTGATTTTTATTTTATTTTTATTTTACTTTTATTATTATTATATTTACCTACGTGACTTTACCGAAAAAACCTAAGAATGTGGAGGGAAAAACCGAAAGACATGGAGAAAAATCCACGTGACCAAGGAGAGAGAGACATGCAAACTCCAAATAAACAGGTATCAGGGTCGGGATCGAACCCACAACCTCTGTAAACCAGGCGCCCTAATGCATCCCCGTGTCTCCTCTTCTGCGTGTGTGCCACTGGCTCGTGTCTTCGAGTGCCAGTGCCATGTGATGGAGCTCCAGGGGGTGCTGCGTGCCCACCAGGAGGCGCTGGATGAGGCGGTGCGGGCGCTGAAGCAGCTGCGGGCGCGGTACCGCCGCTCTCACCCTGACGGAGCGTGGGCACACAGTTGGGCGGCAGCAGCGGCGGGACACCCTGGACAATACAGGCAAGGTGCGTGCCACTCACTCTCTCAGCCGCTCACTCAGCCACTCTCTCACTCTCTCAACCACTCACTCACTCCCTCAACCACTCAATAGCGGGCTTTATCTGGTTAAATAAAATAGTCGTTAAATTGTTAAAATATATTTCATGGTAAAATAATTAGGTCAAAAACAAGTTTTTCAATGCACGCACATTCATTTGCAAAAGTTGAAAATATATTCTTTTGACTCCAAAATTAATCAAAGTTGATGTGCTGAATACAAGTGGGAGCTGAGCTCCAAGCCTCAGGGTCGCTGCTTTCGGGGGAAAGTGAAAATTGTGTGCGTTATAAATTAGCATAATTATTATGGCCTTGAGAGGATTGATAGTTGATAGCTCCATGACCTTTTTGCAATATCATGATTCACATTTGCATACACGGTGGTATATTTTCGAGTTCATTTGCAAATATTTTAAAGTATCTAAGTCTTTACTCCTATTGTCATCAGGTGAGAAAAGTTATATAAAATTGTGAAAAATTAGGAATAGGTTTTACTCTTTCTGGCAACAAAACAGGTGTTAAGATGTTCAAATACCAAATAGATACCGTTTTCAAGAAATCAAGTTTGCACTAACCACACGTACTTGTGGTGAACATGCAAATTATTTTATTGCTCGAAGTCCCGGTTCTATTAAATAATGTACCGTAATTTATCTGGAATAATGCTCTAAAGCAATGTGCACATTAAACTAAATACGTGTATATATTTAAAATGTTATACAAAAACTATGTCATTGTTATTATTTAGCACTATTACTTTGGAGGCTAAGTCAGTCTTGTTCATCTGTTATGACAAAACAATGCTGTTCTGTTTGTCAAGCGTGGTGCGGGCCCTGCAAAGCCGTGAGGAATCTGTTCCAGACGACAAAAAAATTGGCTGGGAAAAACCTTTCTGCACTTTGCAGAATTATGTGCGTGTGTGTCTTTCAAATTAAGCTGTATGAGAAAACATCTTTTGGAAGACATTTGGAAAATATCTTATACAGAATTATGTTGTCATACTGTGGATACAGCTGAAACATCACTGTGTATTGTATGTTTTGTTCTTTGAAAATGCTTCACTCAATTAAGAAGAAGACCAGTTTGTGGACATAATACAGTACTATTGGTCTGACAGCACAGCATAATTCCTATCATGCTATTTACGATTTAAGCATTGTCCGATTTACAGGGAGAAGCGGATAATGTGGAGGCAGTAAAAAAATTACCAGGGACACTGAGCCAACATTCCTCTTTCATGCAGTAAGTTATTTAATGTAGTGAGTTGTCTAATTATACTTATTTAATACTCTTGAACAATTAGCCATGAATTTCGATTTAAAGCTTTCGTGACTGCAGGGATTCATCTTCTTGGTTCTTTCGGTAAAGTCACGTAGAAGGGAAGTAATAAAATAATTAAAATAAAACATAATACAATTATTATCACGACGTTTCGGCCACAACGCAAGTAGCCGTCCTCAGGTGAAAACCAGGTCTGTCGAGGCGACAGCGTCTGAATGAAACAGCACACGCGCTTGGAGCATGTATATAAGCTGGTTGGGAAGGGGGGAAGAAAGGGGGAGCCTTGAAAAAAGAATATGCATATCAAGATGAATTTAGCATATTAATGGAAAAATTCAGGTATGTGATTGGTACTGCATATGCCCATGCATTATGCAGGATTAGCAGCATCAAAGGGAGGGGGATAAGGAACATGCAGGTATGTGATATGGGAAATGCAGGTATGTGAATAGTGCTATTTATGCCCGTGCATTATGCAGGATTAGCAGCATCAAAGGGAGGGGATAGGGGTAGAATGAATGAAGGGAAGGAGTTTGGTTTCTCCAATGTAACTGCTACCACAGAGGCAACTTAGTTTGTAGACGCCAGGGTACTGTATGTCTGGAATGTCTCGGACCGCATCCGTGAACATAAAGCAGACTTGAAACACGGTAGGACAAACACCTCAGCCGTGGCAGATCACTGTTACAATTCAGTGGGCTCACATGATATTGACTTCTCCAAGACAGAGGTTCTCTGCAAGCCATCTGGCTACCATGAGAGATTCGTTCATGAGGCGATCCACATATACAAACACAGAGACAATTTCAACCGAGAAGATGGATTCCGGCTTAGCAATCATTGGAAGGACGTAATAAACCATTTCAAATCTTAACTGATTGTGTTCACGTTTACGGTGACTTTCAGACCGTGTTCCACTCACCGGCATTGTATTTTCCGCAGGGAATGGATTCTTTGCTCCGCTGCAAGTTTCCTTCCACTACTCTTCCTCTTAGTATCTTTCACATGACGGTCAATGGTACAGTGTATAATAACAAATAGTATAAGATTTATATGCTTGATACAATGTACAAAGTAATATATAGTATCGTAATTGTATAGTGAATATACAGCAGTGTGATATACATTAAGGTGGGTAGAATAATACATAGTGTAATATTACAATGTATAAGGTATAGGGTGGTTCATAGGAATACAGTATGTAATTTAATGTTGGGTTTGTCTATGGCAGTAAATAGTACGGTGTAGACTTGTGTGATGTAAGAGAATAAAGTTTAGATGGAAGCATATTATTTATATATTTTTTTACGACGTAGAATTGTAATGTATTACTTACTGTTAGTAACTCAGCTTATTGTAGAGTATATTTAGTATACTGATGATAATATGTAGTTTATACTTTAGTTGTTTACGTGGTGATTTTAGTTACTGCAGCTACATACTATTAACACTCCTTCCCTTCATTAATGCTACCCCTACCCCCTCCCTTTGATGCTGCTAATCCTGCATAATGCACGGGCATAAATAGTACTATTCACATACCTGCATTTCCCATATCACATACCTGCATTGCCCTTATCCCCCTCCCTTTGATGCTGCTAATCCTGCATAATGCACAGGCATATGCAGTACTAATCACATACCTGCATTTCTCATATCACATACCTGCATTTCCCTTATCCCCCTCCCTTTGATGCTGCTAATCCTGCATAATGCACGGGCATATGCAGTACTAATCGCATACCTTCATTTCCCATAAATATGCTAAATTCCTCTTGATATGCATATTCTTTTTTCAAGGCTCCCCCTTTCTTCCCTCCTTCCAACCCAGCTTATATATGTAGTGGTGGTGTTGACGCGCGCCGACAGTGATAGATCACGGGGCGGCGCGGGGTGCGTGGTTGTGCGCGCTGACACAAGGTGGGAAATAGGATCGTGGGCAGCGCGCAGTGATTGGTCAACTGGGGTGGGTGCTCTCAGCGACGTCCGCATGAAGGACTATAAAGGGGGACGCGCGGGAGCACTCGGGGAGTTGATAACCAGTTGAAGATCGAAGACGGAGTTGAAGAGGTAGGGCCCTGAGACCCCTAGTCCCGCTGTCCCTGTAAGGGCCGGGACCCTGTGTGGCTCGGAGGCGAGACTGTGGGACCCGTGGTCTGACGTCCATGTGGGACGGGGCTGTGGGACTCAGAGTCGAGACGGACACCCCAGCCGGGTGGGTTCCGAGAAGCTACGGGGCGTAAGAGCCCGTGTGGGTGTAGCCAGGGGAACCCCGTGGGTTAGGCTGCAGTTAGCCACCCGTGTAATATAAGTTGGTGTTAATAAAGAGTGTGCTACCCGTAAGGTCGTCTCCCGACAAGTTACTACATTACATATGAAGTATTGGTAAATGACGGCAGGAAACTCCTTGACGGGAACACACTTCTTTTATTAAATCTTGACTTGTAACAATACAACGCGTGGCCTCTCTTCTTCACAATGCGCTTCTCTTGACTCTGGATTCTGTGCTGCTGGCTCTCTGTGCCTCGTGTAGACTCCGCGCCTCGGCTACACTCCTCTCTCGCCTCGTGTAGACTCTGCGCCTCTGCTACACTCTCCACTCGTCTCGTGTAGACTTTGCATCTCTCTCTCTGGCTACACCGTATGCATACTCGGCTCGTGTAGACCTTCCTCTCTCTCTGGCTACACCGTATGCATACTCGGCTCGTGTAGACCGTTCTCTCTCGCTGGCTACACACTATACATTACTCGGCTCGTGTAGACCGTTCTCTCTCGCTGGCTACACACTATACATTACTCAGCTCGTGTAGACCGTTCTCTCTCGCTGGCTACACACTTATACCTTACTCTCCTCTACTCTCCATTACTCTCCTCTCCGGGCTCTATCTCTGCACCTTCGTCTTCATTCTTAGATGGTTCCACTTCTGCCCCTGCTCCTCTGTGCATCACCTTATATACCCCTTCTTCCCGGGAGACGGAGCGGATGCGGACCTCAACGTCGGCACCGCTCCTCAGTTACCCAATCCCCACGCGCTATCCCTACGATCCGGTTCCGCTCAGCGCGTGTTTCCACTCCCCGACCAATCACACCGCGCTGCTACCCGATCACTCCCTCTGGGCGCGTCACCGGCACACAGCCAATCAGCAGCACTACCCCCACCCGCGCACTGACGCCTGCTCCTCCCCGTCAGCGCGCGTCACCACACACACACCCGTACATACGCGCTGGCACACGACATATACACCCAGCGCGTATCACCACTACATCACCCCCTCCCACATAGCTCGCAGCCGGCCCGGCTGCTAACAACAACCAACCGCGACGATAAAACGACAACCAACAAAAAAAACCCCGTAACCCCCCGAGTGTGCCCCGTAACATAACACAACAACAACAACAACAAGAATAACTATGTACAGATTGACAATGAACCCGAAAAGTCAACAATAACACGATACGAGCAAATTCGAAACGAACGCGCCCCACGTCCCTGCGACTACACGCAGTGACGAGGCGCTCCAACTGCCCCGACTCCTCACGAGGCAGGTCATGCAAAGTAGCACGACCTGGCGCGAGTCCGTCTGGCTGGTCCATCGTATGGGGCGGGACACTGACGACCGTCCGGCGGTTCCGGCTGCTCCAGACGGCGCGGAACGGGCCTGAAAGGGCCGGCCCCGCCGCGGAGATCCGGCCGCCGGTGATCGGCAGCTGTCAGTTCCGAGACACCTGGGAGCAGATCAGGCGAAAATACGTGTGGATCAGGCAGAGACATTTCCCCCTCTGGGTCGCCGGTCACGTCACACGCCCGGCCATCACGACACACGGGCGAGAACGGTTTCAGTCGGGAGGGGTGAACGTACCAACGGCGCTTTCCCCACTTTATCTGAACGCACTGGGGCCGTGCAACGCGCACGACCTCCACGGGTCCCCTCCACGGTCTCAACAATTTAGGCGACGTAGCCAAGGGTGCCTGAGGGCAATGCAGCCAGGCCCTGTCACCTGGTTTCCATTCGTGCATGGACACCTTCCGTGCCCGCAACCGTTCATTAGCAATTTGGCGAGCCCGCGAATTAAGCCGTGCGGCCTCCCTCGCCTCTGTCAGCTTGTGAATATTAAACTTAATATGTTTTGCCAAATTAGAATTAGTTCGTGGAGCGGACAGGCCAAGTTGCGTTTCTATTGGCGGGTCAGCTTCCCGACCGTACATCAAATAGAATGGGGAAAACCCCGTAGCTGCATGGGGGGCCATTCTATACGCGGCAAGGACTCCCGGGACCTGCAGGTCCCAATCTACATGTGCCTCGCACACCTGCTGGCACAGCATGGAAGTCAAGGTTTTGTGGAGTCTCTCCACCATCCCGTCAGTCTGCGGGTGGTACGGGGAGGTACGCACCTTCTTGGTACCCAACAGATCGCACACCTCTTGCAACAATTTACTCGAAAAAATTTTACCTTGGTCGGTCAGCAGGCGTTCGGGAGCCCCCTTGTCCAGGACATAGCCCTGGACGAAGGCATCCGTCACAGCCGCTGCCGACTGGTTAGCGAGAGGCCACGCCATAGGCCATCGGGTAAAGTATTCGACCCCCACTAACAAATATTTATTCCCTCTCGGCGTGACTGGGAAGGGCCCCAAAATATCGAGTGCAACGAGCTCGTTGGTACGCGAGACCTGAATAGATTGCAGCGGTGGATTAGCTGCCACGGCCGGTGGTTTACGCCTGGCGCACTCAACGCACCCCTTCAGAATATGCACCACATCACTTCCCATTCCCGGCCAGTAATAGTCCCGCTGAAGCAGGGCAAGCGTCTTGTTAACTCCCAAGTGCAAGAGGCGTTCGTGTGCCGCCAAGACAACCCTCCCCCTCACAGCGGAAGGCACCACGAGTGCGTTCCGCCGGGACAAACTGTCCCATTTCAATAACACGCCCTGCTCAAGTACATAGGAGCCGGTACGCTCCTGGTCCCCCTCGGGACCCCCAACCTTGCGGCGCAATGCTAGCAGCGAGCTGTCCGCCATCTGGAGGCGGCCCCATTCGCTGAGCGACAGCGAGAGCAGCGAGTCCCGACCCTGAGAGGCAGTGGAATCAACCCCGATCGGTGCGCCCGCTGTCGCAGCCAGTGCCCCCATCTCCCCCGCAAGCGTCGGTTTACAGCGCGCCGATCCCGACAAACACGCGCATTCATCACAAGGCAACAACCGTGACAAGCAATCGGCATTCGTGTGTCGCAACCCCTTACGGTACGTAGTCGTAAACTGATAGTCCTGGAGGACTTCCAACCAACGCGACAACTGGCCCGAGGGCTGGGCGACCCTCAATGAATACTGTAGCGCCGCGTGGTCCGTTCGGACTGTAAAGTGACGACCATAAAGATATGGCCTAAACTGCTGCACAAAAAAAACAATGGCAAGCAGCTCGCGACGGGTGACACAGTAGCGCTGCTCCGCCGGAGACAACACCCTACTACCGTAGGCGACAACTCTTTCGACACCCCCAACGACTTGGGATAGCACCCCCCCAATGCCCGTGTTGCTAGCATCCGTGTCCAGCAAAAAGGGACTGGCAAAATCGGGATAACACAAGGGTGGGGCACCCACCAAGGCGTCCCGGAGGGAGCGAAACGCGGCCTCCTCCTCCGGTCCCCATTTGAACTTCACTCCCTTCGCCGTTAGAGCGTGCAAGGGTTTTGCAATAGTGGCGAAGTGCTCAACGAACCGCCGATAATAAGAAGCAAACCCGATGAAACTACGCACGTCGGAAACGGACGTAGGTGTCGGCCACGAACCGACACAATCCGTCTTCGCGGGATCGGTGGAGATCCCCGAAGAATCGACAATGTGACCCAAGTATCTAACGGACCTACGAAGGAGGTGACATTTGGCCGGTTTAAATTTCAACTTAGCCGATCGCATTCGCAAGAACACCCCTCTCAATCGCCGGAGGTGTTCCTCAAACGTTTTACTGAAAACAATGACATCGTCCATATAAATCAAGCATGTATCCCACTGCAAGCCCGACAAAACCAGCTCCATAAGTCGCTGAAACGTCGCTGGAGAGGAGTGAAGTCCCATGGGTAACCGGTTAAACTGGAACAGCCCCCCTGGAGTCCGAAATGCTGTCTTAGGTTTCGACTCTTCGTCGAGCGGCAACTGCCAAAACCCCGATAACAAATCAAGAGTCGAAAAATTTCGCGCACCAGACAATGCATCGAGGGACTCATCCATCCTGGGGAGCGGATACGCGTCAGCCACAGAGATCTTATTCAGGCGACGGAAATCAACGCAGAATCGCAGGGACCCGTCCTGCTTCTTAACCAGCACAATAGGCGCTCCCCACGGGCTAGAGGAGGGCGAAATAATATCGGCTTCTAGCATATCGTTAACGGCCGACTGAACATGTTCCTTCTCCACGGGACTCAGTCGGAAGGGATTTAGCCTGACCGGCGCCGCATCGCCCGTTTCAATGTGATGGTGCAACAAATCCGTGCACCCAATGTCATACTTATGTTTACTGAATACATCAGAGAATTCAATGAGCAACTCGCGCAGCGCACCCAACTGCGCCGCCGACAAATCGTCCGAGGCGGCACATAACGAATGGACCCACTCAAGGTCTTCCCTCGGCTCAACGTTCCGCGCGGGGCTCGAGCCCACCTGCGCAACCAACCCATCATCCCCAGGGACCTGCGCCGCGTGAGCCAGCACGGTGCCCTGCGGAATGACAGCTGGTCGCGACCCCGCGTTCAAAACCATCACAAACGGATCCCTGTCAGCCCGCACCAAAGTGTGAGCCACCGATAAATCAAGACCCCCGACAGCCTTGTTAGAAGGACCCAAAAGCATACTCTGTCCCGAAGCCTCCCTCACCCATGGTTCCCGCAACCGGAGGGGAATCAACATCTGTGAACCCGGGGGCACTTGCACTGTCTGCGTCGCCACCGCTTGTATCGTAGCGCACGCCGTCCGAATGTCAGTAGGGCCCGTCAAAAATGAAATCCGGCGACCCGATGGCAGTTCAATGCATCGTTGATCGATAAGAATCTTAATGGGCATTTTAGCCAAAAAGTCAGTGCCCAAAAGACACGGAACTGCCAAGGAAGACGAAACGAAAACGGGTCCCGACAATTTGATATCTCCAATGCAAATGGACGCCCTAACCTGACCGATAATGCCCAACGATCCCCCATTAGCGGCGTAAAATGGCACATCCACTGGAAGCAGCGGACGACATTGGACCGGAAGAATATTATAAATGAGGTCCGATATAATAGTTGCTGATGCCCCCGTGTCCACTAACACCCTAATCTCAACCCCATCAATAGATCCCGTAACAACGGACGAACCCGCCGAAGCAGCCACAATTCTATGCCCCAATTCCGCCCATTCAATGTCTCCCTGGTCCCGGCCGAACCCCCCTCGCCGAACCGAATCCCCGAACCTTAACCGGCCCTCCTCCGCCGCAACGCGGCGTCCCATGTGTGCCGAATAAACAGGCCGAGCGTGTGAGGTGCCGCGACTTGCCGGGGATTGTAGAGATGACTTGGGCTCTCGGTCGTCGTCCAGCCGAGCCCCCATGGCGCGCTGCCGCGGAGCGCGGCACCCGGACGCCACGTGGCCCCGGAGGCCGCAGTTATAGCACGTGACGAGGGTCGGAGTAGATCTTGGTTGCTCCGACTTTCGGCCCGATCGCAGAGGCGACCGGGCCCCCGGCCTCCAGTCCCCTGGTCGTCCCGTGGCGAACGCCTCCTCTCGTGGGCTGACGACTTGGGGTTCGGCGACCACCAAACCCGGGGCTGCGACGACAGCAGCGTTGCAACCAACGCCTTGCTTCCGTTGTAGGGCCTCGTGCGCTTGAATACTCGTGGCAACTCTCAAAGAAGAAATATCAATCTCGTCAGCTGTGTTGATAGGGACCCCCAGGTCCTGCGCCAACTTGAGCAGCTGCTCCAAAACCATCGCGTCTTGGCCCTCCTCGTCCATCCGAGGGAACGCAGCATCAGCAAGAGCCAGCAACGCCGTGCGATAGGCCAGCGCGGTCTCCGTGGCCGCTTTCCGTCTTGCGTAGAACTGATGGCGGCACGTAGAGGGAGGCCCGTAGACCCTGGCCAACAAACCCAGCGCATCCTTCAGCGTGGAGCGGTCCGACTTCCGTGCAGCCCTGAAGGCCGCGAGCGCATCGTCATCCAGCATGGCGGGCAATGCCCGCAGCGCCGTAGCATCGGACCACGCTGACATCTCTTGATGCGCCAAAAACCTTCGCTGAAATTGGCCCCAGTCTCCGCCTTCCGCCTTGAAGGCTGACAACGTGGGCAGGCGCTGCTGAAAAATGAAGTCATCCGCCTCGTGGTTCCTCTCCGCCTGTCCGTCGGTGTCTAAGATGGCGGCTCCAGCAGCAGACGTAAGATGGCGGACCCCCTCGCGCGCTGATGACGTCGATGCGCGCGCTTGGGAACCCACCACCACGTGGCGCTCGCCGTTCCCGCCAAAAGTAGGCCCAGGCGCAATGGCGGGAATCCCCCATTCGTTTTGGCGGGAATCTGCGGGGCGACCTTGTAAAATGTCCCCCACCGTCCCCGCTCCTCCCGACGAGCTGATCTCCGCCAAGATGGACGCGGCGGCGAGCAGCAGCTCCGCCAGTCGGGAGTGCGCCTCACGAAGCCCGGCGTCTGTCCCCGGTCGCTCGGCCGGCGCCGTCGACGGACCCTGCAGCGTGGGCAAGTCCTCTTCCTCACCCCCCGCCACCAGCGGCCCCGAGTCGTCCAGGTCTTCCTCGCGGTCAATCCCGTGGGTCCTACGGGTCTTCCTCGTCTCCATACTTGGAAGCCCGTTTCACTTCTGACGCCAGATGAAGTATTGGAAAATGACGGCAGGAAACTCCTTGACGGGAACACACTTCTTTTATTAAATCTTGACTTGTAACAATACAACGCGTGGCCTCTCTTCTTCACAATGCGCTTCTCTTGACTCTGGATTCTGTGCTGCTGGCTCTCTGTGCCTCGTGTAGACTCCGCGCCTCGGCTACACTCCTCTCTCGCCTCGTGTAGACTCTGCGCCTCTGCTACACTCTCCACTCGCCTCGTGTAGACTTTGCATCTCTCTCTCTGGCTACACCGTATGCATACTCGGCTCGTGTAGACCTTCCTCTCTCTCTGGCTACACCGTATGCATACTCGGCTCGTGTAGACCGTTCTCTCTCGCTGGCTACACACTATACATTACTCGGCTCGTGTAGACCGTTCTCTCTCGCTGGCTACACACTATACATTACTCAGCTCGTGTAGACCGTTCTCTCTCGCTGGCTACACACTTATACCTTACTCTCCTCTACTCTCCATTACTCTCCTCTCCGGGCTCTATCTCTGCACCTTCGTCTTCATTCTTAGATGGTTCCACTTCTGCCCCTGCTCCTCTGTGCATCACCTTATATACCCCTTCTACCCGGGAGACGGAGCGGATGCGGACCTCAACGTCGGCACCGCTCCTCAGTTACCAAAAACCCCACGCGCTATCCCTACGATCCGGTTCCGCTCAGCGCGTGTTTCCACTCCCCGACCAATCACACCGCGCTGCTACCCGATCACTCCCTCTGGGCGCGTCACCGGCACACAGCCAATCAGCAGCACTACCCCCACCCGCGCACTGACGCCTGCTCCTCCCCGTCAGCGCGCGTCACCACACACACACCCGTACATACGCGCTGGCACACGACATATACACCCAGCGCGTATCACCACTACACATATACATGCTCAAAGCGCGTGTGCTGTTTCATTCAAACGCTGTCGCCTCGACAGACCTGGTTTTCACCTGAGGACGGCTACTTGCATTGTGGCCGAAACGTCGTGAGAATAATTGTATTATGTTTTAATTTTATTATTTTATTACTTCCCTTCTACGTGACTTTACCGAAAGAACCAAGAAGATGAATTAACCATGATTTAAAAGTATAACAGTGTCTTCCAAAGCAGAGTTGAACTTGGATGCCATTTTTAGCTTGGGGGTAAATACAATGACTGGAAATTTAAACACGATGTTATAGCCATTCACACATTAATTTTATATTAATTGCTGAAACTTAAATTGTCAAATCAAGAGTACTGTATGAGGAAGGCAGTATTTACCTTCCCTTAGCAGCATTGCCCATCAGTGGTCTACATCGTGGCGCCAATGGTTTTGTCTAACAGCGGACGATCTTGGCACAGCTGAAGGCTGAGAGGAGAGTTCTCGAGGAAGGAGGCGAGCGACTGGTGGTGAGCATCACCTGAGACGTGTCCCATGTAGGATTGTAGGTTTGTTCCCATATGGAAAATGTTCCCACTTGATAATTTGTCTGCTATAGGTTCATACACACTCTCAATAACGTCCGTTAGTAAAGTAGGACTAATAACCAAACGAGTTACTGTAGAGGAAGTGTTCTGTCCCAGCACTTCGGTTGACATGTGTTGCTCGGAACAGAAACACAGACAGTGAACATGTTTGTTTTCCATAATAGAGGTTTTTGGGTTAGATCGCGTAAATATATAAATGTGTCGTTAAAACCCACGTGAACAAAACATGCCAATTCGTCACTAGTACAGCACACCGGTGTGTTGGAGAGCCAAGCCAAAACATTTACAATCTGAGTACGACGTTTCGCCACTAATTACAACTATCTTCATCAGGTGACAGCCAGATTTGTGGAGAAGTCTTACTGTTTCGTTCCTGATATAGAGGCGTAGATGTGTTGACAACGCAGCTGCGCTCTTGCACAAATTGAGGGGGGGGAATTACCGAGGCAATGTACATTATGCATGTGCATTATGCAAGCTCTTTGAACTTGTCCTTCCTGTCTATTGTGTTTATTAAAATAGCCCTACCAACGGTAATCCCTATTGAAGTATGCTGCCCTTTGTAGGCATGCTTTTAAATCATTTATTATTTGATGATTCGCTTCCACGCAGCACTAAGGCGGTAGCTATCCGAACGGTTTCTTTCAATTTCGATAGATTCTCTAATTAGTCTTGGACAGTAGTAGCTAGTTTTGCACAAAACTTCAACTTCAGTTGCCAGAGACTTACACACCAGGGCTGCAGATGAAAAGCTCCGTTTCAAGCTGTCTTTAAACATTTCCACATTCGCTTTTTTTGTTGTTGTTGCAAAATAGAGTCGACTGGCCGTAGCAGCGAGATGTTGTCTACCTCGCCTGTTATGCAGGCGTCGTAGGTTCAATCTCGACCCTGACGCCTGCTGTATAATTTAAGTTTGTGTGTCTCTCCTTAGTCGCGTGCATTTTTCTCCGGGTCCTGCAGTTTTTCGCTCCACATTTAGGAACGTGCGTTTAGTGCAGTGGTTCTGTGAACCTCTTTGTTGGCCAACCCCCTTTTGTTGAATTTTGTTTCAACCAAATCTACCCCCTTGCCTCACCCAACATGGTTTTGAGAAATAAATGTCATCATAACTAGAGAGCAGTTAGAGCCAGGGCCATTCGGCGACACCCCACGTGATTGGGAGTCAAGATATTTTCGTTTTGTCCTTCGTCTCCACCCTCTCTACACCGTCTCTCTACACCCGCACTTTTCCATTCATGACGTTGATGAAGCACGGCACGGCGAGATTGGGGAAAGTGTCAGGTCTCCGCAAACGTCTCGGCTGCGATTGATGTTTGCATTGTTTGTGGTTGAAGGTCACTCAAACTTTTGTTTCATTTAACGCCATCATTTTACCAGGTGGGTCAATATGCTGACTCGTGATAATTCTTTAATAATGGGTTGTACATTGACGGACACCCTGTATAACTCGTATTTTACTGGTAGGAACGAAGTGGACCAGACCACCAATAGATTAATGTGTCCGTCCGTCCGTCTGTCCGTCTGTCCGACAAGATGGCCGCCCGCTCCCCCTGCGATCTGTGAACTAAACAAGATGGCCGTCGCTTCCGGCGCCTCACAGCGAAACTTTGCTTCAAATTTACTTTACTGAAACGCAGCACGTTTTTTTAACACAGATACATTTATTAGCACAGAGACGAGATACATTTAATGGCCTTATTTGTGCACGAAAAGCATGGCACGAGGCCTAGTGCGGCAGGCTTCGCGAGGCCTAGTGCGGCAGGCTTTGCGAGGCCTACTGCGGAAAAGGCATCACGAGGCCTACTGCAGAGAAGGCTTCGCGAGGCCTACTGCAGGGAAGGCTTCGCGAGGTCTACTGCAGAGAAGGCTTCGCGAGGCCTAGTGCGGCAGGTTTCGCGAGGCCTACTGCAGAGAAGGCATCGCGAGGCCTACTGCAGAGAAGGCTTCGCGAGGCCTAACTGCAGAGAAGGCTTCGCGAGGCCTACTGCAGGGAAGGCTTCGCGAGGCCTACTGCAGAGGCTTCGCGAGGCCTAGTGCAGAAGGCTTCGCTAAGTCTACTGCAGAGAAGGCTTCGCGAGGCCTAGTGCGGCAGGCTTCGCGAGGCCTACTGCAGAGAAGGCTTCGCGAGGCCTAACTGCAGAGAAGGCTTCGCGAGGCCTACTGCAGGGAAGGCTTCGCGAGGCCTACTGCAGAGGCTTCGCGAGGCCTAGTGCAGAAGGCTTCGCTAAGTCTACTGCAGAGAAGGCTTCGCGAGGCCTAGTGCGGCAGGCTTCGCGAGGCCTAGTGCAGGAGGCTTCGCGAGGCCTAGTGCAGAAGGTGGTGGTGGGGGGTGGTGGGGGGTGGTGGGGTGGTGGTGGTGGGGTTGGGGGGTGGTGGGGGGGGTGGTGAGGGCTGGTGGGAGGGGTGGTGTTGAGGGTGGTGTTGGGGGGGGGGCTGACAACTGCGCGTCAAACAAACACTTTTAATTAACGTTACACTAGAATACAGTAATTTTTTCTTTAACTCCTCTATACCCGGTCAATATCCCTGTACCGGTACTAAGTATTATTCCTACCAGCCCACCCCGCAGGGTCCTGTTATTTATTAATTACAATATTTCATCTGGATAATCCCTTGAGTTGGAACACACATATAAAACCCTTAATGACATGCGTACAAAGAGTATGCATATGTAGTGGTGGTATTGACGTGCGCCGACTGTGACAGTGATGGATCACGGGGCGGCGCGGGGTGCGGGGTTGGGCACGCGTTGTGGGCGTGGTGTGGACGCGCGCGCCGGGAGTGACAGATGACGGGGCGGCGCGGCGTGGGTGGTGAGGCACGATGAGATGTGGGAAAAGAGGATCGTAGCCAGCGCCCAGCGATTGGTCGAATAAGTGGGTGCTCGCAGCGACGTCCGCAGGTGGGGTATAAAGGGGGACGCGCGAGAGCATTCGGAGAGAGTTACCCAGTTGAAGACCCGAAGACGGAGCTGAAGACCTAGTGCCCCGAGACCCCTAGTCCCGCCGTCCTTGTGGGGACCGGGGCCCTGTGTGGCTCGGAGGCGAGGCTGTGGGACCCGGGGTCCGACGCCCCCGTGGGTCGGGCTGGGGACCCACAGTCGAGACGGATACCCCGGGCAGGGAGTGTCCCGAGTAGCTCAGTGGCGTTAGTCGCCGAGTAGCTAAGTGGATGTTGGTCATCCGAGTAGCTCAGTGGCGTTAGTCGCCGAGTAGCTAAGTGGGTGTTTGTCACCCGAGATACTAAGTGGATGTTGGTCATCCGAGTAGCTCAGTGGGCGTTAGTCGCCAAGTAGCTAAGTGGGTGTTTGTCACCCGAGATACTAAGTGGGTGTTTGTCACCCGAGATACTAAGTGGGTGTTTGTCACCCGAGATACGAAGTAGGTGTTAGTCACCTGTGAACGAGTTTGATAAAATAAAGAGTGTGTTACCCGTGAAGTCGTCTCCCGCCGAGTTACTACATTGCAACTGGCGTCAGAAGTAAACCTGTCTTCAAAAAGTATGGACACGAGGAAGACTACCCGTACCCACGAGCGAGGTCGGGACGACGACGGCGTACCGGGGACACCAACCTCGGGAGGAGAGGACGAGGAGTTGCCGCCGATGCAGCACTTCGCGGTGATGGCCGACGCTCCGCTTGCCTCCGACACCAGCCTCCAAGACGCGCACTCCCGGTTGGCGGAGTTGCTACTCGCCGCCGCCGCTGTCTTGGCCGACATCTCCGTTCCGGCGAGCGGAAAAACGGCTGCGGGGTTGGTGGAGGAAGCGACGTTGGAGGAATCCCGCCAAAAGGCGCTTCGCGCCAAAAGTCTGGAAGTTGCCGCCGTTTTTGGGGGGCCGCCGCCGATTGGCGGGAAAGACGGACGCCACGTGGCCGGACACCTCCGCTCAGCGCAGCCCACGTCATCAGCGCGCGCCGGAGCTCTCCATTTTGCGCCTGACAACCGAGCCGACATTTTACACAACTACAGCGGAGCGCGGGAAAATCTCTCCGACGTCGACGACGATCGGGTCCTCCAGCAAAGATTGCCCGCGCTGTCGGCGTTCAAGGCGGATGGGGGCGACTGGGGAGCCTTCCAACGAAGGTTCCTCGCTCATCAGGAGATGTCGGGGTGGTCCGACACCACTGCCCTGCGTGCGTTGCCAGCGATGCTTGACGACGACGCGCTTGCAGCCTTCACATCTGCTGCAAGGTCGTCCCGCTCTACGCTCCAGGCCGCACTACACCTGATGGCGAAGGTGTTCGGGCCGCCCTCCACGTGTCGCCACCAGTTCTACGATCGGCGGAAGGTGGCTGGAGAAACGACGCTCGCCTATCGCACGGCACTACTCGCCTTGGCGGACGCAGCTTTTCCCCGCATGGATAGGGAGGGGAAGGACGCCATGGTGACGGAGCAGCTGCTGGTGTTGGCCCACGAGTTGGGGGTCCCCATCAATGTGGCGGACGAGATGGATATCTGCTCCCTGGCGATCGCCACGAGCATTCACGCGTACGAGGTCCTCAAACGCAAGCCGGGGGTCGTCTGCAAATGGGCGGGGAACGCGGCACTGGCCGCCACGATCGCCGAACCTCAGCCAGCTGCGGATCAGGAGCAGGCCTTCGCTGCATCGCGTCCGGGGGAGTGGAGAACGGGAGGTCGTTCGCCCACACGTTCACCCCGCAAGCTGGAGCAACCGAAACCTACGACGTCCATCGTCTGCTACAACTGCGGCCTTCGGGGTCACGTCGCAGCCGGGTGCCGGGCTCCGCGTCAGCGCGCCACAGGACCACGTCGGGACGACGACCAGGGCCACAAGTCATCCCAACAAAACCCGGCAAGTCGCGGCACCTCACACGTTCGGTCCACGAACACGGCACATTCGGGTCGCCGCTTGGCGGTGGGGGGTTCGCGGCTGGGTGCCGGGGGTTCATTTCGGCGAGGGGGGTCGGTACGCGGCCCGCAAGCAGTCGAGTGGTCCGAATTGGCCCACAGGATCGTGGCTGCGTCGGCCGGGTCGTCCGTGGTAACGGGGTTCATTGACGGGGTTGAGGTCCGGGTGCTTGTTGACACGGGTGCGTCGGCCACCATCATCTCGGACCTTATTTATAACATTCTTCCCGTCCAAAGTAGACCCCTTCTGCCAGTAGACGTGCCATTTTATGCGGCGAATGGGGGATCCCTGGGGATCATCGGCCAGATTAGGGCGACTATTTGCATTGGTGACATCAAATTGGCGGGCCCTATTTTTGTATCATCATCGCTGGCCGTTCCCTGTTTGCTAGGTACGGACTTTTTGTCCAAAATGCCCATCAAAATTCTTATAGATCAGGCCTGCATAGAGCTTCCGTCAGGTCGGCGGGTTGCGTTCTTGACGGGCCCTACAAAAATGCGCACGGTTTGTGCGACGGTGCAGGCGCTGGCAACTCACACTGTACGGGTGCCCCCGGGATCGCAAATGTTAGTACCCCTTCGGTTCAGGAAGCCACTCGAGGTGGGTGCGGAGGCACAGGGGGTGCTGTTGGGGCCGTCTAACAGGGCCAGAAGGGGCCTCGACTTAGCGGTTGCTCAAACCATGGTGAGAGGGGACAGTGAGCCGTTCGTAATGGTCCTGAATACGGGGTCGCGGCCGGCCGTAATTGCGCAGGGAACGGTGCTGGCTCACGCCGCGCCGCTACCCGTTGAGGAACGGCTCGTGGCTCAAGCAGATTTCACTGTCAAGTCGCATCCTCCAAGTGATGAGGGGACTGAGTGGTTGGACTCGTTGTGTGCCGGTTCTGCTAACTTGTCCGAGGTGCAATTGGGAGCATTGAGGGGTTTGCTACTCGAGTTTGCTGATGTGTTCAGCAAACATAAGTACGATATCGGCTGCACTGACCTGTTGCGCCACCACATAGCTACAGGGGACGCGGCCCCTATTCGTCAGAATCCCTTCCGGCTCAGCCCAGCCGAGAAGGAACATGTGCAATCGGCGGTTAATGATATGTTGGCGGCCGATATCATTTCGCCCTCTTCTAGTCCGTGGGGTGCTCCTATTGTTCTAGTAAAGAAACAGGACGGGTCCTTGCGGTTTTGTGTCGATTTCCGCCGCTTAAACAAAATCTCGATGGCGGATGCGTATCCGCTCCCCAGGATGGATGAGTCGCTGGATGCCTTGGCGGGAGCACAGTTTTTTTCCACACTCGATCTGCTTTCTGGATTTTGGCAATTGCCACTCGATAACGAGTCTAAACCTAAAACTGCTTTCCGGACACCTGGGGGCCTATTTGAATTCAACCGTTTGCCCATGGGCTTACATTCCGCTCCCGCCACGTTCCAGAGACTCATGGAATTGGTTTTGTCGGGCCTCCAATGGGATACCTGTTTGATTTATCTCGACGATATCATCGTCTTTAGTCGGACTTTCGAGGAGCACCTCCAGCGACTGAGAGCGGTGTTCCTCAGGATGCGTTCCGCTAAGCTTAAATTTAAACCGGCTAAATGTTTTCTGCTTCGGGAATCGGTCAGGTATTTGGGCCATATCGTGAGTCGTTCAGGGATCTCGACGGACCCTGCTAAGACGCATTGCGTCAGCTCATGGCCAACGCCAACCTCGGTCACGGAGGTTCGCAGTTTCATTGGTTTCGCCTCCTATTACCGTCGTTTTGTCAAGCAATTTGCCACCATAGCCAGGCCCCTGCACGCTTTGACGGCTAAGGGTGTGAGGTTTCACTGGGGGGCGGAAGAGGAGGCTGCGTTCTGCTCCCTTCGTGACGCCTTGGTGCAGGCTCCCCCCTTGTGTTACCCCGATTTCACACAACCGTTTTTGCTTGACACAGACGCCAGCAACACGGGTATCGGGGGGGTGCTCTCACAGGTGGTCGGGGGGGTTGAACGGGTGGTCGCCTACGGTAGTAGAGTTCTTTCCCCCGCCGAACAACGCTATTGCGTAACTCGTCGTGAATTGTTAGCGATTGTGTTTTTTACACAGCAATTCAGGCCGTATCTTTACGGCCGTCATTTTACGGTCCGTACGGACCATGCGGCTCTACAATACGTTATGCGCATGGCACAGCCATCGGGCCAATTGTCCCGATGGTTGGAAGTCCTTCAGGACTACCAATTCACGACGATTTACCGCAAGGGATTGCGACACTCAAATGCGGACGCCTTGTCGCGGTTGCCTCCGTGCACGGACTGCACATGTTTGTTGGGATCGGCGCGGTGCAAACCCCCGGTCGCCGGCACCCCGGGAGTTGCGCTCGCCGCCTCTGACACCCCGGGAGAGGACGCCCCCACGGGGAGGGATTCGCTGTTGTCGTTGCCCCTCGTTGAGTGGGGCCGTCTCCAGATGTCCGACAGCTCCCTACTTACGCTACGTCGGAAAGTTGGCGCTCCCGAGCTAGGGGAGGCGCGGGTCGGTTCCTGGGTGTGCAGACAGGGCCTTTTGATGAAGTGGGACAACATGTCCCGGCGTCACGTGCTCGTTGTGCCTGTTGCTATGCGGGGTAGGGTTGTTCTGGCAGCTCATGAACGGCTCATGCATCTGGGTTTTCACAAAACGCTCGCCCTAATCCAGCGAGACTATTATTGGCCGGGGATGGGTAACGACGTGGCGAATATTCTTAAGGGATGCGTAGGGTGCGCCAAAAGGAAACCGCCACCATTGGCAGCTAATCCACCGCTGCAATCCATTCAGGTTTCGCGTATAAACGAATTGGTAGCGTTGGACATCTTGGGGCCCTTTCCGGCTACACCAAGGGGAAATAGGTTCCTGCTGGTTGGCGTGGAATACTTCACCCGATGGCCTATGGCATGGCCGCTCGCCAACCAGTCGGCTGCGGCGGTGGCGGACGCCTTTGTCCAGGGTTATGTTTTGGACAAGGGCGCCCCCGAACGCTTGCTGACGGATCAAGGAAAGAATTTTTCGAGCGTTTTGTTGCGCGAGGTGTGCGACCTGTTGGGTACAAAGAAAGTGCGTACTTCCCCCTACCACCCGCAGACTGACGGGATGGTTGAGCGTCTGAACAGGACGATTACGTCTATGTTGTGCCAACAGGTCTGCGACGATCAGGTTGATTGGGACTTACAGGTGCCGGGGGTACTCGCGGCCTATCGAATGGCCCCTCATGCGGCGACGGGGTTTTCCCCATTTTTTCTTATGTATGGGCGGGAGGCCGATCCGGCCATGGACGTCCAACTGGGGATTTCCCAGCCACGTGCAAAATCTAAATTGGCAGACCACATCAAATTTAATATCGCCAAATTGGCTGAAGCGCGGGAGGCGGCGAGGTTGAATTCGCGATCGCGGCAAATTGCGAACGAGAGATTGCATGAGCGGAGGGTGCATACGCATGATTGGAAACCGGGCGATAAGGCCTGGCTGCATTGTCCACATGCACCGTTGGCTACGTCCCCCAAGTTGTTGAGACCTTGGAGGGGACCGGTGGAAATTGTGCGGGTTGCACGACCCCAGAGTATACAGATTAAATGGGGGAAACGCCGTTGGTATGTGCACCCCTCCCGACTGAAGCCCTATGCGGCACCGTGTGACCCCGTTCTGTGCCGTGACGACCGGGCGTGTGATGTGACCGTCGACTCGGGGAGGGAGGTGTCGCAGGCTGATCCTCACGTGTCTCCACCTGACCCACCCCCAGGTGCCTCGGGCTTGACGGCTGCTGACCGTCGGGAGCCTGAACCCCGGGGCACGCACGGGTCCTCGATGCCTGGCCGATGTCTTCCTGAACCGCGGCACCACCGGACGTTCAACCGCGTCTGGTGCCGTACGACGGACCGGCAAGGCGGACTCGGGCTAGGGCTCAACAATTTTCATGAAGACGTTTTTTCTCTACACCGAGCTCGCCCGGTGTTCCCCTCTGCCGGGGTATTGTCCCGTTGTAGGGACGCTCGGAAAGAAGGGGACACCGCACGAGTCGAAAGAAAAAAAAAAAAAAAATTTTGTCCATTTATTTTCCTTTCTGCATACACATTGCTATTGTCACTCGCCGGTTTGTATATATTGTTCTATTGTCGCGGTGGCATTGGTTGATGGTTGCGGATGGTAGTGTTCGCGTCGTGTTGTGTTGTTACGTTAGTTGTTGTTCTTGTTGTTGTGTTGTGTTACGGGGCACACAGGGCGGGTTGTATATTTTTATAGCAGCCGGGTCGGCTGCGAGCTATGTGGTAGGGGGTGATGTAGTGGTGGTATTGACGTGCGCCGACTGTGACAGTGATGGATCACGGGGCGACGCGGGGTGCGGGGTTGGGCACGCGTTGTGGGCGTGGTGTGGACGCGCGCGCCGGGAGTGACAGATGACGGGGCGGCGCGGCGTGGGTGGTGAGGCACGATGAGATGTGGGAAAAGAGGATCGTAGCCAGCGCCCAGCGATTGGTCGAATAAGTGGGTGCTCGCAGCGACGTCCGCAGGTGGGGTATAAAGGGGGACGCGCGAGAGCACTCGGAGAGAGTTACCCAGTTGAAGACCCGAAGACGGAGCTGAAGACCTAGTGCCCCGAGACCCCTAGTCCCGCCATCCTTGTGGGGACCGGGGCCCTGTGTGGCTCGGAGGCGAGGCTGTGGGACCCGGGGTCCGACGCCCCCGTGGGTCGGGCTGGGGACCCACAGTCGAGACGGATACCCCGGGCAGGGAGTGTCCCGAGTAGCTCAGTGGCGTTAGTCGCCGAGTAGCTAAGTGGATGTTGGTCATCCGAGTAGCTCAGTGGCGTTAGTCGCCGAGTAGCTAAGTGGGTGTTTGTCACCCGAGATACTAAGTGGATGTTGGTCATCCGAGTAGCTCAGTGGGCGTTAGTCGCCAAGTAGCTAAGTGGGTGTTTGTCACCCGAGATACTAAGTGGGTGTTTGTCACCCGAGATACTAAGTGGGTGTTTGTCACCCGAGATACGAAGTAGGTGTTAGTCACCTGTGAACGAGTTTGATAAAATAAAGAGTGTGTTACCCGTGAAGTCGTCTCCCGCCGAGTTACTACATTACACATATAACGTATACAGTATCCATTTACGTGATGAATATTAATGGCCTGATTGAATGAACTGGATGATACAACATATTTATTTGGCAAAAACGTTCTTGTTTTGTGTTTTTTTGCAATTGGGCAGTGACCATGACACGTGGCTGTTCGTGCTGGCCACGCTGCTGAGCTCCACGCTGTTGTTGAACATGAAGGGCACGCTCCACAAGGAAGGCAAGAGGCAGCTGCAGTATCCTCGGCAGCAGAAACACTTTTTTACGTACACACATTTACACACATTTACGCGCGTTTTCACGCCTACGAGTGCACATTCATGTGCATGCAAAGTGACTGGCCAGGTCGCTCAGTTGTAGAGCTTAAGGCTCGCAATTAAAAGGTTGTGGGTACCAAATCGTGGCTGCGGGTCATCCTTCCAGCGTTGATAAAATACATACTGTTCACAATAAAGGTTTTTTGTGTTAGAGCGCGTAAGTATACATGTGTTGTTAACTCGACACCACTCGACAGCAAACCAGTAAGGTTTGTCACGTAAAAACACGTGCCAACTAGTTACTACATCAGCCCACTGCTGTGTTGGAGAGTAAATCCACAACATTTACAATTTGAGTTCGACGTTTTGCTGGTAATTACATCCGGCATCATCGGGCGATTTTACCAGAATTTATATATACGTGATCTATCCAAAAATACCTTTATTACAAATAATATTGGTCGCGAAAGCCTCGGTGTCAAAATATTTTCTATTTTGTGCAGAAGTCAACAGTAGTTGTCACCGCCTTAATGCTCAATTGTGCAGTAAATCACTTTTGACTGTCCGAATGCACATGTGTACGTGCGAATTAAAGTGCATGATTATATGAACGTCTGCACCATGTTTGCACGTATGCATTCAAAACGATTCCAGCCGCAATTTTAAATAAAATTATGCTCATAATAAAAATAAATCGAAATCTTCACTTGGTGCAGATGTTCGAGATTGTAATCTGGTAACTAACAATCAAGGTCAAATTATGAAATCACTAGCAATATAAGATATGGTACTATTTACGTTTAGGGGCAAAATAAAACAAGTAAAGGAGAAGCAAGTGAATCTAAAACTGCAAAAGCTTGGGGAAGGAGAGGACAAATGTGAAAATATTGCCGAACAAAGGAGTGAAAAGACAAACATCCCCCATATAGCCATAGCCTAAACAAACTGTTGGGGCTAGTGCTGTTTGCAAGCACCAATGAAGGCCGGCACAGCACACAAGGGGGTGGGTGGCCAGCACCACGCCCAACCACCTTTGTCTGCCCAGGTACTCATTTGAGGCTGAGTCGACCTAGAGAAGGAGGCCCAGGACTGGTAAGCAGGTATCAAATTCGAGTTGCCAGATTCGTCGCGCAGCCTGATAACCGCTACACTACCACTCCCCACACACAGACATACAACCCTTAGCATAGAAACACTACCTGAATGAGCATGTGTTGTCTTGCCCTTGACTGCAATACGTCGTAGCTTCATATTTAACCTAGTGGACCATGTGAGAACGAAGGAGCACCAAAAGGATGACCGCATCGGCTCGGACTTTCACCGACACTTCCCGTCGCTGGTGATGTGCGTGCGGGACTTCACGCTGCACCTGGAGGTGGGAGGCAGGCCCTGCCTCCCACCTCTACATGGAGCACCTCCTGAAAATGTGCAAGAAGGGGCTAGCCAAGGCTTGCAGTGAGTTCAACGAGCAGCGGGAGATGCCCTGCGGTTACTTCAAGGTGCGGTCACACACCTTGACCAACGCTACTTTATGAAACGCACGATTGGGCCGTACGCGGTTTACTTATTGAGGTCTGTTTTCTGGAACACGGGGGGAGGGGCTGGGGGATGGCAAGTGGTGCGCTGTGCGCTTGTACTCTACATTCGATGCTGCAGATGAATATCTGATAAGAATGATAATCTTTAGACTGGAGGAATGCAATGAGCTATGAAGCTCTTTTTCTCACTCCCCAACACTCTTGTGCGGTCTCACTCCACGCATATTCTCTCTTCCTGTTCTTCAAGGGTTTCCTCTGGCTTCTCTGGTTTCTTCCCGCAGATGAACAATTTCATTGTAACTGGATATCGGGCAAACTTCCCAATGCTGATACATTTCCTGCAAATCACTCACTCGGAATTACAACGGAGCAGCGACGGAAACATCGCCGCACTCCTGTGAAAACCTGGCACGGCCCTCCTGAAAAAGAGTTGAGACCCAGGGAGGCTTTCCATGGGTAAACAAACCAAAATAAAATGATCATAGTAAATTACACATTGTCGGGGCAATTCGTGGTTCTGGATGCACTTTTGCCGGTTTGCAAAAACATCACAGAGTTACTTGTAGCCCCAATCGTGTGTTGGTATGTAATCTGTGGTTATTTATTTCTGGGCAGGTCAGTTGCAAACAGGTTTATCCAGGAAAGCCTCAATGAATCTCAAGGCAAATTTGTCAGGAGGATCCTGCTGAGTGTTTACAGTTCGGTGCAATATTACGACTGTGTGTGAGCCCAATCGAGTAATTTGGAGGTAATTTTTTAGCATTGGGATGTTTTGGGCAACACCAGTCAACAGTGTGCAGAGTTTTCTTTTAGCTATGGGATGAAACCGAAGAACCTGGAGGAAACGCATGCAGAACAGGGGGAGAACATAAAACTATTTTTGTTTTACCAGGTATGGCCCACTGAGCTATATAGCTCTTTCAGAAGCCACCTGGCCACAAATGATAGCTCAATGAAGTGGAAATTTATAGCAGCAAAATTCCACTGCTATAAACGCATGTTTCTAAATGTGGAGGGAAAAACCGGAGGACCCGGAAAAAAATAAAATCTACGCGACCACAGGGAGAACATGCAAACTCCAAATATACAGGTGTCAGGGTCAGGGTCGAACCCACGACTTACTGTATACCAGGCGAGGTTGTTAATATCTCGCCACCATGCCACCCCGAACATACAAACTCAACACATAAAGCTGCCCAAGTCGGGAATCGAACTAGGGCCTTTCTTACTGTGGAGCGAAAGCGTTGCCACTGCGTCACCCTAATTGAACTGTGTCACCCTGATTGACTTAATTCAATATGATCGGTATATAGCACTTTAAATTGTACACGTAATTCAGACATTTTCAATGCACAGAATTTAAATATTTTATAAAAGTAGCTGTCTAATCTTCAAACTGCATTTGTTGTAGGAATTTGGTTTGGATACTTCAAACACGCACGTATAATGATGAATGAGCATCCTGTTTCCTTAACCTGATGGTTTGCAGGGAATTAATTCACTCTCGTGTTATTATTTTGCCACTTCAAATGAGGCAAAAAACCACCGGCTGGAGCTTCATGCTTCTCACCGTTGTTTTCTTTGATGGTCACGGTCTGTCCCGTGACCTCCGCTTGCACCTAACCTGGCACAACAGTCTATCCATGGCACTACCTAGGTCTGTCCCGTGACTTCCTCCTCCTCCTGCACCTAGCCTGGCACAACAGTCAACCCATAGTTCCTGCGGAGTCTGTCCTGTGACTTCCTCCTCCTCCTCCACCTAGCCTGGCACAACAGTCAACGCATGGCACCTACTGGGTCTGGTCGCGTACCTTCCTCCTGCACATAACCTGGAATAAGCACTCAACCCATGGCACTACCTTCATGTGTTCCGTGACCTCCTGCACCTAGCCTGGTACAGCAGTCAACCCAAGGCACCTTCTGGGTATGTCCCGTTGTTGTATATGCCGTTGTTATTGAGCTGATTTGGCCCATACCCTCCAATCACTTCAGACCAGGTGCCAGCATCATGACCAACTCTGGCATTGAAGTCACCCAACAAGATGACTATCCCGAGTGGCCACTTTAGCCAGCACCTGTGACAGGAGGTCATAGAAGGCATCTGACTTATCGGCTTTGCCTGCATCCCTCCACGGATGTTCGTCTTCGGTGAGGGCATAAGTAACCACGAACACCACTCCTCGCCTCCGGTTGATGGGAAGGCAAGCCCAAAGTAGCCTGGGGCTTACAGTTTCCCACACCTCACCACAACGCTCCCACGCCTCCCTCATTCTTTTGTTCAGAAGAGCAACACCCTGTTGTTTGGCAGTCTCCTGCCCCGAGTAGAGGACTGTCCACCCCTCATGGTGGCAGGAGCCAGAACTGGTCCACTGGACCTCCTGAATGCCACAGAGATCCAGACGGTACCGGTCCAGCTCCCGACAGAGGACTGGTAGCCTCTCCTTCGCAGCGAGCGTTCGAACATTCCACGTGGCCACACGAAGTGGCTTTTCGTTGATTCTGGAGGAGCCCCGAGGGTAAAGATTCAATCTCCTGGCTCCGCCAATTGTGGTTTGCCCAGGAGACGTCATAGACGCCTGTCCCCCCGGGGCCTCCGGCACATTAGTTACATATTTAAGTCGTGGTTTAGTGGTAATTAATTGAAGGTGGAGGGGTTACCAGCCCCTCGCACCCGTCCAGAGCCCCCGTTTAGCCACTGTGGTGGTCACAGACGCCATGAGGGGAGAGGCCAATCAGCATTGGCCCTCCCCCCACAGCATTGTCCACGACAGAGTTGCCCGTCCGGCACCGCGAGGAGGTAGGGGGTTGTTTGCCGGACACACAGACAACAACAACCGCCATTCGCCACTAAGTGGCGGTGACGTCACCACGACGCTTGTGCCAGGCCATGTGCACCTTGAGGCCACGTGAAGTGTTGAACGCCCGCTGGCAGGAGGTCACGGGGCAGACCCAGGTGCCACGGGTCGACTGACAGATGACCGAGATGACTGGCTGATGCACCACCTGTGCCCCCTACTGTGCCAACTTGCTGTGCTTTAGCCACCCGGCGCTCCGCTCGTTGTGAGCGTCGTTCCTCCGCCCTCCGTTGTTGGAGGGCGACTGCCTCCAACTGCCCAGTCGCGTCCTTCATGAGCCTCCTCCACAGAGGCCGATCTTGACACCGATGGCAGGTACCAGTCATCGGCAAGTCCACTCAGCTTCATGTCCTCTTGTACCACATCACTCCATCTCTTCCCTTGCCCGTGCTGCGCCCGTTTAGCCCCCTCGATCCGGCTGAACAAAAGCTGTTTAGGCATGCGGTGGCTGGGCATGCGGGCTACATGACCCAGGCAACGCAGCCTTGCCTGCCGGAGGTCACCGATGGGACTTTGTCCACATCTTTCAAGGATTTGTGAGCTCCTCACCACACAATGCAGCCTGGTTAAACCCAGGATGGATCGTAGGCAGGCCAGCCTAAATATTTATAACCGGCGAAGATGTTCCATTAGGGGGGTCCAAGTTTCGCAAGCGTAGAGAACGAAGGGAATGACCGTGGCTGAGAAGACCTGAAGCTTCGTACGGAGTGATAGACCAGGTAGCTTCCACACAGCGTTACGCAGCCAATGAAAAGATACTGCAGCTCGACTGATTCGGAGTGAGACCTCTGCTGTTAAACCGGAGCCGGTCATTAGCACACTGTCTCGGGAAACTCTCCACTGTCTCCACAACTGCTCCATCACAAATTGGGAGTTGTGGGGGTGGAGTGTCTGATGGTACAAAATAGCCAGGCAGGTGCTTAGCTTTGGTTGGGCTGATGGTAAGGCCCCACCTGTTGGTGGCAAGCTCCAGGTTCAGCAGAAGCACCTCGAACTCCTCCTCCGAGTGAGCAGCCATTAGCAGATCATCGGCATACATAACGTGGTTGAGCAATAGGGAGCCATCCCTTGACCGCACCCAGGCATCGATCAGCCTCCCATTGTATCTGTAGCAGATGGGAATTCTTCCGGTACAGGTGTAGAGGTGTAATTGTGTATGGGAGCGGATGGCAAACAAACACAAGGGGCGTGGTTAGGGCCGTACACATAGGAGGTGGCCACACCGACGTCCGCACCTGCATCCCCCACGGGCCCCTCCCGGGGGGGCCGCGGACTATAAGAGGGGGTGAGCCGGAGGGCTCGAGGTCGAGGTATCAGCTTTAACCAGCGAAGACGGAAGACCAGCTAGAATAGGCCCCGGAGCTCCCCTGGCTCGCTGTCCTTATAAGGGCCGACCAGGGCAAGCCGGTGGCGTGGCCCCGAGAGCCCAGACTGACGAGCAGGTCTGGGAACTCAGGGGGTCGGATCCCAGCTTGACCAGGGCTGGGACAGGTAGCCTCCCCTAGCTCCCTAGTGGAGGACTTGGGCTTAGGTTAGCGGGGCTTAGATGTTGTGTCTCCCTGTTAGCCGAGTAAGGGGACGTTACCCCTTAGGTCCTGTGTATACTCGCTAACTGTATACAAGTTGTGTTAATAAATAAGTGTGCCTCCGATCCCGTCGTTAAGCCTCCTGAGTAATTACTACATCTGGTGTCAGAAGTAAAACGTCCAAAGATGGACACACGAGGGACGACACGTACCAGGGAGTCGGAGAGGGAGGACACCGCGGCCGAATCACCACCAGAGATGGCCGAGGTCGGATCGGAGCAGCCGGGGCCGAGTACACCCGCGCTGCTACGACAGGAGGGGGGGGATGCGTCGGCCGAGGGACTTCGGCTGGCTCACTCCCGCCTGGCGGAGCTGCTCTACGCCGCGGCCGCCGTGTTGGAGGAGATCACGCGGCTGGGAGCTGGAGGGGCTGCGCGGGAAGACGGCAGCAGCCGACGCACGCCGGCATTTCCCGCCACCCCGACGCGGCTCGCGGTTAAATTTCCCGCCATCACTACAGTGCGAGCAGAGGGCGGGGCCGGCCTGCGTCAGGTGACTGCTGAGGGCCAAGCACGAGCCGTGACATCATCAACGCCGGCCAGCGCGTCAACAACGGAGCGACCGGCGATGCCATGCTCACAGCCCGCCCACACTGTAACGTCGGCTGGGAACGAGGGAGCGAGATCCGCAGCCACGGACGTCGCCTTACAACAGCGACTGCCGCCTCTCAAGGAGTTCGTGGGAGCGGCTGGAGATTGGGGTGGCTTCAAAAGGCGGTTCATCGCTCATCAAGAGATGGCGAACTGGACGGACGCCGAGGCACTATGCGCGCTGCCGGCGATGCTGGACGACGACGCCCTGGCTACCCTCACCTCGGCGCCTAAGGAAAAGCGCGCCACGCTGCACCTGGCGCTGCAGCTGCTGTCAGCCGTCTATGGGCCGCCTTCGGACTGCAGGCAGCTGTTCCACGATCGGCATCGGGGCGCCAACGAATCGCCCCTGGCCTTCCGAACGGCTCTCCTGGCCCTGGCAAAGGCAGCTTTCCCGCGGATGGACGAGGAGGGAGTGGACGCCATGGTGGCTGAAAAGCTGCTGCTACTCGCCGATGAGCTGGACATCGCCGTCTTGGCTCAAGACGATGGAGAGATGTCGTCCCTGCTGGTCGCGCGCCACATCCACGGGGGCTTGCGGTCCCTGCGTCGCAAGGCTGCCAAGGGGGTGGCCGGCCATGCCATGGCGGCCACCGCCCTCCCATCAGAGGAGGTCTGCGGGGTGGAGCGGCGGGGGGAATGGAGATCGGCGGCACCGCAGGCTCGGAATGGACCGAGCCGCCAGGAGCAGCCCAGGCCATCTGGGGCGCTCACACGTTGCTACAACTGTGGCCTGCAAGGCCACGTTGCGTCAGGATGCCGGGCTCCCCGTCAGCGCGGAGCGACACCTCGTCAGGACGCCACGCCGTCTCCACCCAAGCTCCAGCAGAGAAATACGGCGAGTCGTGGCACCTCACACGTTTGGCCCATGCACACATCCGACACACACTCACGCGCTCAACTGAACAGGGTTCGAAAATCGCCGCCCATCGCGCGCGATTGTTCTGAAATGCGGCGAGCGCTCCAACCGGGTCAGTGGTCGGAGCTCGCCCATCGTGTCGTTGCTGCGTCGTCGGGATCATCGGTTGTGGTCGGTCATATTGATGGGGTAGAGGTGCGGATTTTAATTGACACAGGGGCATCGGCGACCATTATATCTGATTTGATTTATAACATCCTTCCCGTTCAAAGTCGTCCCTTGCTCCCTGTTGACGTGCCATGCTATGCTGCTAACGGGGGCTCGCTGGGCATTATTGGGCAAATCCGCGCCAAAATTTGCATTGGAGACATTAAATTATCCGGGCCTGTTTTGGTTTCCTCCTCACTCGCGGTTCCGTGCCTGTTGGGGACGGATTTCTTGGCCAAAATGCCCATCCGTATCTTGATTGACCAGGGGTGCATCGAGCTCCCATCGGGCCGACGTGTTACATTTTTGTCTTCCCCCACCACGGAGCGTCGGGCGTTTGCCACCGTGCAGGCGCTCGTGACAAAAACTGTGCGCGTACCCCCGGGGGCTCAGATGCTCGTCCCTCTTAGGTTGCGTCGGCCGTTTGCTAAAGGGGTTGCGGATCGGGGGGTCTTGTTGGGACCATCTCGGGCCGGGGTCAATGGACCCGATTTGCTAGCGGCTCAGACCATGGTGAAAGGGGATGGGGACCCCTTCATTGCAGTCCTTAATGTAGGATCGCGAACGGCCGTGGTTCCTCAAGGGACCGTGCTTGCACACGCAACGCCGGCGCCCTATGAGGAACCACTCGTGGGTCAGGTAACCACCGATCCTCCGTCGCGACCGCATTCGGACTGTGATGACGGATGGCTGGATGCACTTTGCGCGGGATCTGTGGATCTGTCCGACACGCAGCGTGCGCAGCTGCGAGTTCTCCTGAAAGAATTTGCCGACGTTTTTAGTAAACACAAATTTGATATTGGTTGTACTAAATTGCTGCGACACCATATTGACACGGGTGACAGCGCGCCAATCCGCCAGAATCCCTTTCGGCTCAGTCCCGCCGAAAAGGATCATGTCGGCTGTTGATGACATGCTAGCCGCCGATATCATTTCCCCTTCCAACAGCCCGTGGGGCGCACCGATCGTTTTGGTGAAAAAACACGACGGCTCACTGCGGTTTTGTGTCGACTTTCGGCGATTGAACAAAATTTCTGTGGCAGATGCGTACCCGCTTCCTCGAATGGATGAGTCGCTCGATGCCTTGGCGGGGGCGCGATTCTTTTCCACCCTCGATTTACTATCTGGATTCTGGCAGCTTCCTCTGGATGACGAATCAAAACCTAAAACTGCTTTTCGGACACCGCAAGGTCTCTTCCAATTTAACCGCTTGCCGATGGGCTTACATTCTGCGCCGGCAACTTTTCAGCGGTTAATGGAACTGGTCTTGGCAGGCTTGCAATGGGATTCGTGTTTAATTTACTTGGACGATGTCATCGTCTTTAGCAAATCATTCGATGAACACCTCCAGAGGCTGCGTGCTGTTTTTCTCAAAATGCGGGCTGCCAATTTAAAATTTAAACCGCAGAAGTGCCATTTGCTCCGCGAATCGGTGCGGTATTTGGGTCACATTGTTGGGCGCTCGGGGATATCCACTGATCCCGCCAAAACAGAATGCGTCAGCTCCTGGCCGACTCCCACCTCGGTGGGAGAGGTCAGGAGTTTCATTGGGTTCGCGTCGTACTATCGACGGTTTGTGGCTGACTTCGCTACGATCGCGAAACCATTGCATGCCTTGACGTCCAAGGGAGTCAGGTTTCATTGGGGGCTGGAGGAGGAGGCTGCTTTTCACGCCCTCCGGAATGCCCTGGTGGGGGCTCCGCCGTTGAATTACCCCGACTTCTCACAACCCTTCTTGCTCGATACAGATGCAAGTAACACGGGCATCGGGGGCGTGCTGTCCCAACTCATTGGGGGCGTAGAGCATGTGGTGGCTTACGGTAGTCGGGTACTGTCTCCAGCGGAACAACGGTACTGCGTTACCCGTCGGGAATTATTGGCAATTGTTTATTTCATTCAGCAGTACCGCCCATATCTGTACGGTCGGCGTTTCACCGTCCGTACAGATCATGCTGCCCTACAGTACGCTCTGCGGGTTCAACAACCATCGGGCCAGTTGTCTCGATGGTTGGAGATTCTCCAGGACTACGACTTTGTCACCACATATCGTAAGGGCGTCCGCCACACGAACGCTGACGCCCTGTCACGGTTGCCACCCACTTCGGAGTGCGCTTGCCTCCTGGGTTCGGGGCGTTGTAGGCCCCCGAACGTCACCACCGATTCGGTCCTCGTGGCCGCCGCCGATGCGCCTTTGGCTTCGGGTCCTATCGAGCAAGAAGGGAGGGATTCGTTGCTGGGGTTGTCGGTCGCGGAATGCGGACGCCTCCAAATGGAGGACACCTCCCTCCTCGCTCTGCGCCGTCGCGCAGGGGGGGTTGGGCAGGGGGTGGCGAACATTGACTCGTGGGGGTTGTTCCAGGGTCTTTTAATGCACTGGGACGGAAAAACCCGCCGCCAGCAGCTCGTGGTGCCTGCAGCATTGAGGGGTAAGGTGGTATGGGCTGTTCATGAGCGGCTTCTGCACTTGGGGGTTCACAAGACCTTTGCCACGCTCCAGCTCGATTTCTTCTGGCCGGGCATGGCAAAGGACGTGGGGGATCTCCTGGGGTCGTGCACGCAATGCGCGCAGCGAAAGCCACCAGCTAGGGGGTCCAACCCTCCGCTGCAGTCCATAAAGGTTTCCCGGGTTAACGAGCTCGTTGCGCTAGACATACTCGGCCCATTTCCCGCTACACCCAGGGGGAATAGGTATTTATTGACAGGGGTCGAATACTTCACGAGATGGCCTATGGCCTGGCCCCTGGCCAACCAGTCGGCAGCAGCCATCGCGGAGGCCTTTGTCCAGGGCTATGTCCTCGACAAAGGTGCTCCGGAACGGCTGCTTACTGACCAGGGTAAGAATTTTTCGGGAAAACTCCTCCGCGAGGTGTGCGACCTCTTGGGTACGGAAAAAATTCGGACCTCCCCGTATCACCCTCAAACTGACGGGATGGTGGAACGGCTACATCGGACCATCACGTCTATGCTGTCCCAACAGGTGTCCGAATCCCAGACAGATTGGGACCTTCGCATAGCCGGTGTGTTGCAGGCCTACAGGATGGCTCCCCATGCGGCCACCGGATTTTCCCCTTTCTTTTTAATGTATGGCCGCGAGGCTAACCCCCCTGTGACGACCCAGCTGAAGCTCTCGGCGCCTCAGGCGAAGTCTACCTTGTCCGAACACGTTAAATTTAACATCAGCAAATTGTCTGAGGCGCGGGAAGCGGCCGTGCAAAATTCTGAACTCCGCCAGAAGGCGAACGAGAGGCTTCGGCTGGGGCGGGTACATGTGTTCAAATGGAAACCAGGGGACAGGGCATGGTTGCACTGTCCCCAGGTGCCACTGGCAACCTCGTCAAAGTTGGTACGGCCGTGGCGGGGGCCAGTGGAGGTCGTACAGGTCTTACGGCCGCAATGTGTTCGCGTCAAATGGGGGAGGCGTCGGTGGTACGTGCACCCCTCAAGGTTGAAACCGTTCATTGCGCCGGCCCGTGGTTCACACACACACACGCATGGCCAAACGTGTGAGGGGTCCGCCGACTCCCCGACGTCGCTGCTCTCGCCTAACATGACGTCAACTGTTCCATCTCCAGGTGCAACAGGAGTGACGGGTCCACGCCCGCCAACCCCTCCCGGAGGGGTCGGGGGTCACTCGGCAGCGACGCCAGACTCTCTTGCACCCGGACCGTCACCAACCACCACTGAGCGTGCCGGGTCGAGCCCTTGTGACGGGCCCGCCGCGAGAACGCGCGCCAAAACGCGCAGACTATTGTGAGGTCGGCCGTTGGGGGGCCCTTGCGGACAGTGGGGGAGGGACATCCGGAGCGCGTGTATATATGTTGGGTTTGCGGAATGGGGTATTTATTCGGGAGGGTGCGCCGGGTTATTTTTTTCTCTTTCTTCTTCTACCTGTTCCTGTTGTTGTTGTTGTTGTTATGACTGTTATCGTTCTTGTTAAATTTACGCGAGGCACACACGGTTTTGGGGAGGCATGCACCTTTATTCTGGTTTTGTTGCAGCCGGGGACGGCTGCGAGCTGTACAGGGGGGGGTGATGTAGAGGTGTAATTGTGTATGGGAGCGGATGGCAAACAAACACAAGGGGCGTGGTTAGGGCCGTACACATAGGAGGTGGCCACACCGACGTCCGCACCTGCATCCCCCACGGGCCCCTCCCGGGGGGGCCGCGGACTATAAGTGGGGGTGAGCCGGAGGGCTCGAGGTCGAGGTATCAGCTTTAACCAGCGAAGACGGAAGACCAGCTAGAATAGGCCCCGGAGCTCCCCTGGCTCGCTGTCCTTATAAGGGCCGACCAGGGCAAGCCGGTGGCGTGGCCCCGAGAGCCCAGACTGACGAGCAGGTCTGGGAACTCAGGGGGTCGGATCCCAGCTTGACCAGGGCTGGGACAGGTAGCCTCCCCTAGCTCCCTAGTGGAGGACTTGGGCTTAGGTTAGCGGGGCTTAGATGTTGTGTCTCCCTGTTAGCCGAGTAAGGGGACGTTACCCCTTAGGTCCTGTGTATACTCGCTAACTGTATACAAGTTGTGTTAATAAATAAGTGTGCCTCCGATCCCGTCGTTAAGCCTCCTGAGTAATTACTACACAGGCATTGAAGGCTCGACGAACTATGTGGTCCAATGTGGTGTTGTTTATGTTGGATTATTAAATTTTGATAAAAATAATAAATATTAATGAAATTTTGAAAAATGCGTAAATCGCATGAATTATGATAATGTATGTAATTATATGCATAAATTATGATAATCACGGAGATAATCGTATTAATTTATGCGGATGCTTGCGATTGTGTTAATGTGTGCAGTTATGATAATTAAGCTTAGTTTCGTTTATCCAGAGTTGTATCAATCAGGATAACACGATTATCATTGATTAAACATTTACTGATTATCTTAGTGTGTGTTATGTTATATTACGTCTCCAATTTCATATCTCATCACAGGATACAGTTCTTAATAATAAGACAGTTTTGCATGGATTTGGAAAGAAACACTCGAGACTTGGTGTTAAGCAATTTTAATTCTAAACAAACACATGACACTCTAATATGCAAAGGCGAAAGCATACGTCAATAAATTCATGAGCAAGATTATGCAATTGACGAAAATGAATGACTAAAACACTTCTTATTCATGTAACTCGACGGCAGCAACTGCTTTGCACGATCAGTTGATTTGAACGCACCACCTTGAAATGGCAACCCTTTTTGAAACGCAAAGATAACTTTTTGAAAATCGTATTCGTGTGCGTGTTGTGTGTGCGTTGTCCCCTTGTAAAATTAATTAAATTTCTTAGAGCCGGGAGTTGTGTCGTTAGCTTGTGTGGTGTGAGAGGATACAACCCGCCGCCAGAGAAGTTCCTCTCGCTTGGGCGTGGCTGCAGCGAGACCGTCTTGCTTTCTCTCTCCACTGCTCGATTGAGTTTGCACGACGCTCGCCGTCGTGTTGCGCGATGATTCCGTCGTCGCTGCTGGACGTCTTGTTGTTCTCACTGGGTGTTGGTCGGTGTGTGCATCAAACACACGGCGCATGCGTTGGCGCTGTCCTCTTCCTCACAGCCGTTTGATCAGGCTTTCTCCACTGCTTCGCGCTCTCTGCTTTGCTCGCTTGGTCGACGCTTGGCGATTTCCGCCCTTCCTGAAGGTTGTTCGCTGGTCGTCACTCTGACGATGAGCGATGCTTCGTTCGTTACAGGTTGGACGTTGGGTGTCTCTGTTGGCTCGAGAGTGATAGCTGGAATCTCCGTCAGCTTCACTCGCAGCTCGGCGACTCAGGGTAGCGATTCTTCTCAGGTGGTGCAGACCTCAGCTTGTTGATGCACGTCGCTACCCCGCGAACCTCGTCATTCTGGATGATGGAAGAGCTTCTTCGTTGTCGGCGTTGAGATGAGATGGGGCCGTAGCCCTGGAGATCTCTGGTGGGGGCCGCAGCCCTGGAGATCTGTGGTGGGGCCGGAGCCCTGAAGATCTGAGTTGAATGGATTTTGCCTCGGCTTATATTGGGAAAATCCACTCGGTTTTCCGAGTTGTTCAAAGGTCGGGGCAAGATATCTTTGTGTGGGGGTGAACACATCTGCGTCCGTGTGTGTCGTGTGCGTGTTTATTAGCTTTAAAGACACAGCTGTGTAATCATTCTGGAAGGAGGGGTGGGGCTTTTTCGCGAACTGGCGGCACACATGATTTATCCATTAAACCAGACCGACGATTCACATTCGCACCGAGGTTACACAATACGTTTTTGATTATGAATAATTTGTTGCGAAAACCTACGCGTTAAGCGAGCTTAATGATCCCCTCCCTCGCTCTGGGCGTTATATCCTTGTCTCACACAGCTTAAGTTGTTTTTGGTTTGGAAGTTAAAATGACTCATTTGTCTGCTTCGTATCATTGTGATTTGATTGCAAGCGACTCAAGGTATGCCGTAACCGTGTTCACGGTGTTTCATCGTGGTTTGATCTCCCTATGGGAAATGTTATTTGCTCGCGTGTGCAAATCTTGCTGTCCGTTCTGCGGGAAGACAAAGACGGCTGTGCTCCGTCGTCGGAGCACCCTGCGCGTGTGTTTAACTCAGGGGTCCTCAAACTACGGCCCGCGGGCCACATGCGGCCCGCCGAGGACATTTATCCGGCCCGCCGGGTGTTTTTTCCGCCGCTGCCTGTCTGTTACTTATTTTCTACATGAGAAGGACGGTCATTGGTGGAAGAGGGAGAGGGGGCGGCCGCCGCCGATTGGCTGGCCGGCTGAAGCGCTGGATCATGGGAATTGTAGTCCGGCCGCAATCAAGCTTCAGGCGGTGGGAGGAACTGAACAGCGCAGCCGGACTACTACTCCACCTCCCAGGACTCAGAGGAAGCCAGGGCATGTGGAAGGGGCCGGCTGCACTGCGAACAAAACTGCAGGTATAATTAACTTTTTAATGGCACCCGCACCAGTGTGAGCCTGGGGTAAAAGCGGAGTTCCCCCAATTAGACTGCATTGATGGGCAGTGCAGTCTGTATGTCTCTGTGTGGACAAAGTTATTGCTGGTATATTGTTTTTGTAGCGTTGTATATATATATTGGTATTTTACTAATAGCAATTTTGACTCCCTAGGAAACAATGATGTCAAGAAAGAGAAAAATTGACTCGGAGTGTAGGATATTCAAAGAACAGTGGACTTATGATTACTTTTTCATGCAGTACAAGGAAAGAGCTGTGTGTCTGATATGCCAGAATATAGTGTCTGTGTTCAAAGAATACAATTTACGTCGACACTATGAAACTCAACATGAAGATAAATATGATTGTTTGGTCGGAGAAGTGAGAAAAGATAAAATATTAAAACTGAAAAATACATTAACAACTCAGCAAAATACTTTTGTGAAGCAGAAGCAGCTAAATATTTCATCACTGCGAGCAAGTTTTCAAGTTACCAGGCTAATAGCGTGCACTGGCAGACCATTCGTGGAGGGAGAATTTGTTAAAGAATGCCTTTTTTCTGTTGCCAAAGAGATGTGTCCAGAGAAGGCCGATTTATTTAGTACAGTGAGTCTTTCAGGACCTACAATTACACGGAGAATTGAAGAAATGGGAGACAATTTGCATCAGCATTTGCAAAACTCAACAAAAAAACTTTACTATTTTTCCTTGGCACTCGACGAAAGCAATGATGTTCGTGATTCTGCACAACTTCTCATTTTTATTCGTGGGACGAATGACTATTTCGAAGTCACAGAAGAGCTTGCTGCACTGCAAAGAATCAAAGGGACAACTACAGGAGAGGATATCTATGAAAAGGTTTGCCAAACTGTGAATGGTTTGGAGCTGAACTGGGCTAAACTAGCCAGTGTGACAACTGATGGTGCTCCTAGCATGTTGGGGTCTAAGAAAGGAGTAATTGCTCGCATTAACCAAGAGATGGACAAACATAACCATTTTCATCCAATAGCCATACACTGCCTCATCCACCAACAAGCGCTGTGTAGTAAATCACTGAAGTGGGACTCTGTTATGAAAATTGTGGTATCTTGTGTTAACTTCATTAGAGCTACGTAGAAGGGAAGTAATAAAATAATAATAATAAAACATAATAAAAATAATTCTCACGACATTTCGGCCACAACGCAAGCAGCCGTCATCAGGTGAAAACCAGGTTTGTCGACGCGACAGCGTCTGAACGAAACAGCACACGAGCTTGGAGCATATATATAAGCTGGGCGCCTTGACAAAGGAATTTGCATATAAAGAGGAATTTAGCATATTTATGGGAAATGCAAGTATGTGATTAGTACTACAAATGCCCGTGCATTATGCAGGACTAGCAGCATCAAAGGGAGGGGATATGGGAAATGAAGGTATGTGAATAGTACTAATTATGCCCGTGCATTATGCAGGATTAGCAGCATCAAAGGGAGGGGTAGATTTAATAAAGGGAAGGAGTATTAATGCTACCCCTCCCTTTGATGCTGCTAATCCTGCATAATGCACGGGCATATGTAGTACTAATCACATTCCTGCATTTCCCATATCCCCTCCCTTTGATGCTGCTAGTCCTGCATAATGCACGGGCATATGTAGTACTAATCACATACCTGCATTTCCCATTAATATGCTAAATTCCTCTTGATATGCAAATTATTTTGTCATGGCGCCCTTTCCCCCCCCCCCCTTCCAACCCAGCTTATATATATATGCTCCAAGCTCGTGTGCTGTTTCATTCAGACGCTGTCGTCTCGAAAGACCTGGTTTTCACCTGAGGACGGCTGCTTGCGTTGTGGCCGAAACGTCGTGAGAATTATTTTATTATGTTTTATTTTTATTATTTTATTCCCTTCTACGTGACTTTACCGAAAGAACCAAGAAGATGAATCCCTGCAGTCACGAAAGCTTTAAATCGAAATTCATTAGAGCTCATGCACTAAACCACAGACAATTTCAGGAATTACTGTCTGAGCTAAATGTTGACTATGAAGATGTTCTGTACCACACAGAAGTCTGTTGGCTGAGTCGAGGGAGAGTTTTGAAACGTTTCTATGACTTCCACAGATTACAGCTTTTCTGCTTTCAAAAAACAAAGAAGTACCAGAGCTCAATGATGCAGAATGGAAATGGCACCTTGCCTTTCTGACAGATGTAACAGAGCTACTCAACAGTTTCAATGTGCAACTTCAAGGAAAGGGGAAGCTCATCTGTGATATGCAATCACATGTCAAAGCATTTGAAGTAAAATTAGGCCTCCTCATCAAACAAGTGAAGGAGGACAACTTCTGCCATCTCCCCACAACTCAAAATCTGCTAGCGGAAAAACCATTGGTTGCATTCCCAAACAAAACATGTGTGGATTCACTGGAAAAATTGCAAAAGGAGTTCCAATTTAGATTTAAAGAGCTTCATCTCCATGAACAGGACATACAGCTTTTCCGTAACCCATTTTCTATTGACATTGAAAATGTGGATACAATTTACCAAATGGAACTGGCTGAACTGCAGAATTGTGACTCTGAAAGACGCATTCAAGTCAAGCAGCCTTCATAATTTCTATGCATCTCTCTCCTCTGAGACATATCCTCATCTCAGGAACCATGCACTCAAAATGGCAACCCTCTTTGGCAGCACTTATGTCTGTGAACAGACTTTTTCCAGAATGAAACATTTGAAATCTCCAACCAGATCTAGACTAACGGATGCACACTTACATCACTTGTTACGACTAGCAGTGACAAATATGGAACCGGACATTGACCATCTCATTAGCCAAAAGCAGGCCCATAGTTCCCATTGAAATACTGGCAAGTTTGTTGATTTAACTTTACTTGTTCTTCATTTTAAATATTGTATTTGTTCCCGTTTTGTTTCTTTACTTCAAAATAAGATATATGCAGTGTGCATAGGAATTTGTTCATAGTTTTTTTTTAACTATAGTCCGGCCCTCCCAACGGTCTGAGGGACAGTGAACTGGCCCCCTGTTTAAAAAGTTTGAGGACCCCTGCCCTAGTGGGTTCAACGTTGCGGTTCGTAGTTTGCATCGCACGACCAAAATTGTGCAACTGCTCTGGGTTTGTCTTTTTAATTTAATGTCACTGATTAAAGTAGTTATTTAAACTCAAAAACGTGAACACCCTCTCCTCTCTCCTCGTCTCTTGCGAGAGAAAAACAAACAGGAAAAACAGATGCCCTCGGAATGTCAGGCACAGACTCCCCCTTGCGACCCTTTGATTCCCTCCTTGCTTGCCCTGCGTGGGTCATCCCGAGGCCAGACCCCGCCATAGTACGCATGTGTTGTGCCAACCCGCTGGAAGACAAAGGTGGTCGAGGAGATTTATGCAATACCTTATGTGGTCCTGTGTGTTACATTTATTCTTGATATTTCTTTTGAGTTTCCTCGGTCTTAGTATATCGTGGTTATTATTCGTCTATGTTTAATGAATATTCGAAATGATCCTCGTTACATCATTATTCTGAGGGCTTCGCCATGTTTAGTTCTCCAGGGATTGGTGTTTTATTCTGAGTTATAGTTTAATGTCCTGAGGTTAAGTGTAACTAAGTTTCCACTTAAGCTTTCTGGAATTCGTATTCTTTAGTTTTTAGGAAGGTCATGTAGATAGAAAACATATAATACTAAATAATATATATGCGGTGAATACGAGTAATATAAGGGAATTACTAATAAAAAGCCCCTATTGTTTGTTGGTTAAATTATTTTTGTTAAGTTTCTACTTTTCGGTAAGGAAAACGTTAAGGAAAACGCGAGTTGCAACAGTTTTCCTTTGCTCTGCACCTTATCTGTGCATCTCCAGATGTCTTGGGAGGTTAGGCCATCGATCTTTTGTCCATCTGGATGTCTCTGACCTCTCTGTGCTCTGAAATCTTGTCACTTAATGGCCCTCCCCATTTCACATATTCCTGGTGTGCTTGTGAGGAGTAGAGGCTGTTTTCATTATTTAAAAAAAATTATATATATGTAAAACATTTTTTTAAATTATTTTTAATATTAATTTTTGAAAAACAGGGCATAGATACAACAGTGAGAGCCAGAGGATATCCTTGTTGCACCCCAAGGTGTAAAGGGAATGGCTCTGACTCACGGCCACGTTGTTAAGACGTGGGGCCGCTCACCATCATGAAGGTCCTTAAGAATGGTGACGAGTGGGTTCGGGACTCGGAAAGCACGAAGAGCAACCCAGTGGCCAGGCCTACTGATGGTATCATAGGCCTTGAGCAGGTCAATAAAGCACACGCATGGACTAAGATGCGCACATGGACCTACAGACACGCAAAGAAATGGAGTTACACTGACTAACATGGAGGCATGCACACACAGCGACTAACACACACGCACATGGACTGAGACACACACACACACATGGACTGACACACACGAACACATCGACTTAGATACACACACATATGGACTCACACACACATAGACATGCACTTGAGATACGCACACATGGAGTTACACACACATATCGATGTACACACATACAGCGACTCACACATACATCGACTCACACACAGACATACGTGGACTCGCACACATTGACGTAAACACACATGTACTTACTCACACACATTGACTAAGACACACACACACACAGACTTACACACACATACATAGACTGACCCACACATTGCCCTACACGCACATACACATGGACTGTGACACACAGACATGTACTTTAGATACACATGGATTAACAGGCACATAGACTCACACACATGCATTGACTTACACACACACATCGAGTGACACACACACATGTATGGACTTACACACACATGTGGACTAACACACACACAGCGACTGATGCGCACACAAATGGACTGACACACATACTTGTACGTACACACACACATGGGGAGTTGTCCGTTTGAAAAAGACAGAACACACATGGACTTACACACAGACATGGACCCACACACGTAGAAACCCATCGACTTACACGCACATAAACACATATGGACTCAAACACACAGACATCAACTTTAGGGACACACATGTAGTTTCTGCACACAAACATTATCATTGTAATATTTGTAAACTTATTTGTTTAATAATAATAATAAACAATAGACCTCAGTTCTTAGCGAAAGATGCAATAAAATTGTACTTTACATTGGCGTGGTGACGCGTCGTCCCGTGCAGAGCCCGCGGCCTCGCCTAGATTGCCAAGCCGGAGGAGGTGAGACATTGCCAGGTTGCAGGCTGGGCAGCTACCCCCCCCCACCACCATCCCCCCGCCCGAGGCAGAATAATACTATGTAGAGCGCAATGCATCTCCGACCAGGAACACATTGGTAGTGAACTCAAACACGTAAGCCAAGCTCTTAAGGCTAATGGTTACTCCAACTACACCAGCAGCAAAGCCATCACTCCAACCATCAAGAAGGATCCTGTTGAGCCTTTCAAAACCATCACCTTACCCTACATTGCTGGGGTCACAAAAAAGATCTCCAAAATCCTGATTAAACACAAGATCCAGGTCCGATTCAACACAGTACGTAAAATCCGTGATCTGGTCCCGTCTGTAAAAGATGTGGTTCCAGACATACAGTACCTGGTGTCTACAAACTAAGTTGCCTCTGTGGTAGCAGTTACATTGGAGAAACCAAACGACATGTCTCGGACCGCATCTGTGCACATAAAGCAGACCTGAAACACGGTAGGACAAACACCTCAGCCGTGGCAGATCACTGTTACAATTCAGTGGGCTCACATGACATTGACTTCTCCAAGACAGAGGTTATCTGCAAGCCATCTGGCTACCATGAGAGATTCGTTCATGAGGCGATCCAAATATACAAACACAGAGACAATTTCAACCGAGAAGATGGATTCTGGCTCAGCAATCATTGAAAGGACATAATAAACTTTTTCGGATCTTAACTGATTGTGTTCACGTTTACGGTGACTTTCAGACCGCAGTCCACTCACTGGCATTGAGTATATAGCTTGTATTCTCCTCAGGGAATGGATTCTTTGCTCCGCTGCAAGTCTCCTACTACCACTCTCCCATTGACAGATTTCGTTACTTCCTCTTAGTATCTTTCACGCGACGGTTAAATGGTATAGTGTATAGCAGATTGTATAATAATAAATAGTATACAATTGTAATGTTTAATACAATGTATAAGGTAATATATAGTATCGTAATTGCATAGTGAATATACAGCAGTGCGATATACAGTAGGGTGGATGGAATAATACATAGTGTAATATTACACTGTATTATTTTAAGGTATAGGGTGGTGTATAGTAATACAGTATATAATTTAATGTTGGGTTATCTATGGCAGTATATAGTACGGGGTAGACCCGTGTGATGTAAGGGGAAAAAAGTTTAGCTGGAAGTATATTATATTTTTTGCGACATAGAATTGTAATGTATTACTTACTGTTAGTAGCTCAGCTTATTGGAGAGTATATTTAGTATACTGATGATACTATGTAGTTTATACTTTAGTTTTTTACGTGGTGATTTAGTTACTGCAGCTACATACTATTAACATTCCTTTCCTTTATTAATGCTACCCCTATCCCATCCCTTTGATGCTGCTAATCCTGCATAATGCCCGGGCATAATATGACTTTGAACCCCCCCCCCCCGCTCACCTCCTACGCACTTCACAAGTAGTACTATTCCCATATGTGCATTTCCCATAAATATGCTAAATTCCTATTGATATGCAAATTATTTTGTCAAGGCGCTCTTCCCCTTCCAACCCAGCTTAAATATACGCTCCAAGCTTGGTGGTGTTTCATTCTTCACCTGAGGACGGCTGCTTGCGTTGTGGCCGAAACGTCGTGAGAATTATTTGATTATGTTTATTTTTATTATTTTATTATTTTCCTTCTACGTGACTTTACCGAAAGAACCAAGAAGATGAATCTCTGCAGTCACAAAAGCTTTAAATCGAAATTAAGTAACTGGGTATACGCTACACTATATAATGACTACCATATAGTGAACTGATAAAAAACTAAAATATAAAATACATCAATTTAATCAATATACTCTCCAATAAGCTGAGGTACTAACAGTAAGTCAAACATTACACTTCTATGTCGAATTCTTTTTTCTAATAATAATATGCCTCCAGCTAAACTTTTTTCCTTACATCACACTGATATACCCCGTACTATACACTGCCATAGATGCACCCAACATTGAATTATACACTGCGTTACTATACACTCCCCTATAACTTAGACTATACATTGTAATATTACACTATGTATTATTCTACACACCCTACTGTATACCACACTGCCGTATATTCACTATACAATTACGATACTATATATTACCTTATACATTATATTAGACATTACACTGTTATACTATTTATTATTATACAATCTGATATACCCATCTCATTGACCGTCGCGTGAAAGGTACTAAGAGGAAGCAACGAAATATGTCAATGGGAGAGTGGTAGCAGGAGACTTGCAGCGGAGCAAATACTCCATTTCGTGAGGTGAAAACGTGAACACAATCAGTTAAGACCCGAAATGGTTTATCATGTCCTTCCAATTATTGCTGAGCCAGAGTCCATCTTCTCTGTTGAAATTGTCGCTGTGTTAGTATATGTGGATGGCCTCATGAAATAATCTCTCATGGTAGCCGGATGGATTGCAGATAACCTCCGTCTTGGAGAAGTCAATGTCTTGTGAGCCCACTGAATTATAACAATGGTCTGCCACGGCTGAGGTGTTCGTTCTACCGTGTTTCAAGTCTGCTTTATGTTCACGGATACGGTCCGAGACATGTCGTTTCGTTTCACCAATGTAACTGCTACCACAGAGGCAGCTTAGTTTGTAGACGCCAGGGTACTGTATGTCTGGAACCACATCTTTTACAGAAGGGACCAGATCACGGATTTTATGTACTGTGTTGAATCGGACCTGGATCTTGTGTTTGTTCAGGATTTTGGAGATATTTTTTGTGAAACCGGAGGACATGGATAAAAATCCAAGTGACCAAGGAGAGAGAGACATGCAAAATCCAAAGAAAAAGGTACCACGGTCGGGATCGAACCCACAACCTCTGTAAACCGGGTGCCCTAATGCATCCCCGTGTCTCTTTTGTGTGTGTGCCACTGGCTGGTGTCTTCGAGTGCCAGCGCCATGTGATGTAGCTCCCAGGGGGTGCTGCGTGCCCGCCAGGAGGCGCTGGATGAGGCGGCGCGGGCGCTGAAGCAGCTGCGGGCGCGGTACCGCCGCTCTCACCCTGACGGAGCGTGGGCACACACTTGGGCGGCAGCAGCGGCGGGACGCCCTGGACAATGCAGGCAAGGTGCGTGCCACTCACTCTCTCAGCCACTCACTCAGCCACTCACTCTCTCAACCACTCACTCAAATAGATTTCATGGTAAAATAATTAGGTGAAAAACAAGTTTTTCAATGCACACACTTTCATTTGCAAGAGTTGAAAATATATTCTTTTGACTCCAAAATTAATCAAAGTTGATGTGCTGAATTCAAGTGGGAGCTGGGCTCCGCGCCTCAGGGTCGCTGCTTTCGCAGGAAAGTGAAAATTGTCTGCATGATAAATTGGCACCATTATTATGTCTAGATTTGAAGCTTTCGTGACTGCAAGGATTCATATTCTTAGGTTTTTTCGGTAAAGTCACGTAGGTAAAACAATTTAATTAATAAAAGTAAAATAAAACTAAATAAAAAAAAAATTCACGACGTTTCGGAAGCAACACAAGCCTCCGTCTTCAGGTGGAACCGTCACAGCCACGACAGCTGTATCAAGTAAATGAGAGATCACAAGAAATACCACCCCGTATATATAATGGTTGAGGGGGGAAGGGCCAGGAACGGCACACTTTTATTAATATGGCAAAGTGGGCTCATCCGCGCGACTGGACGCTGAGGACGGATGGCGACAGGTGGCGGCGCAACTGGAGGCGCTGAAGACGGTGTTGGCGCAATTGTGCGTCCTTGTGACGCCGGCGACGACTTCGGGGAGGCCCAGCGGGGAACAACGGGCCGGGGCCTTGCCGTCGCCATCAGCCCTCTCGACCACACGGCACGAAGACGCCATCTTGGGCGTGGCCAAGGAGGAATGGCGGGAAGCCGCCATCTTGCGCCCTCCGCCCCGGGAAGCCGCCATCTTGCACACGTTGCGGAGCGACGCCATTTTGTCGCTGCCGCGCGTGTCACCATCGGAAGACGGAGGAGCAAGAACCCGCAGCCGTCATTTAACAACGGTCAAAGAATTCTCAATCGGCGGCGATTGGAGTGCATTCGCCTGCCGTTTTAAAGCGGCCGTACGCTCCGCCAAATGGACGGACGCGGAGGCCCTGGAAGTCTTACCAACACTTCTCGACGACGAGTCCGTCCGGTTCTTCCGCTCCATCAAGGCCGAGAAGAAGAAGACGCTGCAGGGTGTCTTCGAGGAAATGGCGGATGCGTACAAGCCTCCAGACGATGCCCATCATAGATTTGTTCAGCGCCAATGGGCGCCGGATGAATCGCCGGTGGCTTTCAGAGGCGCAGTTTTGGAATTGGCGATGGCAGCGTACCCCGAGACGGAGCCGGATCTGTTGGAGCCCCTTGTGTTGGGCAAGATGCTCGAATTGTCTAGAGACCTGGGGATCCCCATGCCGGTGTGCAGCCATGATAAATTGATGTCCCGTGCTGTGGCTAAGTGCTTGGACGCTCAATTTAATCTCCGACGCTGGAAGCAGGTGTCAGCTTGGACGGGGGGCCCCATCGTGGAAGGCGGTGCTATGGGGTGGGATCCTAAGAAGGCGGTCTACGTTCCTGACGACAAGGGTCCGCAGGAGTTGACGGCCGCCTCCGCCCAGTGGCCTGCTCGGGGGGGAACGGGGCCGAGGTCCGGCCCGCCGGCGCGGGAGCGTCGGGACAGAGGAGGTGCCGCGCGCCGGAACAACGTGGAGTGTTTCCGCTGCGGCCGTAAGGGCCACTTTGCCAGGGACTGTTGGGCTCGCATCCCGGGGCCGCCCCAGCAGGAGGCCTCAACCACGGACTTCGCGCGAAAAGACCCGCCAGGACAGGCAAGTCGGTGCGCATCAGACACCCGGCAAGGCCTGTCACCTCATGCATCACCATCGCCGCGAGGTGCCTCTGATTGACCCGTGTCGCTCGCTGACGCAATGGCGCCGATTGGCACGGAGGGTAGTTGCGGCCGCTACGGGGTCGTCCACGGTACCGGGTTCTATTCAGGGGGTCGAGGTGCGTATTTTGGTGGACTCCGGTGCGTCCGCGACCATTATTTCGGATGTAATTTTCCATCTTTTGGGCATTCCGCCAGGGAGAGTGCGAGCGGTTTATGATTCATGCATAGTGGCGAACGGGGGAAGTATGGGCATTGTGGGCCAGGTGGACGCCAACATATCCATTGGGGGGGTGTCGGCTTCAGGGACCGTGTTGATCTCTAGGTCCCTCGCAGTACCCTGTTTGTTGGGGACTGATTTCCTGGCAAAAATGGCCATTCAAATAAGGATTGATCAAAACTGCATTGAATTACCAGGGGGGCGGAAAATTTCGTTCCTACCGTCGCCATGGGGCCGGCCTGCCCCTGTTTGCCAGGTGCAGGTGCTGTCCGAGGTATCTGTTGACATTCCACCTAGTTCGCAGATGCTTATCCCGTTGAGATATCGGAAGCGAGTACCTGGCGTTGAGGGAGCGGCGGGGGTTCTGTTATCGCCATCCACGGCTATAACGGGCGGCTCGGCGCTGGTTGGGGCACAAACAATTGTCTGGCCGGGCCAGCCCCCGTTCTTACAGGTGCTAAATGGGAGTGCAGATAATGTCAGTGTCCCGGCCGGAACGGTTGTGGCTCACGCCACGACCGCGTTGATGACCCATGACAACCGGGTCCGCCGGGAAATGGTAGGGGGGGTTTCGGGGCCAACGGGGCAGGATGACCGTTGGGTTGCCGAGTTATGCGGGGAGAATTCATCCCTGACCAGAGAGCAACGGTCCGCGCTTCGCGCGCTGTTGCTAAGTTATTCCGACGTGTTCAGCTCGGATGATTTTGACTTGGGACGCACTTCCCTGCTTTCCCACCACATTGATACGGGGGATGCCGCTCCGATTCGGTTGAACTCGCATCGGTTGAGCCCGACGGAGCGGGATCAGGTTCGCGGTGCAGTGGAGGACATGCTAGCCGCTGACATTATATCCCCGTCTAACAGTCCATGGGGCGCGCCGGTAGTCCTTGTGAAGAAGAAGGATGGGAAACTGCGATTTTGCGTCGATTTTGGGAAATTGAATAAGGTGTCCGTCGCACACACGTACCCACTTCCGCGTATGGATGATTCCCTCGATGCCTTGTCAGGGGCGAAGTTTTTTTTCAACATTGGATCTCTCTTCGGGATTCTGGCAGCTTCCCCTTGACGAGTCCTCGAGGGAAAAGACGGCTTTTCGTACGCCGCAGGGACTGTTTCAGTTTAATTGCCTTCCGATGGGCTTGAATGCGGCTCCCGCCACTTTTCAGCGGTTGATGGAGCTGGTGTTAACGGGTTTGCAGTGGGAGACATGTTTGATTTATTTAGATGATGTCATCGTCTTTAGCCGCACATTTGACGAACATTTGCAGAGATTGGAGACGGTTTTTGCTAGGATGCGCTCCGCAAATTAAAAATTAAAACCGAAAAAGTGTCACCTACTGCAACGATCCGTGCGTTATTTGGGACACATAGTCAGTGCGGACGGGGTGGCCACGGACCCGGAGAAGATGGCGTGCGTCCGCAACTGGCCAACCCCGGCCTCGGTTGGGGACGTATGTCGCTTCCTGGGGTTCGCCTCATACTATCGCAGGTTCGTCCCGAACTTTGCTATGATCGCTAGGCCCTTGCACCTCCTTACGGGTAAGGGTCAGAGGTTCAGTTGGGGTCCGCCGGAGGAAGCGGCGTTTCAGGGCCTACGCAATCGGTTGGCGACGGCGCCGACATTGGACTATCCGGATTTTGATCGACCTTTTATTCTGGATACGGACGCTAGTGACACTGGGATTGGGGCCGTTCTGTCACAGTCCAAGGGCGGCGTAGAACGCGTGGTAGCCTACGGTAGCCGTGTACTGTCCCCGGCAGAAACCCGCTACTGCGTTACTCGCCGCGAATTATTGGCTATTGTCTATTTTCTCCGCCAATATCGGCCGTATCCTTACTATCACGGACGCCTTCCTATTTGGATATGTGATGGACACGGGGGCGCCGGAGAGGCTGCTCACGGATCAGGGGCGAAATTTTTCTTCCAAATTGTTGGCGGAAGTGTGCGCTGCGCTGGGAACCAAGAAGATCCGTACGTCTCCCTACCACCCGCAGACGGATGGCATGGTGGAACGCCTTAATCGGACGCTGTCGGCCATGCTATGTCACACGGTTGACGAAAAACAAGCTGATTGGGACTTGCATATACCTGGAGTACTCTCCGCGTATCGGATGACGCCTCATGCGTCCACTGGGTATTCTCCATTTTTTCTAATGTACGGCCGCGAGAATGTGCCGCCGGTGGAAGTACAGCTGGGTACGGGGGCGAAGGGTCCTGTTAAACCTCTCCCCGAATATATTCAGGACACTGTTTGACACGTCGCCGAAGCACGGGAGGGGGCCCGATTGGCTACTGCCAAGACGCAGGCCCTCCCCTAAGCTTCACAAACCATGGCAGGGGCCGGTTAAGCTTATTGAAGTACCTGACCCGCAATCCGCACGGGTTCGGTTCGGATCGTGGCGCTGGTACGTTCATACATCTAGATTGAAGCCCTACGTGGCCCAGCGGACGGATGCGTCATCCCCTGATGTTGCCTTGCCGGTGTCTGTTGCGCCCGACGCACCTCTGCCCTTGCCTGTTGACTCTGCAAGTGCGCCTGTCATGCCTTCTACAGACGAACCAGCCGTGACACAGGTGGATGTGGCGAATCCTGCTCTGAGTGGGCCTACCACGGCGACGGGGCCACTTGACCCCGCTGCCCCTCCAACCCCACCACAGACACGGTTGCCAGAGACCCCGGACTTGGGTCTCCCTGGAGAATGGGACCTTGGCATTGACGGGCCTCCAACAGCAGTGGGCGGTTCTACTCCCGTCGATCTTAAGACCCCGTCGCGTTCTCGGTCTGTGGGGGGACTGCCGGCCCGTTCGGGACGGGCCGGCGACCCGCACGCGTTCCAAATCCCTTTCCTTTCGTTGATTATTATTGTTCTTGTTGTTCTTGTTATCGGTCTTATATTCTCCGTTGTCCAGTGATGCCAGATGGTTCCAATATTGCTCGCATTAATTTATTGTGATTATTGCAGCCGAGGACGGCTGGGTTTTCATTAGGGGGGGGGGGTCGTGTAATGCGAGCAAGGATTGAGGGGGGGTGGAGTCTGGGTCACGTGGGGAGTGGGTTGAGTTAGGGTCACGTGGGTGAGAGGATTTAGGGAGAGAACTGGCAGGGTAAGGGGGAGTTGAGACGGTGTGAAACACGAGGAGGCCACGCTGGGCAAGACCGAGAAAGTGGCGCGGTCTCCCACGCGGTGGGAGACGCCGACACCGTCAGCCATCGGTGTCAGACGGAGAGAGCTAACGGAGCTGTGAGAGGCTAGCTGTGTACGGGACAGCAGTGACACTAGATAGCGGAGCAGCGGTGTGGCTGCAAGGATTGCCTAACGGAGCAGCAGGGAGACTGCATATTGGAGGAGCAGGGAGACTGCATATCGGAGCAGCCGAGGCTGTGGAGAGGTCATCGAGCGGGACGCGGGCCTGAGCGAGACGCCGTGGTATCGAGATTCTACGAACCCAATAAAGGACAACGGAGATCGACATCTGAGAGAGAGTCCTTTATTACACAGCACTCCTTCACGCTGCTAACAGGCAGCGTGAGAGGGATAGAGAGAGAGAGACGCGCGCCGAGCCACGTGGCAACTTGGACCCCCGCTCTCGCGTGGCCTCCTCCTCCGTTCGTTCCAGTTCTGACCACGTGTTGTTCGTCTCCACCCCTATTTAATACCCGGGTCACGTGGTACGTGGTTAGCCTCTATGGAATCTTCCAGACTCCATCGTAGGCTCCCGGGACCATGCCCCTGACTCATCTCCCCATTGGCTGTGGCCAAAGCCAGCAGAACCAATCCTCTACTTACAACTGTCACCTTTCCATTACGTCAGGGCCACGCCCCTAGGCTTCCCCCCATTGGCTATGGACCAGGACCGGCAGAGCCAATCATTGTGACGAGTTGTGATACGTCAGTGAGCTGGATATATCCTCACATTACATCACCCCCCCCCCCCCCCCCCCCGGTGTAATAAGTCAGCCGTCTCGGCTGGGAAAAGGGGTGACAGGCCGAATCTCATTTGAATAAATCTTAGGGCGTCTAAGATGCATTAACAAGGAGGTAAGGGGGAGTAGGCGTCAACGCGCCGAGGAATTTAAAACATTAAAACAACAGAAATACATTAGGGCGCCCCTGTAACGCAGTAACAACAGGGTGACAGACCGCAAGGCATTAGCGAAATGGGAGAGATTTCGACCGCGTGCGCGATGCTGGACCCTCTCCACCCTTCGCGTGTGGTTGCCTCGCCGACTGTTCAGCAGGAGGTGGTTGCCGTGGAGAAGAAGAAGAATGTTCGGTTCCCATTGTATCTGGGACAGGCCCCGTTGGAGGTGGGATGTCCGGGGTCTCGTCGTCCTTCAAAACCTGTTCATCTGCGGGGGGTATAACACAGCCCCGCTGGGGATCAATGGGCGAGGCAAGTGGCACATTCGGCACGCCGGACCCCGGCAGGTCAACAAGTGGAGATAAAGGGCCAGCACGCGGATCAACGTCGGGCTTGAGCCGCGACGAATGGACATACCAACGACGTTGGCCGTACTGGATGCGAACACTCTGGGGATTCCGAATGTCCACCAGCCTCACAGGCCCCCACCAAGGCTTGTGCAGTTTAGGGGATGTACCCACTGGCACCTGAGGGCAATGGAGCCATGCCATATCGCCCACCGACCAAGGCATGTCAATTCGTTCCTTGCCTGCGTACGGGCCGTCGCACATCTGGCGGCCTCTTGCGCCTCCGTAACCCATTTAAGCGAGTCCGGCATGTGGTCAGGCAAGGAAGGGGACGGTTGTTTCCCCGCTGCACCAAGTTGCACATCAATCGGGGGTACATTCTCACGGCCATACATGAGGAAAAATGGCGAATATCCTGTGGACGCGTGCAGAACCATGCGGTATGCCGCCAGGACGCCCGGTATGTGCAAGTCCCAATCGGTTTGGTTTTCACTCACCATGTGACAAAGCATGGCCGAAAGGGTGTGGTTAAATCGTTCCACCATGCCATCCGTTTGCGGATGGTAAGTGGAAGTGCGGATTTTCTTTGTACCCAACGCAGAGCACACGTCTTTAAGCAATTTGGAGGAGAAGTTACGTCCTTGATTCGTGAGCAGCCCTTCGGGTGCTCCTTTATCTGTGACGTATCCATTCAAGAAAGCCTCGGTGATGGATGAGGCCGTTTGGTCAGGCAAGGGCCAGGCCATAGGCCAGCGAGAAAAATATTCGACCCCGACCAAAAGGTATTTATTTCCCCTAGCCGATGGAGGGAACGGGCCCAGGATATCCAGAGCAACCAGCTCATTAATACGGGATACCTCGATCGAACGTAATGGCGGGACATAATTTTGACGAGGCGGTTTCCGCTTTGCACAATCATGGCATGACCGGATAAAGTTAGTGACATCTGCTGTCATGCCGGGCCAAAAGAAATCCTGCTGCATCGCGGCCAATGTTTTCTGCACGCCGAGGTGCATCAGCTTGTCGGTGTGCAGAGCGCGGATAAGATCGTGGCGAAGGAATGTTGGCACAACCAGGCGTGAACGGTCAGACAATCCATCCGTACACATCAGTAATCCCGCCTGGCCCCGAAACATCTCCCATTTCCATCCTGCCAATTGAGATCTCGGTTTTCCGATCAGTTCCCGCAGCGGAGCCAGAGAGACATCAGCCTCCTGCTCGCGTAGCCACACCGAGTGCGGCAAATGCAGCGTATCGTCGGCGCCAATGGGTACATCCTGGCCTTCATCGTTCGACATCGCCCCCATAACCGGACAGGGCGAGGTAGGCAGCGCCGCACAGCGGTGCGTACCCGTCAGACAGGCGCAGGGAGGAGTCGGGGGCAACCTGGAGAAAGTGTCCGCGTTGCCATGGCGAGTACCCTTGCGGTACGTGATATTGAAGGAAAACTCCTGTAATGATTCTAACCACCGAGCCAATTGACCAGACGGTTGTTCCAATTTCAAAGAATATTGTAAGGCAGTGTGGTCAGTGCACACGGGGAATTTCCTTCCATACAGGTATGGCCGGTACTGGCGAACATAATGTACGATTGCTAGCTCGACCCCGTCTTTCCGTTGCGACAAAATGGCTCCTATGCCGATATCGCTAGAATCCGTGTCAAGGATGAACGGCTGGGAAAAGTCTGGGTAGTTGAGCGTCGACACGGTGGGCAGGTGATCCCGAAGAGATTGAAAAGAGCGCTCCTCTTCCGGGCCCTATTTAAATCTCTGATTTTTCCCCTGCAGAACATGCAGCAGCTTAGCCAGCGTCGCGAAATTCTTAACAAAACGGCGATAGTAGGATGCGAACCCTATAAACCGCCGTACGTCGCCCACCGAAGTGGGCGTGGGCCACTCTTGGACACACGCCGTTATCTGAGGGTTCGTGGACACACCGTCAGAGCTGACGATGTGTCCCAAGTAGCGGACGGATTGTTGCAAAAGGTGACACTTTTTTGGTTTAAATTTTAGGTCAGCCGAGCGCATCCTCTGAAAGACAGTCTCCAGTCGTTGGAGGTGTTCTTCGAAAGTGCGGCTGAATACGATGATATCGTCCAAATATGAGGCACGTTTCCCACTGCAGCCCCGCTAGCACCAGTTCCATCAGGCGTTGGAACGTCGCCGGTGCCATATTCAAGCCCATAGGTAGGCGGTTAAACTCAAAGAGGCCTTGTGACGTACGGAACGCCGTTTTCGGTCTGGACGGGTCATCGAGGGAAAGCTGCCAAAACCCAGACGACAGGTCGAGGGTGGAGAAAAAATTTGCCCCTGAAAAAGCGTCCAACGAGTCATCCATCCGTGGCAAGGGGTATGCGTCCGTCACGGATATCTTATTCAATCGGCGGAAGTCTACACAAAACCTTGTCCCACCATCCTTTTTCTTAACCAGCACCACCGGCGCGCCCCAAGGACTGTTGGGCGGTGAAATTATACCGGCCGCCAACATGTCGTCCACCGCGCCACGCACGTGTTCCCTTTCTGTAGGGCTCATGCGATGCGGGTGCATACAAATCGGTCCCGCCGCACCGGTGTCGATATGGTGCGACAAGAGCGAGGTATGGCCCAGATCCAAATAGTTGTTACTGAAAACGTCAGCGTACTTCGATAATAATGAATGCAAGGCGCTCCGCTGCATGGCCGACAAGGACGTGTTTTCCCCGCACAAATCTGCGATCCATCGATCGTCTGAACGATCGGATCGTGGCCCGCCAGCAGCCATTTTTGTGGGTGGTTCACCCTCAAAGCTGGTAAAATCGGTAGTGGCGTGAGCCAACACCAAGCCAGCCGGGACAACGACCCGGTCCGGGCCCTTATTTAACACTTGTATAAACGGGGCCTGACCAGGCCGAACGATAGTTTGAGCCGCCACTAAGGAAAAGGATTTTGCCACAGAATTCGACGGGGACAACAGCACACCCGTCGCACCGTCCGCAGCTTCCAATCACTTTCGGTAACGCAGCGGAATAAGCATTTGTGAGCCTGATGGTACGTGTACCGTGGCAGCAACAATCGCGTTAACAGCATTCTATGGGGGCGAACGGCCCAGCAGCGACGGCAGGAATGACATTCTACGGCCCCCTGGCATTTCCAAGCAACCTTGGTCGACGAGTATTTTAACTGGCATGCGGCGAAGGAAATCGGTGCCCAATAGGCATGGGACGGCCAGTGAACGTGAGATCAAAACTGGTCCCTCCGTGGTGATATTCCCTATAGCAATGCGCACATCTACTCGCCCCAAAATACCCATGCTACCCCCATTTGCAGCAACGCACATGTCGTTAGCCGGTCGGATCCGCGACGTAGGAATGGACAGGAGATGAAAAATAACATCGGAAATGATGGTAGCAGACACGCCAGTGTCCACCAAAATACGAACATCGATCCCATCGATGGTACCCCGTACCGTCGAGGACCCCGACGTGGCTGCCACCACCCTACGGGCCAATTTCTTCCATTGTGTAACCGAGTGCGGCATCGACACAGGTGATCCACAATTCCCTTCCGGAGTGCAAACATGTGTGCGAGTGGATGGGTCATGTGACAAGACCTGCCGGGTGTCGGCAGCGGTAATCCAGGGCGAAATGGCCTCGTCGGCCACACTTAAAATACGTGGCCACCATCGCCCGGCGGTCGCTCGCCCCGGTCCCCGCTCGTGGTCGTCCGGCCCCATCACGCTGCTCGCGCGGCCGGCGTTTCGGGACCCAGCTAGGAACAGCAGCCATCACCTCGTCGTCGCTGGAGTCGTTGGAGCCGTGGACGACCCGACGTGGAGACCACCCCAACGGTGGACCATCTATTTCAGGATCCCCCGTCCATGCCGCCATCTGATCCCAGCGTTTAGGGTTGAACTTGGCGTCCAAGCAGTGCGCCGCCCATCGAGACGTAAGCGGTTCGTGGCCGCACACCGGCAACAAGATGTTTAGTTCCTGGGCTAACTTAATCATTCTGGAAAGGATGAGAGGATCCAGGAGATCTGCTGACGAATTGGGGTAGGCGGCCATGGCAAGCGGTAACAGCGCCCCTCGTTAAGCCAAGGGTGATTCTTCTGCTCCTCGACGACGTTGCATAAATTTCCTGGTAGCCGCCGTCGGCGGCTCATAGAACTCCGCCATTTCCGTGAAAGCGTCACGCAGCGTCTTCTTACTCGCCGGGATGGATCGGAAGACTGCCAAGGAGACATCATCCAACAGCATGGGCAGAGCCTCCAGCGCCTCTGCCTCCGTCCAACGCACCGACCGAAAGGCTGACTCGAACCGCCACGTGAACACACTCTAGTCGCCCCCGGCGACAAATTCTTTGATTTGAGGAAGGCGATGTCCGCGGTGAATGTCTGAGGCCTCGAGCGTCTCCAATCCCGCTCCCCGCGCAGTACGCGGCTCCGTCAAAATGGCGTCCGGCGGCCGCGTGGCGGCAGCCCCGTCCAAGATGGCGTCCGGCGGCCGCGTGGCAGCAGCCCCGTTCAAGATGGCGTCCGGCGGCTCCGTTGCAGCAGCCCCGCCCAAGATAGAGTCCTCTCCCTCCGTGGCAGGAGCAATGGCGGACGTCGTTTCCCACTGAAAATCTTGATCATCGGCCCTTGGGTGAATTCCACGTGGCCGACCGAGGGCCGCTGAAGACGTGACCACCGTTACAAGATCCAGCAGGATCGCATGGAGCGATTCTATCTGCTCCGCCAGCCGACGCCACCCCTCGTCCGCAGCCGGAGACGTCGCTTCGCCAGCCTGTCGGGGAGAGCAGCAGACGGAGGTAGAGGACCCGCAGCTCCCACCAGCTCGTCCTCTTCCGCCTCAACCTCTTCCTCCGACGGAGGGTCCGGTGAGTGAGTGGGTGAGTGAGTGGGTGGGTGAGTGGGTGAATGAGTGGGTGAGTTAGTGAGTGGGTGAGTGAGTGATTGATTGAGTGGGTGAGTGAGTGGGTGGGTGAGTGGGTGGGTGGGTGGGTGAGTGGGTGGGTGGGTGGGTGGGTGGGTGGGTGGGTGGGTGGGTGGGTGGGTGGGTGAGTGAGTGAGTGGGTAGGTGGGTGAGTGAGTGGGTGGGTGGGTGAGTGGGTGAGTGGGTGGGTGGGTGGGTGAGTGAGTGGGTGGGTGGATGGGTGAGTGGGTGGGTGGGTGGGTGGGTGGGTGAGTGGGTGAGTGAGTGAGTGAGTGAGTGAGTGATTGATTGATTGAGTGATTGATTGAGTGGGTGAGTGGGTGAGTGAGTGAGTGGGTAAGTGGGTGGGTGGGTGAGTGAGTGAGTGGGTGGGTGGGTGAATGATTGATTGAGTGGGTGAGTGGGTGAGTGGGTGAGTGGGTGAGTGAGTGGGTGAGTGAGTGGATGGGTGAGTGGGTGAGTGGGTGGGTGAGTGGGTGGGTGAGTGGGTGGGTGAATGAGTAAGTGAGTGGGTGAGTGAGTGGGTGAGTGAGTGGGTGAGTGAATGGGTGGGTGAGTGAGTGGGTGGGTGAGTGGTTGGGTGGGTGAGTGGGTGGTTGAGTGCGTGGGTGAGTGAGTGAGTGGGTGGGTGAGTGGGTGGGTGGGTGGGTGAGTGGGTAGGTGAGTGGGTGAGTGAGTGAGTGGGTGGGTGAGTGATTGGGTGAGTGATTGATTGAGTGGGTGGGTGAGTGGGTGAATGAGTGGGTGAGTGAGTGAGTGGATGGGTGAGTGGGTGGGTTGGTGGGTGAGTGAGTGAGTGGGTGCGTGGGTGGGTGGGTGAGTGAGTGAGTGGGTGGGTGGGTGGGTGGGTGAGTGAGTGGGTGGGTGGGTGAGTGAGTGAGTGGGTGCGTGGGTGAGTGAGTGAGTGGGTGAGTGAGTGGGTGAGTGAGTGAGTGAGTGGGTGGGTGAGTGGGTGAGTGAGTGAGTAGGTGAGTGATTGAGTGGGTGAGTGATTGAGTGGGTGTGTGGGTGGGTGAGTGAGTGAGTGAGTGAGTGGTGGGTGAGTGAGTGGGTGGGTGAGTGGGTGGGTCGGTGGGTGGGTGAGTGAGTGAGTGAGTGAGTGGGTGAGTGATTGAGTGAGTGGGTGAGTGATTGATTGATTGAGTGGGTGGGTGAGTGAGTGGGTGGGTGAGTGAGTGAGTGGGTGAGTGAGTGGGTGAGTGAGTGGGTGGGTGGGTGAGTGGGTGGGTGGGTGGGTGAGTGGGTGGGTGGGTGAGTTAGTGGTGTGGGTGAGTGGGTGAGTCAGTGAGTGGGTGGGTGGGTGTGTGAGTGGATGAGTGATTGATTGAGTGGGTGATTGAGTGGGTGAGTGAGTGGGTGAGTGAGTGGGTGAGTGGGTGAGTGAGTGGGTGAGTGAGTGGGTGGGTGAGTGGGTGGGTGGGTGGGTGAGTGAGTGGGGTGGGTGAGTGGGTGAGTGGGTGGGTGAGTGAGTGAGTGGGTGAGTGAGTGGGTGGGTGGGTGAGTGGGTGGGTGACTGGGTGAGTGAGTGGGTGAGTGATTGAGTGGGTGAGTGATTGAGTGGGTGTGTGGGTGGGTGAGTGAGTGAGTGAGTGAGTGAGTGGGGTGAGTGAGTGGGTGAGTGAGTGGGTGGGTGGGTGGGTGGGTGAGTGGTGAGTGAGGTGAGTGAGTGGGGTGGTGATTGAGTGAGTGGGTGAGTGATTGTTGAGTGGGTGGGTGGGTGAGTGGGTGAGTGGTGATGTGAGTGAGTGAGTGGGTGAGTGAGTGGTGGGTGTGTGAGTGGGTGGGTGGTGGGTGGTGGGTGGGTGGGTGGGTGAGTGGGTGAGTGGGTGAGTCAGTGAGTGGGTGAGTGGGTGGGTGGGTGTGTGAGTGGGTGAGTGAGTGGGTGGGTGAGTGGGTGGGTGTGAATGAGTAGTGAGTGGGTGAGTGAGTGGGTGAGTGAGTGGGGTGAGTGAATGGGTGGGTGAGTGAGTGGGTGAGTGGTTGGGTGGGTGAGTGGGTGGTTGAGTGCGTGGGTGTGTGAGTGAGTGGGTGGGTGAGTGGGTGGGTGGGTGGGTGAGTGTGTAGGTGATGTGGGTGAGTGAGTGAGTGGGTGGTGAGTGATTGGGTGAGTGATTGATTGAGTGGGTGGGTGAGTGGGTGAATGAGTGGGGGTGTGAGTGAGTGGATGGGTGAGTGGGTGGGTTGGTGGTGAGTGAGTGGGTGGGTGGGTGGTGGTGTGTGAGTGAGTGGGTGGGTGGTGTGGTGGGTGGGTGGGTGGGTGAGTGAGTGGGTGGGTGGGGTGAGTGAGTGAGTGGGTGCGTGGGTGGGTGAGTGAGTGAGTGGGTGAGTGAGTGGGTGAGTGTGTGGGTGAGTGAGTGAGTGAGTGGGTGGGTGAGTGGGTGGTGAGTGTGAGTAGTGAGTGATTGAGTGGGTGAGTGATTGGTGGGTGTGTGGGTGGGTGAGTGAGTGGAGTGAGTGGGTGAGTGAGTGGGTGGGTGGGTGAGTGGGTGGGTGGGTGGGTGAGGGGGTGAGTGAGTGAGTGAGTGAGTGAGTGGGTGAGTGATTGGTGAGTGGGTGAGTGATTGATTGATTGAGTGGGTGGGGTGGGTGGGTGAGTGAGTGGGTGGGTGGGTGAGTGAGTGAGTGGTGGGGCGTGGGTGGGTGAGTGAGTGAGTGGGTGAGTGAGTGGGTGAGGTGAGTGAGTGAGTGGGTGGGTGAGTGGGTGAGTGAGTAGGTGAGTGATTGAGTGGGTGAGTGATTGAGTGGGTGTGTGGTGGGTGAGTGAGTGAGTGAGTGAGTGGTGGGTGAGTGAGTGGGTGGGTGAGTGGGTGGGTGGGTGGGTGGGTGAGTGAGTGTGTGAGTGAGTGAGTGAGGAGTGGGTGAGTGTTTGAGTGAGTGGGTGAGTGATTGATTGATTGAGTGGGTGGGTGAGTGAGTGGGTGGTGTGAGTGAGTGAGTGGGTGGTGAGTGGGTGAGTGAGTGGGGTGGTGTGGTGTGAGTGGGTGGGTGAGTGGGGTGGGTGAGTTGTGGGTGGGTGGGTGTGGTGGGTGAGTCAGTGAGTGGGTGGGTGGGGTGTGTGAGTGGATGAGTGATTGATTGGTGGGTGATTGAGTGGGTGAGTGTGTGGGTGGTGAGTGGGTGAGTGGGGTGAGTGGTGGGTGAGTGAGTGGGTGGGTGAGTGGGTGGGTGGGTGAGTGAGTGGGTGGGTGAGTGGGTGAGTGGGTTGGTGAGTGAGTGGGTGAGTGAGTGGGTGGGTGGGTGTGGTGGGTGGGTGATGTGTGAGTGAGTGGGTGAGTAATTGAGTGGGTGAGTGATTGAGTGGGTGTGTGGGTGGTGTGAGTGGTGAGTGGAGTGGGTGTGTGAGTGGTGTGTGAGTGGTGGGTGGGTGGGTGGGTGGGTGAGTGAGTGAGTGTGTGAGTGTGTGGGTGAGTGATTGAGTGAGTGGGTGAGTGATTGATTGAGTGGGTGGGTGGTGGTGAGTGTGTGTGTGAGTGGTGGTTGGTGTGAGTGAGTGAGTGGGTGAGTGAGTGGGTGTGTGTGGGTGGGTGGGTGAGTGGGTGGGGTGGGTGAGTGTGTGAGTGGTGCGTGGGTGGTGTGTGTGATGTGTGTGAGTGGGTGAGTGGTGGTGTGTGTGGTGAGTGAGTGGTGGGTGGGTGAGTGGGTGAGTGAGTGAGTAGGTGAGTGATTGTGTGGGTGTGGTGATGAGTGGTGTGTGGGTGGGTGGTGTGTGAGTGAGTGGTGGTGGGTGAGTGGTGGGGTGGGTGAGTGGGTGGGTGGGGGTGGTGGGTGTGTGGGTGAGTGTGTGAGTGAGTGGGTGAGTGATGAGTGAGTGGGTGTGTGATTGGTTGAGTGGGTGGGTGAGTGAGTGGGTGGGTGGTGAGTGTGTGAGTGGGTGAGTGTGGTGGGTGAGTGAGTGGGTGGGGGTGGGTGAGTGGGTGGGTGAGTGGGTGGGTGAGTTGTGGGTGGGTGGGTGTGTGGGTGAGTCAGTGAGTGGGGTGGTGTGGGGTGTGTGAGTGGATGAGTGATTGATTGAGTGGGTGATTGAGTGGGTGAGTGATTGAGTGGGTGAGTGATTGAGTGGGTGTGTGGGTGGGTGAGTGAGTGAGTGAGTGGGTGAGTGTGAGTGGGTGGGTGAGTGGGTGGGTGGGTGGGTGGGTGAGTGAGTGAGTGAGTGAGTGAGTGAGTGAGTGGGTGAGTGATTGAGTGAGTGGTGTGAGTGATTGATTGATTGAGTGGGTGATTGAGTGGGTGAGTGAGTGGGTGAGTGAGTGGGTGAGTGGGTGATTGAGTGGGTGAGTGAGTGGGTGAGTGGTGGGTGAGTGGGTGAGTGAGTGGGTGAGTGAGTGGGTGGGTGGGTGAGTGGGTGGGTGGGTGGTGGGGTGGGTGGGGTGAGTGGGTGGGTGGGTGAGTGGTGGGGTGGGTGAGTGGGTGGGTGACTGGGTGAGTGAGTGGGTGAGTGATTGAGTGGGTGAGTGATTGAGTGGGTGTGGTGGGTGGGTGAGTGAGTGAGTGAGTGGGTGAGTGAGTGGGTGATGTGAGTGGGTTGGTGGTGGGTGGGTGGTGTGGGTGAGTGAGTGAGTGAGTGAGTGAGTGGGTGAGTGATTGAGTGAGTGGGTGAGTGATTGATTGAGTGGGTGGGGTGGGTGAGTGAGTGAGTGAGTGGGTGAGTGAGTGAGTGGGTGTGTGAGTGGGGTGAGTGAGTGGGTGGGTGGGTGAGTGGGTGGTGTGGGTGAGTGAGTGGGTGCGTGGGTGGGTGAGTGAGTGAGTGAGTGGGTGAGTGAGTGGGTGAGTGAGTGAGTGAGTGAGTGGGTGGGTGAGGTGGGTGAGTGAGTGAGTAGGTGAGTGATTGAGTGGGTGAGTGATTGAGTGGGTGTGTGGGTGGGGTGAGTGAGTGAGTGAGTGGTGGGTGAGTGAGTGGGTGGGTGTGGTGGGTGGTGTGGGTGGGTGGGTGAGTGAGTGGTGAGTGGTGGGTGAGTGATTGAGTGAGTGGGTGAGTGATTGATTGATTGAGTGGTGGGGTGAGTGAGTGGTGGGGTGAGTGAGTGAGTGGGTGAGTGAGTGGGTGAGTGAGTGGGTGGGTGGTGTGAGTGGGTGGGTGAGTGGGTGGGTGAGTTAGTGGGTGGGTGGGTGAGTGGGTGAGTCAGTGAGTGGGTGGTGTGGTGTGTGAGTGGATGAGTGATTGATGAGTGGGTGATTGGTGGGTGAGTGAGTGGGTGAGTGAGTGGGTGAGTGGGTGAGTGTGTGGTGAGTGAGTGGGTGGGTGAGTGGGTGGGTGGGTGAGTGAGTGGGTGGGTGAGTGGTGGGTGAGTGGGTTGGTGAGTGAGTGGGTGGGTGAGTGAGTGGGTGGGTGGGTGAGTGGTGGGTGATGGGTGAGTGAGTGGGGTGAGTGATTGAGTGGGTGTGTGGGTGGGTGAGTGAGTGAGTGAGTGGGTGAGTGAGTGGGTGAGTGAGTGGGTGGGTGGGTGGGTGGGTGAGTGAGTGGTGAGTGAGTGGGTGAGTGTTGAGTGAGTGGGTGAGTGATTGATTGAGTGGGTGGGTGGGTGAGTGGTGAGTGAGTGAGTGGGTGAGTGAGTGAGTGGGTGAGTGAGTGGGTGAGTGAGTGGGTGGTGTGGTGTGAGTGGGTGGGTGGGTGGGTGGGTGGTGGGTGAGTGGGTGAGTGGTGAGTGAGGTGAGTGGGTGTGGTGGGTGTGTGAGTGGGTGTGTGGTGGGTGGGTGAGTGGGTGGGTGGGTGGATGAGTGAGTGGGTGGTGTGAGTGGGTGTGTGGGTTGGTGAGTGAGTGGGTGGAGTGAGGGGTGGTGGGTGAGTGGGTGGGGTGATGGGTGTGAGGTGAGTGGGTGAGTGGTTGGGTGGGTGAGTGGGTGGGTGAGTGAGTGAGTGGGTGAGTGAGTGGGGTGAGTGGTGTGTGAGTGGTGGGTGAGTGTGAGTGAGTGGGTGGAGTGATGGTGAGTGGAGTGGGTGAGTGGGTGGGTGAGTGAGTGAGTGAGTGGGTGGGTGGGTGAGTAGGTGGGTGGGTGAGTAGGTGGGTGGGTGGGTGGGTGGGTGAGTGAGTGGGTGGGTGGGTGAGTGGGTGGGTGGGTGGGGTGGTTGGTGGGTGGGTGGGTGAGTGAGTGAGTGGGTGGGTGGCTGAGTGGGTGGGTGGGGTGAGTGGGTGGGTGGGTGGGTGGGTGGGTGGGTGAGTGGGTGAGTGGGTGAGTGGGTGGGTGAGTGGGTGGTGTGAGTGAGTTAGTGGCTGTTTGGGTGAGTGGGTGGGTGATTTGATTGATTGAGTGGGTGAGTGGGTGAGTGAGGTGGGTGGGTGGGTGAGTGGGTGGGTGAGTGAGTTAGTGAGTGGGTGGTGGGTGGTGGGTGAGTGGGTGGGTGAGTGGGTGGGTGAGTGATTGGGTGAGTGATTGATTGAGTGGGTGGGTGAGTGGGTGAATGAGTGGGTGAGTCAGTGAGTGGATGGGTGAGTGGGTGGGTGGGTGGGTGAGTGAGTGGGTAGGTGGGTGAGTGAGTGAGTGGGTGGGTGGGTGAGTGAGTGAGTGGAGTGGGTGGTGAGTGAGTGGTGGGTGCGTGGGTGGGTGAGTGAGTGAGTGGGGTGAGTGAGTGGGTGAGTGAGTGAGTGAGTGAGTGGGGTGGGTGAGTGGGTGAGTGAGTGAGTAGGTGAGTGATTGAGTGGGTGAGTGATTGAGTGGGTGTGTGGGTGGTGGGTGAGTGAGTGGGTGGTGAGTGAGTGGGTGGGTGAGTGGGTGGGTGGGTGGGTGGGTGAGTGAGTGAGTGAGTGAGTGGTGAGTGATTGAGTGGTGGGTGAGTGATTGATTGAGTGGGTGGGTGAGTGAGTGGGTGAGTGAGTGGGTGATGTGAGTGGGTGAGTGAGTGGGTGGGTGGGTGAGTGGTGGGGTGGGTGGTGTGGGTGAGTGGGTGGGTGGGTGAGTGGGTGGGTGGGTGAGTTAGTGGGTGGGTGGGTGAGTGGGTGAGTCAGGGAGTGGGTGGGTGGGTGTGTGAGTGTGTGAGTGATTGATTGAGTGGGGTGATTGAGTGGGTGAGTGAGTGGGTGAGCGAGTGGGTGAGTGGGTGAGTGAGTGGGTGAGTGAGTGGGTGGGTGAGGGTGGGTGGGTGGGTGAGTGAGTGGGTGGGTGAGTGGGTTGGTGAGTGAGTGGGTGAGTGAGTGGGTGGGTGGGTGGGTGAGTGGGTGGGTGACTGGGTGAGTGAGTGGTGAGTGATTGAGTGGGTGAGTGATTGAGTGGGTGTGTGGGTGGGTGAGTGAATGAGTGAGTGGGTGAGTGAGTGGGTGATGTGAGTGGTGTGGGTGGGTGGGTGAGTGAGTGAGTGAGTGAGTGAGTGAGTGAGTGAGTGAGTGGGTGAGTGATTGAGTGAGTGGGTGAGTGATGATTGAGTGGGTGGGTGGGTGAGTGAGTGAGTGGGTGAGTGAGTGAGTGGGTGAGTGGGTGGGTGTGTGAGTGGGTTGGTGGGGTGAGTGGGTGGGTGGGTGGGTGAGTGGGTGAGTCAGTGAGTGGGTGAGTGGGTGGGTGGTGTGTGTGAGTGGGTGAGTGAGTGGGTGGGTGAGTGGGTGGGTGGGTGGATGAGTGAGTGGGTGGTGAGTGGGTGAGTGGGTTGGTGAGTGAGTGGGTGAGTGAGTGGGTGGGTGGGTGAGTGGGTGGGTGACTGGGTGAGTGAGTGGGTGAGTGATTGAGTGGGTGAGTGGGTGGGTGAGGGAGTGAGTGGGTGAGTGAGTGGGTGGTGGGTGGTGAGTGGGTGAGTGTGTGAGTGGGTGAGTGAGTGGGTGAGTGGGTGGGTGAGTGGGTGAGTGGGTGGGTGGGTGGGTGGGTGGGTGGGTGAGTGAGTGAGGTGAGTGAGTGGGTGGGTGGGTGGGTGAGTAGGTGGGTGGGTGGGTGAGTGGTGGGTGGGTGGGTGGGTGGGTGGGGTGGGGTGGGTGGGGTGGGTGGTGGGTGGGTGGGGTGGGTGGGTGAGTGAGTGGGTGGGTGGTGGTGAGTGGGTGGGTGGGTGGTGGGTGATTGTGGTGGGTGGGTGGCTGAGTGGGTGGGTGGGGGTGAGTGGGTGGGTGGGTGGGTGGGTGAGGTGGGGTGAGTGGGTGGGAGGGTGGGTGGGTGGGTGGGTGGTGGGTGAGTGGGTGGGTGGGTGAGTGAGTTAGTGGCTGTTGGGTGAGTGGGTGGGTGTTTGATTGATTGAGTGGGTGGGTGAGTGGTGGTGGGTGGTGGAGTGGGTGGGTGAGTGTGTTAGTGAGTGGGTGGGTGGGTGAGTGGAGTTGGTGGTGGTTGGGTGGGTGGGTGGGTGAGGTGGGTGGGTGGGAGTGAAGTGGGGTGGGTGGGTGAGTGAGTGAGTGGGTGAGTGGGTGGGTGAGTGA